>NC_057796.1:48096846-48455573 GCF_018294505.1 Triticum aestivum
CATTTAATGACTCTTTATCCAACGTCTTGGTCCATGAAGGAGGTGATAATGCGGCGAACCAGTCAATCGGACTATAAGGCGTTAACACTTTCACTTAACCATAGGAGTTTTATGGTGGGGCTACGACATAGCCCCTGGTGTGTATGAGGCGTGTAGAGCCTTACATATCTGATCTGAAAAAGATCCCTCATGTTACACGGAGAATCGCTAAAGTTTCCAATAAGTCGTCAAGTGGTTGACCAGCTCTCGCCACATCATGTCAGTCAGTTTTCGGCTTTCTCTACTGAGGTGCTCATCCGGTTTAGGCCAGGGCACAATCGCAGTAGTTCTCCCTTTACTACCCTAGCCGATAGAGCGGAACGTAGGGTAGCAAGCACAGGAGCCGGGCAACCCAACTATTGACCCAAGAAAATGATTCGGAGCTGATGCATATAAGGACAAACTTGTGACGCCGAAGTACGCTATAGATTTGTTCGGACTTTTACTGGCAACTCATTCGTTCCCATGCCGAGGTGCATTTGCAAAGCAGCCGTTGAGGCCATACTTATTGCTGAAAGAGTATGAAAGATCGGTTCGGATGAGGCTTACTGAGAGCGGAGCGATGTGCCAATGATAAATTTATGTATATATATAAAAAAAGAAACCACGGACCCGGCTATTTGACATGCTCGGGGTCGGGATCAGAGGAAAAAGGGCATAGTACAGGCTCGGAATAAAGAGTGTGGTCTACAAAATGTTATTTTGGACCTCCTGTCGCACGTCTGCGTTGCCCGTCCTCGGGGAGGGGAATCCTTAACGGAAGTAGCCCCTTAGGTGAGTATATGGATCCGAACTCCGATAGAGTCCGTTGTAGATGCTGTCCAGTTAGTCAACTGTTCTTTAGGGATGATACAGAAAAATAAGGGAAACAGATAAAAAATGTTACCGGAATGCTTGTAGGGTTGTCCGTATTGTGCTTCCGCCGATGCCCATGGTATCTTGAGTGCGTAGTGATGCGCGCGTGGTGCAAATTTTGCCAGTACAGTAGGTGGGTGGCGGAAGCCGAACTGCTATTTGCGTTCCGGGAGTGGTCGAACGTCGGAGGGAAACTGTTTCTGGCCCCTGGTGTTCTGCTGGCGAGCCGATCCGTTGTCTTTATCTCCTGGTGGCCTCATCCCCTTGTGATCAGCGTTAAGCTTGCCTGCCTGCTTGAAGACCCAACAGTTTCGGTTGGTATGATTAGCTGGCCTATCAGGGTGACCGTGAATCTGACAAGGTCGGTCCAATATCCTATCAAGGGTGGATGGTCCATCCTGGTTTGCCTTTAGTGGCTTCTTCCGTTGACCGGGCTTCGGATTGTGAAATCCAGCGTTCACCGCTGTGTCGCGTATATTACTACGACTGTTGTGTTCAGTTCGTCGTGGCTTGCCGTTGCCATCTCAAATTTCGGAAGTGCCCGGGCCGCTGGCGTCGTTGCTTTTACGAGCAAGCCAGTTGTCTTCTCCCGCGCAGAAGCGGGTCATTAGAGCGGTAAGGGCTGTCATGGATTTGGGTCCTTCCTGGTCGAGGTGATGCGCTAGCCATTCATCCCGGACGCTATGTTTGAAGGCCGCAAGGGCTTCTGCGTCCGGACAGTTGACAATTTGGTTCTTTTTGACTAAGAACCTGGTCCAGAGCTCCCTGGCTGACTCGCCGGGCTCCTGGACAATGCGACTTAAGTCGTCGGCGTATAATGGCCGAACATATGTTCCCTGGAAGTTGTCTCGAAAGGCGTCTTCCAAATCTTCCTAGTTGCCAATAGAATTTTCTGGTAAACTGTTTAGCCAGTACCGAGCTGGCCCTTTAAGCTTGAGAGGTAGGTATTTAATGGCATGGAGTTCGTCTCCGCGGGCCATATGAATATGGAGGAGGTAATCCTCGATCCATACCGCGAGATCTGTTGTCCCATCGTATGATTCGATTTTAATGGGTTTAAACCCCTCTGGAAATTCATGCTCCATTACTTCGTTAGTAAACCAGAGAGGGTGTGCGGCTCCTCTATGTTGGGCCACACTATGAAACACCTCCGGCGGGCTCCATTTACGGTGCTCGGACCGAGTATGGTCGGCTCTGTAGTGTCTGAGTAGGCGACCATCATCGTCGGTCGGGGTATATCTTTGTGATCTGTACATCGATCTTGTGCGTCCTGATTTTCCCTCCGTGTCTTGGTTGATATCGTGAGTGTTCCCCCGATCTGTTTTGTTTTTGGTTTGACGGGTGGATGGGTTGGTATGGTGCTCTAGTTGGGCTGCTGCTTTGTCTGGCCGAACTGTGGTCGGCCCGCCGCATTGTTTGATGGTGGTATAGGCTCCATCGCCCTGCCATCGTATTGAGGGAG
Organism: Triticum aestivum; assembly: GCF_018294505.1. NCBI lineage: Eukaryota > Viridiplantae > Streptophyta > Magnoliopsida > Poales > Poaceae > Triticum > Triticum aestivum. Next base: position 48,099,203 of record NC_057796.1, read on the forward strand.
CCACCTACTCTTGGGGTGGCTTTTGTCTGGGCTGCTAAGGCCGTATTCTTCAGCGGCCAAGACCTCGGTCCATCTATCATTGAGCAAATCTTGGCTTGCTTGAAGCTGCAGCTGCTTCTTTCTTAGGCTCCTTGCTGTGGCTATAAGCCGGCGTTTAAAGCGCTCCTGCTCGAGAGGTTCCTTGGGCACGGTAAAATCCTTGTTGTCGGGGATCTCCTCTTCCTCTGAGAGTGGGAGATAATTGCTGTCCTCTGAGTCCCCATATGTGGTCTGTTCATCAGGGCTGTCTTGCCCGCCTTCCTGTTCCTCCTACTCGGATTCTACCTCAACAGGGTCTTCGTTGTCCGGAGTATCGTCTTCTCTGGTGCTGGAGTGTTTTCTCTTGGGCGATGTGACCTAGAGCGCCGGTGTCCGGGCTGTGTGCCAGGTGGTTTATCCTCCTTGTCATTGTCGAGAGCGCTGTAAGGTGTGTCTATCATACACACGTCATACCAGGAAGCGGTCATCCCGTGTCTAGCGGGTAGTAAGCTCTGGCCTTGCCCCTCATCGTCGCCCACACCGTCGATGTCTTTGGAGCGGGGGCCGGGCGTGTTGGTTAGGTCTTCAACAGTGGCTATGAAGTGGGTGGCGGGTGGGAAGCAAAATTCTCCATCGTCCGCCGAAAGTTCGAATCGAACATAGTTCGGCGACGGGTCGTCTGCCAGGGATAGGTTTTTTAGCGAGTTTAGTATGTCGCCCATGGGTGAGTGTTGGAAGACATCTGCGGCGTTGAACTTGAAGATTGATAACCGATCGAGCTTGGTATACGCGGGCTCGTAGGGTTCGGAGTTCGACACCGGAGGCGAGTCCGAGGTTCCGTTGATGCAGATACCGTATGAAGTGGAATCTGTGTGCGGCTCCAGCGCCGCGGTATCGGTAGCCCCCGTGATGGGGTCGAGCTTACCATCTTCGGATGACTCGATCTGCTCCGGATTTAAGGCCAGAGCTGCTACAGGAGCTATCTCCTGGATGCGGCCTGATGACAGGTTTAAGCCATGTTCATCGGGGCGACGGGGAGCGGTTGCCGCGGTCTCGAATCCGTCGAAGATCAAGTCTCCACGGATGTCCGCAACGTAATTGAAGCTTCCGAATCTGACCTGACGGCCAGGGGCGTAGCTGTCGATCTGCTCCAGATGGCCAAGCGAGTTGGCCCGCAGTACGAAGTCGCCGAATACGAAGATCTGTCTAGGGAGGAAGGTTTCTCCCTGGACAACATCATTACTGATGATCGAAGGGGCCATCAAGCCCTTTGCCGACGGCACAGTGGAACTCTCAATGAAAGCACCAATGTCAGTGTCAAAACCGGCGGATCTCTGGTAGGGGTCCCGAACTATGCGTCTAGGATCGATGGTAACAGGAGACGGGGGACACGATGTTTACCCAGGTTCGGGCCCTCTCTATGGAGGTAATACCCTACTTCCTGCTTGATTGATCTTGATGAATATGAGTGTTACAAGAGTTGATCTAACACGAGATCGTAATGGCTAAACCCTAGAAGTCTAGCCTGCATGACTACGGTAATGTGTATATCTTTTCCGGACTAACCCCTCTGGTTTATATAGACACCGGGGGGATCTAGGGTTTACATGGAGTCGGTTACATAAGAAGGAATCTTCATAGTTGGTCACCAAGCTTGCCTTCCATGCCAAGTAGAGTCCAATCCGGACACGAGTATGGTCTTCGGTCTTCATGTCTTCACGGCCCATCAGTCTGGCCCATGGATAACAGGTCGGACGCCCAAGGACCCCTTAATCCAGGACTCCCTCAATCATCTTATAATGCTACCGCCGAACTAAGCAAAATAAGATGCAGAAAGGATAAACATCACATGCAATCAAAATATGTGACATGATATGGCCATGATCATCTTGCGCCTTTGATCTCCATCTCCAAAGTACCGTCATGATCTCTATCATCACCAGCATGACACCATGATCTCCATCATCTTGATCTCCATCAACGTGTCATCACATGGTCGTCTCGCCAACTATTGCTCTTACAACTATTCCTATCGCATAGCGATAAAGTAAAGCAATTATTTGGCGCTTGCATCTTATGCAATAAAGAGACAACCATAAGGCTTCTGCCAGTTGCCGATAACTTCTACAAAACATGATCATCTCATACAACAACTTATATCTCATCACGTCTTAACCATATCACATCACAACATGCCCTGCAAAAACAAGTTAGACGTCCTCTACTTTGTTGTTGCAAGTTTTACGTGGCTGCTATGGGCTGAGCAAAAACCGTTCTTATCTACGCATCAAAACCACAACGGTTTTTCGTCAAGTATGTGTTGTTTTAACCTTCAACAAGGACCGGGCGTAGCCACACCCGATTCAACTAAAGTTGGAGAAACTGACACGCGCCAGCCACCTGTGTGCGAAGCACGTCGGTAGAACCAGTCTCGCGTAAGCATACGCGTAATGTTGGTCCGGGCCGCTTCATCCAACAATATCGTCGAATCAAAGTATGACATGCTGGTAAGCAGTATGACTAGTATCGCCCACAACTCACTTGTGTTCTACTCGTGCATATAACATCTACGCGTAAACCTGGCTCGGATGCCACTGTTGGGGGACGTAGTAATTTCAAAATTTCCTACGCACATGCAAGATCATGGTGATGCATAGCAACGAGAGGGGAGAGTGTCGTCCACATACCCTCGTAGACCGAAAGCGGAAGCGTTATGACAACGCGGTTGATGTAGTCGTACGTCTTCACGATCGACCGATCCTAGCACCGAAGGTACGGCACCTCCACGATCTGCACATGTTCGGCTCGGTGATGTCCCACGAACTCACGATCCAGCAGAGTGTCGAGGGAGAGCTTCGTCAGCACGACGGCGTGATGACGGTGATGATGAAGCTACCGGCGCAGGGGTTCGCCTAAGCACTACGACAATATGACCGAGGTGGATTACGGTGGAGGGGGCACCGCACACGGCTAAGAGATTAATGATCAACTTGTGTGTTCATGGGGTGCCCCCTGGCCACGTATATAAAGGATGGAGGGAGGAGGAGGCCGGCCCTCATAGGGCGCGCCCAAAGTGTGGAGTCCTACTAGGACTCCCTAGTCCTAGTAGGATTCCACCTCCCACATGGAATAGGAAAAGGGGAAGGGAGAAGGAGAAGGAAGGAAGGGGGAGCCCCCTTTCCCTAATCCAATTCGGACCAGTCCATGATGAAGGGGCGTGGCCACCCTTGAGGCCTTTTTCTCCTTTCCCGTATGGCCCATTATGGCCCAATACGAATTCCCGTAACGGTACTCCAAAAAATACCCGAATCACTCAGAACCTTTCTGATGTCCGAATATAGTCGTCCAATATATCGATCTTTACGTCTCGACCATTTCGAGACTCCCCATCATGTCCCCAATCTCATCCGGGACTCCCAACTATCTTCGGCACATCAAAACACATAAACTCATAATACCGGTCGTCACCGAACGTTAAGCGTGCGGACCCTACGGGTTCGAGAACTATGTAGGCATGACCGAGACTCATCTCCGGTCAATAACCAATAGCGGAACCTGGATGCTCATATTGGTTCCTACATATTCTACGAAGATCTTTATCGGTCAAACCGCATAACAACATACGTTGTTCCCTTTGTCATCGGTATGTTACTTGCCCGAGATTCGATCGTCGGTATCTCAATACCTAGTTCAATCTCATTACCGGCAAGTCTCTTTACTCGTTCCGTAATGCATCATCCCGCAACTAACTCATTAGTCACATTGCTTGCAAGGCTTATAGTGATGTGCATTACCGAGAGGTCCCAGAGATACCTCTCCGACAATCGGAGTGACAAATCCTAATCTCGATCTATGCCAACTCAACAAGTACCATCGGAGACACCTGTAGAGCACCTTTATAATCACCCAGTTACATTGTGATGATATAAGGAAATATAAATAACAACTTTATTATTGCCTCTAGGGCATATTTCCTTCAGCGGTGTGGTGGCTGGTCGTAGCGGCCGCTGCTGGTGCTCTCGCTCGCGGAGGAGCCGCCACCACTGGACGAGCCGCGGCCATCACCAAGGGCAAGATCGCCCTCAGCGTCGTCACGGTCGTCGTCAAGGCCAAGCGCATCGTCGCCGCCGCTGTCTTCGGGGCAGCACCCTACGTGACGACAATCTTCCCCAAACATCCTCACGAAGAGGGTCGTGACGCCGTCGTACTTGAAGTGGAGGGTGCACCTCCTGCTCAGGCCGCATGCGCGGGCGAACGCCTGCCAGCCTCGGGCCAGGGCAACATTGCCCGCGGCGGAGACCTCCACCGCAACCCATGAGGCCTTGCTGTAGCAACCATCAGTCCGCAACCAGAGGCCGTCAAGACCCACAGCCGGCAGCTCGCCGGCAAAGGAGTGCGGAAGCTGGAGACAGGTGCCGGTCAGACACTCCGACCACACGATGAACTCCGGGAGCACCTCCGCCAAGTGGAAGTGGGGCCGGGAAAAACGGGCAACAAGGCGCACCTTCCCTCGTCAAAGGGGCTGCCTCGCCTTGGGTGGCTCCCGCCATGAGAAGAGACACCGCCGTGGCTGCCAAGGACGACGCCGGTCCCTGAAGGAGTGCGCCCACGCCCCCGAGGAGCCACCGTAGGGGTCGCGGCGTGCTTACAGGGCGGCCCCGCCTCTCTTGGGTGGCGGCAAGCCGGGTCCCTCCTGGCGAGCCTTCCCCTTCTCGGTGGCGGCGAACCTCTTCGTCGGCGCTATGGGAGCTGCGGCAAGACGGCAAGGCAAAGAGGAAGGAGAGGGAGCGTGCGGCGAGAAGAAGGAGATGAGCAAAGAGGGCTCCGCCCCTCTCCTCATTTATAGCCAGGAGGAGGCCAACCGACGGCCTCCACGATCGCACCTAATGATGATTTTTCTCTGCATGCAGCGGAGTCTCGTCAAGTCGAACGGTTGCCGAGGCAGAGTGGGGAAGTGGAGGCGCCCATGTCTCATCAATCGCCACGCGTCAACCGAGGCCGCAAGCGGTTGGGGCCCGCGGTGCTCCACACTTGCCCTTTGGATTTGCCCCGGAGCCAAGTTCGAGCGCGCCTTGGGCCCGGGGGCTATTGTCGGCGTCCTAGGAATGGGGGTACCTAGACTTGCCAGCCTGCGACCCGTGGCATGGCTCCATCAACGCCCTGGTACGGCCCAGCTTCAGCAGCAACAACTCAAGACCCTCGCGAGGGGCCAAGCCTCGCAAGGCGGACGACACCAAGACCTCCCTGGGGGAGGCCTCACTAGGCCGGCTCCCGAGGAGCGGAGATATCTATGCAAGGTGCACCTCGTGAGGTTCATGTGATGTGAACCATGATGAGCAAGGCCAGGCGGGCACCAGCGGGCGCAGTGTACCAGTTTCCTCTTTGGTGCTAAGGAGGCAAGCGCAGGCGCGGAGTCCCGAGGAATCAAGCAAAGGTTTCCATTCCAGTGCAACAAGGCCAAGACCGTCAGGACGACAGGACGGAGGTCATCGCGGAGCCCACCACAGCGTCACCACCAGAGCCTTTTGCAGGCGAAGACTACTTTTGTGAGGATAGCTTGTACCAGTTCTCTCCCTTCATATTTGGCCGTTGTGGGATCCCTTCCCGCCAACATTTGTGAAGAGGATCAAGACCACTATAAATAGGATTTAGCCACCACCATAGAGGGAAGGAGAGATCCATTCCACCCTGACCACCTCACTAGCTCATCGAGCTCAAGAACACCTCACCTCTTGAGGCTGTTCCACCACTGTACTAGTTCATCCTCAGCCCCTCGAGGCAATCCACCACAAAGCTGGAGTAGGGTATTACACCGCAAGGTGGCCCGAACCAGGATAAATCCCTGTGTCTCTCATTCTCTGGGTTCGTGGAGCTAGGCCGTGGAATCGTTGAGCACGCAGACTAGGAGAAAGAGTTCTTCGCACGCACCCCAGAGTTCGAACCTCTCAACGGTCTGCGGAACCCTGAATCCGACACACACGAGGTGGCCACAAGGACGGGGGGCGCGCCGTCCACCCTTGTGGTGGCCTCGTGTCTCTTTCGGACTATTTTAATTTTCCTATTTTTTTTAAATATTCCAAAACGGAGAAAATTTATCATTGGAAACGTTTTGGAGTCGGATTACTTACCGTACCACATACCTATTCCTTTTCGGAGTCTGAAACGTTCTGGAAAGTGTCCCTTATGTACTCCTCCAGTGTACGGTGTCAATTATATTTGTTTCAGCACTTATGGCAGTACCTGAGATATAATGTTTGATTCTTTGACCGTTACCACCTTCGGATTTGTGCCTTCAGCGTTGTTGATTTTTATGGCACCGGAACGATAGACCTGCTCGATAATGTATGGACCTTCCCATTTAGAGAGAATTTTTCCCGCGAAAAATCTTAAACGATAGTTGTATAGAAAAACATGATCACCTATATTAAACTCACGCTTTTTTATCCTTTTGACATGCCATCTTTTAACTTTTTCTTTAAATAATTTGGCATTCTCATAGGCTTGGGTTCTCCATTCATCAAGTGAGCTAATGTCAAATAACCTCTTCTCACCGGCAAGTTTAAAATCATACTTGAGCTCTTTAATAGCCCAATATGCCTTATGTTCTAGTTCAAGAGGTAAATGACATGCTTTTCCGTAAACCATTTTATAGGGAGACGTACCCATAGGATTCTTATAAGCAGTTCTATAGGGCCATAAAGCATCATCAAGTTTCTTCGACCAATTCTTTCTAGATTTATTAACTGTCTTTTGCAAAATTAATTTAATCTCTCTATTGCTCAATTCTACTTGACCACTAGACTAAGGATGATAAGGAGATGCAATTTATGGTTAACATCATACTTAGAAAGTATTTTACGAAAAGCACCATGAATAAAATGTGAACCACCATCAGTCATTAAATATCTAGGGACTCCAAACCTCGGAAAAATAACTTCTTTAAGCATCTTAATAGAAGTGTTATGATCAGCACTACTAGTTGGAATAGCTTCTACACCCACTTAGTAACGTAATCCACAGCAACTAGAATATGTGTATACACATTAGAGGAAGGAAAATGTGCCACATAATCAAATCCCCAAACATCAAATGGTTCAATAACAAGTGAATAGTTCATGGGAATTTCCTGTCGTCTACTAATATTGCCAATTCTTTGACATTCATCACAAGACAAGACAAACTTACGAGCATCCTTGAAGAGAGTGGGCCAACAAAAACCCGATTGCAATACCTTGTGTGCAGTTCTATCTCCAGCATGGTGTCCTCCGTAAGCTTCGGAGTGGCACTTGCGTAGGATATGTTCATGTTCATACTCAGGTACACAATGTCTAATAACACCATCTACTCCTTCTTTATAAAGGTGTGGATCATCCCCAATGTAATGTCTTAAATCATAGAAAAACTTTTTCTTTTGATGGTATGTGAAACTAGGTGGTATAAATTTAGCAACAATATAATTAGCATAATCAGCATACCATGGAGTATTACGAGAAGAATTTATTACATTTAATTGTTCCTCGGGAAAGCTATCATCAATAGGTAGTGGGTCATCAAGAACATTTTCTAACCTAGAAAAGTTATTTGCAACGGGGTTCTCAGCTCCCTTTCTATCAATAATATGCAAATAAAATTCTTGTAGCAAGAGAACCCACCTAATAAGTCTAGGTTTAGCATCTTTCTTTTCCATAAGATATTTAATAGCAGCATGATCAGTGTGAACAGTTACTTTGGAATCAACAATATAAGGTCTAAACTTATCACATGCAAATACAGCTACTAAAAATTCTTTGGGCACTGTCTAGAGTTTTACTAGCATACTAAATAACATTTAATTTCTTATCAACTCTTTGTCCTAGAACAACACCAACAGCATAATCACTAGCATCACACATAATTTCAAAGGGTAAAATTCCAACCAGGTGGCTAAACAATAGGTGCAGAAATCAAGGCTTTCTTAAGTATTTCAAATGCTTCTACACAATCATCATCAAAAACAAAAGGAACATCTTTTTGCAAGATATTAGTGAGAGGACTAGAAATTTTAGAGAAGTCTTTAATAAACCTCCTATAGAAACCAGCTTGACCAAGGGAACTTCTTATACCTTTTATATATTTTGGACATGGCATCTTTTCAATAGCATCTACTTTAGCTTTATCAACTTCAATACCTCTTTCAGAAATTTTATGCCCCAAGACAATACCTTCATTAACCATAAAGTGACACTTTTCCCAATTCAATACAAGATTAGTTTCTTCACATCTCTGCATAACTCGGTCAAGGTTGCTTAAGCAATCATCAAAAGAAGTTCCGTAAACGGAGAAATCATCCATGAAAACCTCAACAATCTTTTCATGGAAATCAGAGAATATAGTAGTCATACATCTTTGAAAGGTAGCAGGTGCATTGCATAAACCAAAAGGCATACGTCTACAAGCAAAGGTACCGAAAGTGCAAGTAAAAGTGGTTTTCTCTTGGTCATCTTTTGACACAGGTATTTGAGAGAAACCAGAATAACCATCTAGAAAGCAAAAATGTGTATGCTTGTAAAATCTATCTAGCATTTGATCAATAAAAGGTAAAGGGTAATGATATTTTCTAGTAGCTTTATTAAATTTGCGAAAATCAATTACCATTCTATAACCTATAACAATTCTTTGAGGAATCAATGCATTCTTATCATTAGGAACAACAGTAATACCTCCATTCTTAGGGACATAGTGAACATGGCTTACCCATTGACTATCGGCAATAGGATAAATTATACCTGATATGTCTCCAACGTATCTATAATTTTTTATTGTTCCATGCTATTATATTATCCATATTGGATGTTTATGGGCTTTATTATATAGTTTTATATTACTTTTGGGACTAACCTATTGACCCAGAGCCCAGTGCCAGTTCCTGTTTTTTCCCTTGTTTCGGTGCTTCGAAGAAAAGGAATATCAAACGGAGTCGAAACGGAATGAAACCTTCTGGAGAAGTTATTTTTGGAAGGAAAGCAACCCGGGAGACTTGGAGTCCACGTCAAGGAAGCAACAAGGAAGGCACGAGGCAGGGGGGCGCGCCCACCCCCCTGGGCGCACCCTCCACCCTCGTGGGGCCCTCGTGGCTCCCCTGACGTACTTCTTTCACCTATATATTCCCATATACCCTAAAAACTTCGGGGAACAGAATAGATCGGGAGTTCCGCCGCCGCAAGCCTCTGTAGCCACGAAAAACCAATCGGGACCCTGTTCTGGCACCCAGCCGGAGGGGGGGATCCCTCACCAGTGGCCATCTTCATCATCCCGGCGCTCTCCATGACGAGGAGGGAGTAGTTCACCCTCGGGGCTGAGGGTATGTACCAGTAGCTATGTGTTTGATCTCTCTCTCTCGTGTTCTTAATTTGGCACGATCTTGATATATCGCGAGCTTTGCTATCATAGTTGGATCTTATGTTGCTTCTCCCCCTCTACTCTCTTGTAATGAATTGAGTTTTCCCTTTGAACTAATCTTATCGGATTGAGTCTTTAATGATTTGAGAACACTTCATGTATGTCTTGCCGTGCGTATCTGTGGTGACAATGGGATATCACGTGATTCACTTGATGTATGTTTTGGTGATCAACTTGCGGGTTCCGCCCATGAACGTATGCATAGGGGTTGGCACACGTTTTCGTCTTGATTCTCCGGTAGAAACATTGGGGCACTCTTTGTTCTATGTGTTGGTTGAATAGATGAATCTGAGATTTTGTGATGCATATCGTATAATCATACCCACGGATACTTGAGGTGACATTGGAGTATCTAGGTGACATTAGGGTTTTGGTTGATTTGTGTCTTAAGGTGTTATTCTAGTACGAACTCTAGGGCTGTTTGTGACACTTATAGGAATAGCCCAACGGATTGATTGGAAAGAATAACTTTGAGGTGGTTTCGTACCCTACCATAGTCTCTTCGTTTGTTCTCCACTATTAGTGACTTTGGAGTGACTCTTTGTTGCATGTTGAGGGATAGTTATATGATCCAATTATGTTATTATTGTTGAGAGAACTTGCACTAGTGAAAGTATGAACCCTAGGCCTTGTTTCCTAGCATTGCAATACCGTTTACGCTCACTTTTATCATTAGTTACCTTGCTGTTTTTATATTTTCAGATTACAAAAACCTATATCTACCATCCATATTGCACTTGTATCACCATCTCTTCGCCGAACTAGTGCACCTATACAATTTACCATTGTATTGGGTGTGTTGGGGACACAAGAGACTCTTTGTTATTTGGTTGCAGGGTTGTTTGAGAGAGACCATCTTCATCCTACGCCTCCCACGGATTGATAAACCTTAGGTTATCCACTTGAGGGAAATTTGCTACTATCCTACAAACCTCTGCACTTGGAGGCCCAACAACGTCTACAAGAAGAAGGTTGCGTAGTAGACATCAAGCAGTTTCTGGCGCCGTTGCCGGGGAGGCTAGGTAAGCGGCACTCACACCCCATCAACTAAGTAGTTTCTAGCGCCGTTGCCGGGGATGTGAGTGCTTGAAGGTATATCTTTAGATCTTGCAATCAAATCTTTTTGTTTCTTGTTTTAGCACTAGTTTAGTTTATAAAAGAAAACTACAAAAAAATGGAATTGAGTTTGTCTCGTACGCTTCATCTTTTTAATATCTTTTGTGAGAATGATGGGAAGGAAAATTGTGCTCAAGTACTAGAAGAAGAATTACATAGAATGCTTGGCATAAAATATGTGAATGATGAGCATGATTGCAATGTTGTTAGTATGAATTCTTTGAATACCCATGATGCTAATGATATGCAAAGCCACAAGCTTGGGGATGCTATGTTTAATGAAGATGATGTTTTTTGTCCCCCAAGTTTTGATGAGCAAATTTATTATGATGAAAGCATGCCTCCTATTTATGATGATTATATTGATGAAAGTGGATTTGGAGAGGTCATGACTTTATTTAGTGAAGAATCCACTATTTCGGAAGAGGTTCCAATTGATTATGATAACAAAGTTGCTATTTATGATTATTATTGTGATGACACGTATGCTATACAGAATAAAGATAACCATGAAACTTGTCATCATGATTTTAATTTTCAATTGGATTATGCCTCACATGATAGTTATTTTGTTGAGTTTGCTCCCACTACTATTCATGAGAAGAAATTTGGTTATGTGGAGAGTAATAAAAATTCTATGTTTGTGGTTCATGAAAAGAATGCTTTAGGTGCTGGTTATATTGTTGAATTCATTCATGATGCTACTGAAAATTATTATGAGGGAGGAACATATGCTTGTAGGAATTGCAATAATATCAAGTTTCCTTTCTATGTGCTTAAAGTTTCGAAGTTATGCTTGTCTTGCCTTCCTATGCTAGTTGATTATTGTTCCCATAAGTTGTTTGCTCACAAAATCCCTATGCATAGGAAGTGGTTTAGACTTAAATGTGCTAGTCATATTCTTCATGATGCTCTCTTTATGTTTCAATTCTTATCTTTTTGCGAGCATCATTGAAATCATCATGCCTAGTTAGGGGTGTTAAACGTTAGCGCTTGTTGGGAGGCAACCCAATTTTATTTTAGTTTTTTTGCTATTTGCTTCTGTTTAGGAATAATTTTTTGTTCTAGCCTCTGGTTAGATGTGTTTTTATGTTTTAGTTAGTGTTTGTGCCAAGTTAAACCTATAGGATCTTCTTGGATGATAGTTATTTGATCTTGCAGAAAATTCCAGAAACTTTCTGTTCACGAAAACAATTGGTAAAAATCATCAGAACGTGATAAAATATTGATTCCAATTGCTGCTGATCAATAAACAAATTGTCTAGGTCGTCCTATTTTGGCTGATTTTTTTGGAGTTCGAGAAGTTTGCGTTAGTTACAGATTACTACAGATTGTTCTGTTTTTGACAGATTCTGTTTTTCGTGTGTTGTTTGCTTATTTTGATGACTCTATGGCTAGTAAAATAGTTTATAAACCATAGAGAAGTTGGAATACAGTAGGCTTAACACCAACACAAATAAAGAATGAGTTCATTACAGTACCTTGAAGTGGTGTTTTGTTTTCTTTCGCTAACGGAGCTCACAAGATTTTCTGTTAAGTTTTGTCTTGTGAAGTTTTCAAGTTTTGGGTAAAGATTCGATGGACTATGGAATAAGGAGTGGCAAGAGCCTAAGCTTGGGGATGCCCAAGGCACCCCAAGGTAATATTCAAGGATAACCAAGAGCCTAAGCTTGGGGATGCCCCGGATGGCATCCCCTCTTTCATCTTCGTTCATCAGTAACTTTACTTGGAGCTATATTTTTATTCACCACATGATATGTGTTTTGCTTGGAGCATCGTTTTATTTTCTTTAGCTTTGCTTGCTGTTTGAATAAAATACCAATATCTGAAATTATTAAATGGGAAGAGTCTTCACATAGTTGCATAATTATCCGACTACTCATTGATCTTCACTTATATCTTTTGAGCTATATAGTTTTTGCTCTAGTGCTTCACTTATATCCTTTTAGAGCACAATGGTGGTTTTATTTTGAAGAAATAGATGAACTCCCATGCTTCACTTATATTATTTTGAGAGTCTTAAATAGCATGGTAAGTTTCTTAATCCTAATATGCTAGGTATTCAAGACTAGTAAAAACTTTCTTATGAGTGTGTTGAATACTATGAGAAGTTTGATGCTTGATAATTGTTTTGAGATATGAAGATGGTGATATTAGAGTCATGCTAGTTGAGTAGTTTTGAATTTGAGAAATACTTGTGTTAAAGTTTGTGATTCCCGTAGCATGCACGTATGGTGAACCGTTATGTGATGAAGTCGGAGCATGATTTATTTATTGATTGTCTTCCTTATGAGTGGCGGTCGGGGACGAGCGATGGTCTTTTCCTACCAATCTATCCCCCTAGGAGCATGCGCGTAATACTTTGCTTTGATAACTTGTAGATTTTTGCAATAAGTATATGAGTTCTCTATGACTAATGTTGATTCCATGGATTATACGCACCCTTCTTCCTTCCACCATTTCTAGCCTCTCTAATACCGTGCACTTTTCGCCGGTATCATACACCCACCATATACCTTCCTCAAAACAGCCACCATACCTACCTATCATGGCATTTCCATAGCCATTCCGAGATATATTGCCATGCAACATACTACCGTTTCGTTTATTATGACACGCTTCATCATTGTCATATTGCTTTGCATGATCATGTAGTTGACATTGTATTTGTGGAAAAACCACCGTTCATAATTCTTTCATACATGTCACTCATGAGTCATTGCACATCCCGGTACACCGCCGGAGGCATTCATATAGAGTCATATCTTGTTCTAAGTATTGAGTTGTAATTCTTGAGTTGTAAGTAAATAAAAGTGTGATGATCATCATTATTAGAGCATTGTCCCAGTGAGGAAAGGATGATGGAGACTATGATTCTCCCACAAGTCAGGATGAGACTCCGGACTAAAAAAAAGAGGCCATAAAAAAAGAGAAAAGGCCCAAATAAAAAAATAAAAAAATGAGAGAAAAAGAGAGAAGGGGCAATGCTACTATCCTTTTACCACACTTGTGCTTCAAAGTAGGACCATGATCTTCATGATAGAGAATCTCCTATGTTGTCACTTTCATATACTAGTGGGAATCTTTCATTATAGAACTTGGCTTGTATATTCCAATGATGGGCTTCCTCAAAATGCCCTAGGTCTTCGTGAGCAAGCGAGTTGGATGCACACCCACTTAGTTTCTTTTGTTGAGCTTTCATACACTTATAGCTCTAGTGCATCCGTTGCATGGCAATCCCTACTCACTCACATTGATATCGATTGATGAGCATCTACATAGCCCGTTCATACGCGTAGTTGATGTGAGACTATCTTCTCCTTTTTGTCTTCTCCACAACCACCATTCTATTCCACCTATAGTGCTATGTCCATGGCTCACGCTCATGTATTGCGTGAAAATTGAAAAGGTTTGAGAACATCAAAAGTATGAAACAATTGCTTGGCTTGTCATCGGGGTTGTGCATGATTTAATATTTTGTGTGATGAAGATAGAGCATAGCTAGACTATATGGTTTTGTAGGGATAACTTTCTTTGGCCATGTTATTTTGAGAAGACATGATTGCTTTGTTAGTATGCTTGAAGTATTATTATTTTCATGTCAATATTAAACTTTTGTTTTTGAATCTTATGGATCTGAATATTCTTGCCACAATAAAGAAAATTACATTGAGAAATATGTTAGGTAGCATTCCACATCAAAAATTCTGTTTTTATCATTTACCTACTCGAGGACGAGCAGGAATTAAGCTTGGGGATGCTGATACGTCTCCAACGTATCTATAATTTTTGATTGTTCCATGCTATTATATTATCCATCTTGGATGTTTATGGGCTTTATTTTACACTTTTATATTACTTTTGGGACTAACCTATTGACCCAGAGCCCACTGCCAGTTCCTGTTTTTTCCCTTGTTTCAGTGTTTCGAAGAAAAGGAATATCAAACGGAGTCGAAACGGAATGAAACCTTCTGGAGAAGTTATTTTTGGAAGGAAAGCAACCCGGGAGACTTGGAGTCCATGTCAAGGAAGCAACGAGGAAGGCACAAGGCAGGGGGCGCGCCCACCCCCCTGGGCACGCCCTCCACCCTCGTGGGGCCCTCATGGCTCCCCTGACGTACTTCTTTCACCTATATATTCCCATATACCCTAAAAACTTAGGGGAACAGAATAGATCGGGAGTTCCGCCGCCACAAGCCTCTATAGCCACGAAAAACCAATCGGGACCCTGTTCCGACACCCTGCCAGAGGGGGGATCCCTCACCGGTGGCCATCTTCATCATCCCGGCGCTCTGCATGACGAGGAGGGAGTAGTTCACACTCGGGGCTGAGGGTATGTACCAGTAGCTATGTGTTTGATCTCTCTCTCTCTCTCTCTCGTGTTCTTGATTTGGCACGATCTTGATGTATCGCCAGCTTTGCTATTATAGTTGGATCTTATGTTGCTTCTCCCCCTCTACTCTCTTGTAATGGATTGAGTTTTCCCTTTGAAGTAATCTTATCGGATTGAGTCTTTAATGATTTGAGCACACTTGATGTATGTCTTGTCGTGCGTATCTGTGGTGACAATGGGATATCAGGTGATTCACTTGATGTATGTATTGGTGATCAACTTGCGGGTTCCGCCCATGAACCTATGCATAGGGGTTGGCACACGTTTTCGTCTTGATTCTCCACTAGAAACTTTGGGTCACTCTTTGAGCTTCTATCTGTTGCTTGAATAGATGAATCTGAGATTTTGTGATGCATATCGTATAATCATACCCACGGATACTTGAGGTGACATTGGAGTATCTAGGTGACATTAGGGTTTTGGTTGATTTGTGTCTTAAGGTGTTATTCTAGTACAGACTCTAGGGCTGTTTGTGACACTTATAGGAATAACCCAACGGATTGATTGGAAAGAATAACTTTGAGGTGGTTTCGTACCCTACCATAATCTGTTCGTTTGTTCTTCGCTATTAGTGACTTTGGAGTGACTCTTTGTTGCATGTTGAGGGGTAGCTATATGATCGAATTATGTTATTATTGTTGAGAGAACTTGCACTAGTGAAAGTATGAACCCTAGGCCTTGTTTCCTAGCATTGCAATACCGTTTACGCTCACTTTTCTCATTAGTTACCTTGCTGTTTTTATATTTTCAGATTATAAAAACCTATATCTACCATCCATATTGCACTTGTATCACCATCTCTTCGCCGAACTAGTGCACATATACAATTTACCATTGTATTGGGTGTGTTGGGGACACAAGAGACTCTTTATTATTTGGTTGCAGGGTTGTTTGAGAGAGACTATCTTCATCCTACGCCTCCCACGGATTGATAAACCTTAGGTCATCCAGTTGAGGGAAATTTGCTACTGTCCTACAAACCTCTGCACTTGGAGGCCCAACAACGTCTACAAGAAGAAGGTTGCGTAGTAGACATCAATACCTGCCTATAGAAGCTTCAATACTTCATTTCTTACCACTTCTTTCATCTTAGGATTTACCCGTCGTTGATGATCGACAACCGTTTCAGCATCTTTCTCCAATTTTATTTTGTGCTGACATAAAGTGGGACTAATGCCCTTAAGATTATCGAGATTATATCCAATAGCGGCATGGTGCTTCTTCAAAGTTTTCTTTTCTTCATGCTCTGAAAAGTTAGCACTAATAATAACAGGATATATCTTCTTTTCATCAAGATAAGCATATTTCAGAGTATCAGGTAAATTTTTAAGCTCGAACACAGGATCACCCTTGGGTGGAGGAGGATCCCCAAGGATTTCAACAGGCAAATTGTGTTTCAAAATAGGTCCTTGATTAAAGAATAAATCATCCATTTCCCTTCTTTCATTCATAAACATATCATTTTCATGGTCTAGCAAATATTGTTCTAAAGGATCGTTAGGAGGCATGGCAATAGAAGCAAGACCAATTATTTCATCCTTACTAGGCAATTCCTTATCATGGGGTTGTCTATGAAATTTAGAGAAATTAAAATCATGAGACATATCCCCCAAACCAACAGTAACAATATCTTTCTCGCAGTCTATCTTAGCAATCACGGTATTCAAGAAAGGTCTACCAAATATAATGGGACAAAAATTATCTTGTGGGGAAGGAAGAACAAGAAAATCAGTAGGATATTTTATCTTCCCGCACAAGACTTCAACATCTCTAACAATCCCAATTGGTGATATAGTATCTCTATTGGCAAGCTTAATAGTAACATCAATATCTTCTATCTTAGCAGGTGCAATGTCATTCATAATTTCTTTATATAAGATATAAGGAATTGCACTCACACTAGGACCCACATCACATAAGCCATGATAACAATGAACTCCTATTTTAACAGAAACAACAAGCATGCCAACAACAGGTCTATGTTTATCTTTCATATCGGGTTTAGCAATTCTAGCAGCTTCATCATAAAAATAAATAGCATGCCCATTAATATTATCAACCAAGAGATCTTTAACCATAGCAATACTAGGTTCAACTTTAATTTGCTCAGGGGGTGTAGTTGTTCTAGTATATAACTCTTACGAACCACAGTTGAAGCTTTAGCATGATCCTTTATTCTAACAGGAAAAGGTGGTTTCGCAATATAAGCAGTATGAATAATAGGATCAACATTAGAGGTAATAATTTCTTCTTCAAATTTAATAGGTTCTACTACTTTAACTTCAATGGTAGGATGATATTTAAACCACTTCTCCTTAGGGAGACCAACATGTGTAGCAAAAGATTCACAGAAAGAAGCTAACATCTCAAAGTCAAGTCTAGATTCAGTGCTAAAATCACGAAAAGCATTGGTATACATAAAAGATTTAACACAATCAAACTTAAGGTTTATACCTGACTCTGTACCTTCGTCGAGTTCCCAATCTTCATAGTTGCGCTTAATTCTTTCCAATAAATCCCATTTGGATTCAATATCCCTCTTCATATAGGAAACAGTACAAGAAGTATAGAGCATGGATCGATCATTATGAGAAAGCCGAGCATAAATTTTTTGAATAATAATTTCTCTTGAGAGCTCATGATTGGGGAATGACTATAACATTGACTTAAGCATCCCCCAATCTTGAGCGATACTTTCTCCTTCACGAGGCCAAAAATTAAATATATAATTCTGATCACGACAAACCAGATGCGTAGGATAAAACTTCTGATGAAACTCCAATTTCAATCGGTTGTAGTTCAATGATCCAATATCATCCAGTAGCCTATACCATGTCAATGCCTTTCCCTTCAAAGATAAAGGGAAGACCTTCTTCTTGACCACATCCTCGGGCATACCTACAAGCTTAAATAATCCACAAACTTCATCCACACAGATTAGGTGCATATCAGGATATAATGTTCCATCTCCTTCATAAGGATTAGCTAGCGGTTTCTCTATCATACCCGAAGGAATTTCATAATAAATATTTTCAGTAGGTGCAGTAGGTTGAGGAGCAACTCTTTGCTCTTCCGGTCGAGGTGAAGATACCCCGAACAAGCCACTCAAAGGATTATTTTCCATACTAACAAGTGACAGTGAATTTCAGCACACTATATAAATGTTTTCTTACCAAATTCCACTTACCAAAGACACTTCACTCCCCGGCAACGACGCCATAAAAGAGTCTTGATGACCCACAAGTATAGGGGATCTATCGTAGTCCTTTTCATAAGTAAGAGTGTCGAACCCAATGAGGAGCAGAAGGAAATGACAAGTGGTTTTCAGCAAGGTATTCTCTGCAAGCACTGAAATAATCGGTAACAGATAGTTTTGTGATAAGATAATTCGTAATGAGTAACAAGTAAATAAAGTAACTAAGGTGTAGCAAGGTGTCCCAATCCTTTTTGTAGCAAAGAACAAGCCTGGACGTACTCTTATATAAAGCAAAGCGCTCCCGAGGACACATGGGAATTACTGCCATGCTAGTTCTCATCATGCTCATATGGTTCGCGTTCGTTACTTTGATAATTTGATATGTGGGTGGACCGGTGTTCAGGTGCTTCCCTTCCTTGAACAAGCCTCCCACTTATGATTAACCCCTCTCGCAAGCATCCGCAACTATGAAAGAAGAATTAAGGTAAACCTAACCATAGCATGAAACATATGGATCCAAATCAGCCCCTTACGGAGCAACACATAAACTAGGATTTAAGCTTCTGTCACTCTAGCAACCGATCATCTACTTATTACTTCCCAATGCCTTCCCTTGGCCCCAATAATGGTGAAGTGTCATGTAGTCGACGATCACATGACACCACTAGAGGAAACACAACATACATCTCATCAAAATATCGAACGATTACCAAATTCACATGATTACTTATAACAAGACTTCTCCCATGTCCTCAGGAACAAAATTAACTACTCACAAAACATATTTATGATCAAGATCAGAGGAGTATTAATTATCATTAAGGATCTGAAAGTATAATCTTCCAACGGATAAACCAACTAGCATCAACTACAAGGAGTAATCAACACTACTAGCAACCCACAGGTACCAATCTGAGTGTCGTGGGAAACCACGGCAACCTATGGGACCAGAGGACCCCTTGCTGGTTTCGGCCACACAAAGAGCAGATGAGCGTGGGGCAGCATGGCAGCAATCACACAAGCAATTTTACCCAGGTTTGGGCCGTCGTGAGGCGTAAAACCCTACTCCTGCTTTGGTGGATTCATGGTGGAAGAACGGTGGTAGAGCGTAGTACACTTGCCCGGCAGGGGCGGCAATGGCTACGCGCGAATGGGTGTGTGTGTTATCCAACCTTCCAACCATTTCTATAGTTTCCATGGGCCTCCTTCTATAGATAAAGGGGTTACCACAATGGCAAAGTACTCATTATGCACTGACAAGATAGCAAACAGTGGTATCATACGTAACACTACAGGCTGACAGGGTGCATTAAATGCGTCGCTTAACGTCACGTCACTGGTTGCCCGGCAAGCCTTGCCGGGCAGTCTCACCAGCTCCATGCCTACTCGCTCGACACGTCGTAGGACGGGTGTCATCTGTAGGCATTTCCTGTGGAAAAAGGCCACCATGTGGCAAATGGCTGCCACTTAGTCACTTTGCGGCTTGACACCGCACTGATTGACGACGTGGGTCGTGACGGAGTGGTTGGGTGAGGTGGTTTTGCCTCTATGAGCCCCGGTAGGCCCTGCCGGGACGTCTTGGATGTCTTCTTCCAGGGGTAACCCTGTCCTTGTCGAGCTCGTCTGCCCGGCAAGGGAGGCTTTTCTCCTCGTAGTGTCTTGTTTCTCTGGCTTGATCTTGATCCTCTTGATCTGCATGTTGGCTCTTCGATGATCTCAGTCTCTTGTACTCTTTCACGGCTTGGTGTTGTACTCTTTTGTCGGTGTACAAAAGTAGGGGTGCTCCTTTTGATCCCTTTACTTGTGCACGGACAGTCGGAGCCGCGCCCACGCACACACTAAGAAGAGCAGGGGAAGTAGGAAGAAGCCAGAAGCACAAGATGGCCAAGGCAGCGCCAAGGCCAGAAACACAAAGAGCAGAAGGGCAAAGCAGGCTCCCCCGGCAAGACCCTTGCCAGGGCAGCCTCAGCAGCCCCGGCAAGAGCTTTGCCGAGGGCGGCACGCCCAACGCTGACAGAGCGAGCCACCACTGAGCCCACGGGTTCCAACTCAACCAACCACATTGTAACTAGGGCTCGGGAGGCACCTCTGTGGTGGCATGCAGATCTTTGTCAAGACCATAGATATGAGATCAGATGAGGACCGGAAGACGGCGACCCTCGGCGGGATCCTTGCCAAGGAAAGCCACGAGACCCCCGGCAAGATCCTTGCCGGGGACGACTGCGCGCCACGGCAAGGCCCTTGCCGGGCCCCCGTCAAGGCCCTTGCCGAGGGCATCAGTGGGGCCACTACCAGGCCCGCACCAGCCAAGTTTCCACCACCATCAGCATGCAGCTGCCAGCCTGACCAGCTGGGCTGGCACCTGCGTGGCAACATGCAGCTTCCAGGCCAGATCAGCAAGTGCCTACGTGGCGGCATGTAGATCTTTGTGAAGACCCTACCACCGCGCCACCTCAGCGGCTTGCCTGCCTACATGGCGCCGCATGCATCGCTGTTCAGGGCGCGTGTCGAAGTGAGGAGGAGCAGCGACGGACTGGACGGGCCTCGCTCCCGTCCCCGATAAAGCTAGGGGACACCTAAGCGACGCATTAAATGCGTCTTGTCCTGTAATATGGGTGATAAGCTCATAGTACTGTAGGCCTTTCCACCTCGTGTGTGCCACTGTGGCAGCCCCTTTCGACTATAAAAGGATGCCCTTGGCATACTGGAGGGGGATTCGGCTCTTTTGAACGACACAGCCACCGTAGCTAGTTCGAGAGCTCAAGAACACTCAATACATCCACCAAAGCAGGACTAGGGTTTTACGCATCCTCGTGGCCCGAACCTGGGTAAACAATCCTTGTGCTAACTATTAATCCTGCTCTTCTCACAACCCTGCACCCCGGCAACCGTAGTAGGGACTCTTGTGATCTCATAGGTATCGTTTCCCACCGACATCTTTGGCACGCCAGCACTAGTAGGAAATGGGGCTTTTACCCCGGTTTGTTAGGGCCTTTTGTCCCGGTTTTTGAACCGGGACTAAAGGGTCGTTACTAAAGCCCTAACCCTTTAGTCCCGGTTCTTACGCGAACCGGGACAGAAGGTCCTCCACGTGGCCGCTGCTACCAGCCCAGGCAGGGGGGCCTTTGGTCCCGGTTGGTGCCACCAACCGGGACCAATAGGCAGGGCCTTTTGTCCCGGCTGGTGCCACCAACCGGGACCAATAGGCATGGCCTTTTGTCCCGGTTGGTGTCACCAACCGGGACCAATAGGCATCCACGCGTCAGCATTTCAGGGGCTGGGGTTTTTGTTTTTTTTTGAAAGGGGGGGGGGTGGGGGTTTTGGGGGGTTAATTTAGGTGTTTCATATATTGTGTTAGCTAGCTAATTAATAGAGAGAAGTGTCCTCTCTTATCTCCGTGCTTGGTCGACGCTACCTACTATATACGAATGGAGAGGACTAGACACGCTCTAGCTAGTAATCAAATGAAGGAAACAGAAGATTGTCATGAACATATGCATATAGAGAGAAGTGATATCGACCACCTCTCCTTCTCCGAGAGATTGGTCGAACAACAAGTTCTCGTATATCTATCCGACACTACCGGCTACATATATACAATAATTATCTCTTACAATACAATCTCCTAATTAAATTGTAAGAACACAGGGTCCACATAGTATTCTCCGTTTTCAGCGATCACGTGGTCAAGGAAGAATGCCGCCAATTCCTCTTGAATTCCTCGCATACGATCTGGTGCTAGGAGTTCATCCCGCTTCCGAAACATCTAATTTGAAGAAGGGGGTCAATACATATATATATGAATAAATGAAACTCAACAGAAATGATGGTAATAAAATAAAATTGTGAATATTATTGCTTACGCACTTCATAATGTTCGTCAGAGTAGCCCCGCTCACAGGTCGTGTAGCGGATGGAGTCGCAAATGTAGTATCCACAGTAATTATTCCCGACTTCCTGCCACAACCACTTTACAAGAAATAGAGGTCAATCAAACTGATAAGCAAGCATGCTAAATGGTATTCATGAAACTAGCGCTTGAATCACTAGGAGATGCGCGGAACATGCTACTATAGTACTTACTTTCGGGTGTTTAAATTGCAGCTTCTTCGGCAGTCCCGGAGCTTTTGTGGTGAATTTTCTCCAAACCCTGCCAGACAAAGAAAACAATTACTTGATATTAGGAAATGAACAAAGTTGCTGATATGGTGGATAATGATCGATTTAACTTACTTCTCGAGCATTTGAGTCATGTTCGCATAGTCCTGGGGATCTTTTCGTCTCGAGTCTAAGACGGTTACTACTCCCTGCTCAAGCTTAATCTCTAGGAGAATATAGTGGAAGCTGCGCATGCATGCATAAGTCATCAATTACATTACCATAACCTGGACTAATAAGGGAAACCGAATATGCACAAGACAGTAACACTCACTTGAAGTTGTAAGGAAAGAGTATTATATCTTTGTTTTGATTTAATACCAACGATCGTAGCAAGTTGGCCTCGGCTTCTTTGGGATGTTTTTCAACCGTATATGCATCTATGAGATTTGTGTTAATGAACCCAATATCACCGATTTGTCTTTTCTTCAATTCGGCGATCTTCAATCTGCATAATATAGTGAGGATAATTATAAATACATGCAATGAAAGAGCTGACCTATATAGAGAGACTTAATGACAGAAGTAGTACTACTTACAGACAGTAGCAAGTGATCGTTGTTTTATCGAGGGCCTTTTGATTGTAAAACTGGAAGAAATCCTCAAATGGAACATTCAGCAGTTCAATTCCAACGAGGTCATGCTCCGGTTTAACTCTCAGCGTCAAAGTATTCATCCCATCAGACTCTCTGCAGGTTTTCATGTACCAATCATGTAATCTTCGCATCATCGTTGTTAGAGATCTTTCATCTTTGACGAGAGGCTTCCCGTAATGGTATTTGTGTTCGTCCACCTCCATGATTTCATAATGTACATCGTCGGGCAGGTAATCTCCAAGATTGCTATAACCGGCCACCATCCTCGGATCATTAGCGACGATGTCTTTTGACACCTTGAGCGGGGGGCACGATTGGTTCGCTTGTTCGCCGAGCTGGGCAATTTTTTCCCAGCTCGTCGTTCTTTTAACCTTTGATCACTGACAGTACTTCCCGACCGCTCCGCTTCGGCATATGTCTTTGCAAGAATGCGCTCATAGTTGCCTCTCGGCGGAGACTTTGGTGGTTTTGTCAGGGCAGCCAGAGTGCGCTTTGCTTTCACCGGATCTACCTTCTCCTCCGGAGGTGGATGTTTCTTTGCTTTCACCCCTTCAAAGAAGTTTGTCACTTCGGCTCGCACGATCTTCCTGGTTTCCTCCTCGGTCCTCTCGTATGGTAACTTCTCTGGAGTCTTCAGAGAAGGACCGAATCTGTATTGCCTCCTGCCTCTGGCAGCTGTACTGCTAGATGCCGGCAGAGCAGACGGAGCGGCTGCGGCTGTCTTCTTTCCTTGCTTACGAGGCGGAGGAGAAGGACTACGACGCGCCGGAGCAGCCGGAGTGGCTGCGGGTCTCTTCCTCCCTTGCTGACGAGGCGGAGGAGGAGGAGGCTGGCTGCTCTGGCGCGCCGGCGCAGGCGGAGAAGGAGGCGGAGTGCCGCCACGCGCCGGAGAAGGAGGCTGAGTGCCCTGATCACTCGCCGGAGGAGGAGGCGGAGTGCCGCCACGCGCCGGAGAAGGAGGCTGAGTGCCCTGATCACTCGCCGGAGGAGGAGGCGGAGGAGGAGGCGGAGTGCCCTTACTCGCCAGAGCCGTCCTGTTCGGAAGGTTGATGAGCTCCTTCCGCCATAGGCATGGAGTCTTCAGAGTAGAACCCAGCCGAGTCTCCCCTTCACCGGTAGGGTGGTCAAGCTGGAGGTCCTCAAATCCCTCTGTTATTTCATCCACCATCACCCTAGCATATCCTTCTGGAATCGGCCGGCAGTGGTAGGTTGCGCCGGGTTCAGGAGGTAAAACAGAGCCAATAGCCGCCTTGACTTTGAAGTTCTGCCATTGCGCCATAAGGTGGCAATGTTGAGACTCCGTGATAGCATCCACGGGGTAGCTAGCAGGAGCCGTCAAGACATGCTCCGGCTGAAGCAGCTCGGTGGAAGCCACGCTACTTCTCTGCGATGGCAGTGTAGCTTCGGGGGTAGTTTCGGCATGTCGATTGCCGTCTCGTTCCTCTAGCGCTTGAACCCTTTCGTGCAGCTTCTGAATTTGGATCTGCTCCACTTTTTCCCTCCTCTCCTGGCTTTTGTAACCGCCCGCGTCCAGAAAACCAGCCTTCCACGGAACGGAGCCTGGCATGCCTCGTGTCCGTCCAGGGTGCTCAGGATTCCCGAGGGCCATTGTGAGCTCGTCTTTCTCTCTGTCTGGAACGAACGTCCCTTCCTGCGCTGCATCGATATATTGCTGAATCTTCTTGACTGGTATTCTCAAAAGCTCGTTCATCCAAACGCACCTCCCTGATACAGGGTCCAAGGTTCCGCCAGCCCCGAAGAACCAAGTCCGGCAACGGTCTGTCCAGTTCATTGTCTGTGGTTCGATCCCTTTTTCAAGCAGATCATTCTCAGCCTTGGCCCACTTAGGACGGGCTTTGAGGTAGCCACCTGACCCCGTGCGATGGTGAAGCTTCTTCTTCGCAGCATTCTTCTTGTTTGTCGCTGACATCTTCTTACTCTTTTCTGATGTCTTGTGGGCCACAAATGCGGGCCAGTGATCTCTGATCTTCTCATACCGGCCGATGAATTCTGGTGTCTCTTCTTTGTCGACAAACGTTTTCAGCTCATTCTTCCACCTCCTGAATAGGTCTGCCATCTTCTTAAGAGCATGAGACTTGATTAATTGCTCTTTAACTGGCTTCTCCGGATCCTCCTCTGGCGGTAGGGTGAAATTTGCCTTCAGCTCAGTCCAAAGATCATCTTTCTGCATATCATTGACATAAGACACCTCAGGGTCTTCCTTCTTAGGCTTATACCATTGGTGGATGCTGATCGGGATCTTGTCCCTAACTAGAACCCCGCACTGAGCAGCAAATGCATCCTTTGTCCGGATGGGTTCAATCGGTTGGCCGTCGCGCGCGATTGCTGTGATCTCAAACCTTTCATCCGAGCGCAACTTTCTCTTCGGGCCTCGTCTCTTTACCGAAGTTGTGCTCGATCCGGAGGGCTAGAAAAAAGAAGAAAGACGAGTGTTAATTAATATGTGTACATACCAAAACAATGAATGCATCAATTAGCTAGTCAGCACAGGCTTAACTAATATATTTACCTGGCCGGACTCTGTTCGGTCACCGGAGCCGTCACCACGGGCTCCTTCTTGCACCAGCATTGGGTCACCGGAGCCATCATAATCATGTCTTTCCTCCTCCACTCTTCGATCACCGTAGCCTGCTTCTTCACCCTGTTCTTCCAGACCATCATTGTCGTTAAGATACGACAAGATATCACCTCCGGCTAAGATTATGTCCCCCAACACCTCTTCTGCTTGCTCGTCTCGTCCGTGCTCCATTGTTTCTGCAAATATTACAACATGGCAATTATTACACAAACATGACAGCAGGTGGATATATTAGTGCAAACGTAGACCTAGCTTATTCCGGGTTTGGGGTGGCCTCGGCAACGCTTCAAGGGTAGGGGCGCGGCGGGAGGGGGTAGGAGACCGAACATCGTTTTTTTCTAGGGTTTGGGTGCCCTCGAGAGTTTTGGTCGAGCGAGAGGGCCGGGGGGTGCTCCCGTGGTATAAGTTATCACGGTCGAGAGGGGGTATAAGTATCGACCGTCCACAAAGTCGAAGTTATCTGGGAGGGAGTTATATATATCGACAACGGCGACATACATACATGGGAAAATAATGTTATCGGGGAGGGGGTATATCGACCCCCCCCACGTGTTGAAGTTATCGGGAGGGGGTTATATCGACAATGACGACATACGTACATGGGAAAATAATATTATCGGGGAGGGGGTATATCGACCCCCCCTCGTGTTGAAGTTATCGGGAGAGGGGTATATCGACGACGACAGACCCGATAAAACATAAGAAAACGAAGAAGAAATAAAAAGAGGAGAAGAAGAAAAGGAATAGAGGAGAAGATTGAAGAAAAAAAAAGAAGAAAAAAAAGAGGAGAAGAAAGGAATAGAGGAGAGAAGAAGAAAAAATAGATTTTTTTTCTATTTTTTCCTTCTCTTCTATTCCTTTCTTCTTCTCCTCTTCTTTTTCTTCTTTTTTCCTCTTCTTATTTATTTCTCCTCTTCTTCCTCTCCTCTTCTTCTCCTTTCTTCCTATTTCATGATTGTTCATATTTCATTGTTCATATTTCATCATGTTCATATTTCGAAAAAAAGTAAAGGTTTTGCCTAATGCATTGTTCATATTTCATCATGTTCTAGGAACAAAAAAAATCATATTTCATCCACATCCATGAATACATCATATATGTGATCATCTATGAAAAAAACATCATTTTCTATTAAAAAAAATCATTACATATATATATATGAACAAAAACAATTATGATAACAAGCATATATATCATCATATATATAAAAAACAAGCATATATATATGAAAAAAACAAGAAAAAATGCTAGGGAGGGCGCCGGCCGGACCAAGGTGAGGAGGACCGCGGGGTCGGCGGCGAGGATGGCGACGGGGCAGTGGGCGCGCGCTCGAGGTAGGGGGCGACGGCGGCGAAGGGCGGGGCAGGGCGACGGCGACGACGGGGACGGGCCGGGGCGGCGCGCGTCGGGGCAGGGGCGCGGCTGACGGCAAGGGCACGGGCAACGGCGACGGCGACGACGGGCACGGGCGACGGCGACGGCGGGGGCGGCGGGCGGCGTCGGGGCACCCTGGCGGCGTCGGGGCGGCGGGCGGCGTCGGGGCACCCTGGCGGCGTCGGCGTCGTCGGGGCAAACTGCAGATGAACTCTGAAAAATTTCCTAAGTGTTTGCTTATATAGCAAAGCCTTTAGTCCCGGTTCGTGGCACCAACCGGGACTAAAGGTAGGCATTAGTCCCGTTTGGTGCCACCAACCGGCACCAAAGCCCTTTTTTCAGCAGCGCAAAGGGCGGGAAGCGGCACCCTTTGGTCCCGGTTGGTGCCACCAACCGGTACCAATGCACCCCTTTAGTCTCGGTTGGTGGCACCAACCGGGACCAAAGGCCTCTTGCTGCCCGCGTCGCGGCCAAAAGTTTAGTCCCACCTCACTAGCCGAGGGGCGCCCGCACCAGTTTAAAAGCCCCGGCGTGGCTGCTGTCTCGAACTCCTCTCTATAACAGGCTTCTGGGCCTAACTTTGGCACGCTGCCCGTT
The DNA here is from genome assembly GCF_018294505.1 of Triticum aestivum. Taxonomy (NCBI): domain Eukaryota; kingdom Viridiplantae; phylum Streptophyta; class Magnoliopsida; order Poales; family Poaceae; genus Triticum; species Triticum aestivum. The sequence continues at coordinate 48,126,689 of NC_057796.1, forward strand.
GAGCCCTCTAGCCCTTCTCGGCCTGTATTTGCAAACCCGAGGGTTGGAGGGCCCAGTGGGCAGCGCCCCAACAATTTTGCTGTATTTAGTTTTTTTGTTTTCTTTTTTGCTTTATTTATTTTGTTTTGTTTCTACTTACAACAAAAAACTTATTTTTTTTTCTAATTACTTATTTATTTTACTTTATGATAATTCTTTTTGCTATTAAAGTTTCTATCAAAAAAAGTTCTTTATGAAAATTCTTTTTGCTGTATTTAGTTTTTTTGTTTTCTTTTTTGCTTTATTTATTTTGTTTTGTTTCTACTTACAACAAAAAACTTATTTATTTTATTTTATTTTGTTTCTAATTACTTATTTATTTTACTTTATGATAATTCTTTTTGCTATTAAAGTTTCTATCAAAAAAAGTTATTCGTGAAAATTCTTTTTGCTTTTAATGATTTTGAACAAAAAATACTTCGATAATTTTAGTTGCATCAATTTTATATGATTTTAGTTTCAATAATACTAGAGGTTTCTTATAATGTTTTGAACAGAAAATACTTTGTTAATTTTAGTTTCATAAATTTTATTAAAGTTTATTTTATCTTGTCGTAACACAAGAAGTTCGGAGTTGTAATTACTTATTAAAAATAAAAAAGAGGCACAATGCTCGTTGATTAGCTTCAAGCCTTTCAGAATAGTGTAGACTGCACTGCACATAGCTCCATGCAGTCTACCTTATTCCTCAAGGCTTGAAGCTAAGCAACGTGAAGGTGAGCATTGCGCCTCTTCTTCATCGTCTCTGCACTCAGGGCTTATAAACCGCACCTAGTGCCTCTCAGCTAGCGAGGTGGGACTAAAAAACTGCTTAGTAAGAAACTCTAGTACCGGTTCGTGCCACGAACCGGTACTAAAGGTGCTCGTGGGGCCACAGCCTCATTAGTACCGGTTCGTGGCACCAACCGGGACCAAAGGGTGGAATTGGTCCCGGTCGTGCCACCAACCGGGACCAATGGCCTTGCACAGCGGCGTGGTGGTGGGAGTTTAGTCCCACCTCGCTAGCTGAGAGAGAGCCGCACCTGTTTATAAGGTGCGGTGCGCCTGAGCTGTCGAGCTCCTCTCTAAAGCAGGCTTACGGGCCTAACCTCTCTATACATGCTTGTGGGCCTACTGGGCCTTCTGCGGGCCTGAATCCTGGCCCATGGATGGGTTTCTAATCATATTCAGGCCGTGGTGGCCCAGTAGGTGGCATAATTTTTAATTTTTTGCCTGTTATTTTTCATGCATTTACTAATTATTTTGATCTATAAGACCCTAAAATTGAAAAGCATTTCAAATGAACTCTGAAAAGGTTGAAAGTTGGCATGGTATCATCATTTCATCCACATAGCAAGTGCAAGAAAGTTGAGAGGGTTACGGCAAAAACTAGATGCACTTCGTGTACAAAACGAACAATGGTATCATACTCGTCTGTTACAAAGTTGGCATGGTATCATCATACTAGTTGCGGGAGAAAGTCTTCACTTTTTCTTCGCTTGTGTCATTTGCTTATTGCACCGTAACCATGGATAATCTTCATCGTTTTTCAGGATGCTTGGGTCAGCCTTGACTTTGAAGGGAGGAATTTCATGAAACTTTTCATAATCTTCAGACATGTCTGTCTTGCCCTCCACTCCACAATGTCCCTTTTTCCTGAAAGAACTATGTGGCGCTTTGGCTCATCGTATGATGTATTCGCTTCCTTATCTTTTCTTTTTCTCGGTCTGGTAGACATGTCCTTCACATAGATAACCTGTGCCACATCATTGGCTAGGACGAACGGTTCGTCAGTGTACCCAAGATTGTTCAGATCCACTGTTGTCATTCCGTACTGTGGGTCTACCTGTACCCCGCCTCCTGACAGATTGACCCATTTGCACTTAAACAAAGGGACCTTAAAATCATGTCCGTAGTCAAGTTCCCATATGTCCATTATGTAACCATAATATGTGTCCTTTCCCCTCTCGGTTGCTGCATCAAAGCGGACACCGCTGTTTTGGTTGGTGCTCTTTTGATCTTGGGCGATCATGTAAAATGTATTCCCATTTATCTCGTATCCTTTGTAAATCAATACAGTCGAAGATGGTCCCCTGGACAACGAGTACAACTCATCACAAACAGTGGTGTCACCTCTGAGACATGTTTCCAACCAACTGCTGAAAGTCCTGATGTGTTCACATGTAATCCAGTCGTCACACTGCTCCGGGTGTTTGGAGCGCAGACTGTTCTTGTGTTCATTGACATACGGGGTCACCAAGGTAGAGTTCTGTAGAACTGTGTAGTGTGCTTGAGACCAAGAATATCCGTCCATGCATATTATTGAGTCCCCTCCAAGCGTGCCTTTTCCAGTCAGTCTCCCCTCATACCGCGATTTAGGGAGACCTATCTTCTTAAGGCCAGGAATGAAGTCAACACAAAACCCAATGACATCCTTTGTTTGATGGCCCATGGAGATGCTTCCTTCTGGCCTAGCGCGGTTACGGACATATTTCTTTAGGACTCCCATGAACCTCTCAAAGGGGAACATATTGTGTAGAAATACGGGCCCCAGAATGACAATCTCGTCGACTAGATGAACTAGGACGTGCGTCATGATATTGAAGAAGGATGGTGGGAACACCAGCTCGAAACTGGCAAGACATTGCGCCACATCACTCCTTAGCCTTGGTATGATTTCTGGATCGATCACCTTCTGAGAGATTGCATTGAGGAATGCACATAGCTTCACAATGGCTAATCGGACGTTTTCCGGTAGAAGCCCCCTCAATGCAACCGGTAGCAGTTGCGTCATAATCACGTGGCAGTCATGAGACTTTAGGTTCTGGAACTTTTTCTCTGGCATATTTATTATTCCCTTTATATTCAACGAGAAGCTAGTCGGGACCTTCATACTGAGCAGGCATTCAAAGAAGATTTCTTTCTCTTCTTTCATAAGAGCGTAGCTGGCAGGACCTTCATACTGCTTCGGAGGCATGCCATCTTTTTCGTGCAAACGTTGCAGGTCCTCCCGTGCCTCAGGTGTATCTTTTGTCTTCCCATACACGCCCAAGAAGCCTAGCAGGTTCACGCAAAGGTTCTTCGTCACGTGCATCACGTCGATTGAAGAGCGGACCTCTAGCTCTTTCCAGTAGGTAGGTCCCAAAATATAGATTTCTTCTTCCACATGGGTGCGTGTCCCTCAGCGTCATTCTGAACAGCTAGTCCGCCGGGACCCTTTCCAAAGATTACGTGTAAATCATTGACCATAGCAAGTACGTGATCACCGGTACGCATGGCGGGCTTCTTCCGGTGATCTGCCTCGCCTTTGAAATGCTTGCCTTTCTTTCGACATTGATGGTTGGTCGGAAGAAATCGACGATGGCCCAGGTACACATTCTTCCTGCATTTGTCCAGGTATATACTTTCAGTGTCATCTAAACAGTGCGTGCATGCGTGGTATCCCTTGTTTGTCTGTCCTGAAAGGTTACTGAGAGCGGGCCAATCGTTGATGGTTAGAAACAGCAACGCGTGCAGGTTAAATTCCTCCTGTTTGTGCTCATCCCACGTACGTACACCGTTTCCATTCCACAGCTGTAAAAGTTCTTCAACTAATGGCCTTAGGTACACATCAATGTCGTTGCCGGGTTGCTTAGGGCCTTGGATGAGAACTGGCATCATAATGAACTTCCGCTTCATGCACATCCAAGGAGGAAGGTTATACATACATAGAGTCACGGGCCAGGTGCTGTGATTGCTACTCTGCTCCCCAAAAGGATTAATGCCATCCGCGCTTAAACCAAACCATACGTTCCTTGGGTCAGCTGCAAACTCAGCCCAGTACTTTCTCTCGATTTTTCTCCACTGCGACCCGTCAGCAGGTGCTCTCAACTTCCCGTCTTTCTTACGGTCCTCACTGTGCCATCGCATCAACTTGGCATGGTCTTCGTTTCTGAACAGACATTTCAACCGTGGTATTATAGGAGCATACCACATCACCTTTGCAGGAACCCTCTTCCTGGGGGGCTCGCCGTCAACATCACCAGGGTCATCTCGTTTGATCTTATACCGCAATGCACCGCATACCAGGCATGCGTTCAGATCCTTGTACGCACCGTGGTAGAGGATGCAGTCATTAGGGCATGCATGTATCTTCTGCACCTCCAATCCTAGAGGGCATACGACCTTCTTTGCTGCGTATGTACTGTCGGGCAATTCGTTATCCTTTGGAAGCTTCTTCTTCAATATTTTCAATAGCTTCTCAAATCCTTTGTCAGGCACAACAATCTTTGCCTTCCACTGCAGCAATTCCAGTACGGTACCGAGCTTTGTGTTGCCATCTTCGCAATTGGGGTACAACCCTTTTTTATGATCCTCTAACATGCGATCGAACTTCAGCTTCTCCTTTTGACTTTCGCATTGCGTCCTTGCATCGACAATGACCCGGCGGAGATCATCATCATCGGGCATTGGTTCCTCTTGATCTTCAGCAGCTTCCCCCTTGCAGCATCATTGGGCACATCGTCTGGTTCCTCTTGATCTACAGCAGCTTCCCCCATTGCAGCATCACCGTATTCAGGGGGCACATAGTTATCATCGTCCTCTTCTTCTTCGCCATCTTCCATCATAACCCCTATTTCTCCGTGCCTCGTCCAAACATTATAGTGTGGCATGAAACCCTTGTAAAGCAGGTGGGTGTGAAGGATTTTCCGGTCAGAGTAAGACTTCGTATTCCCACATATAGGGCATGGACAACACATAAAACCATTCTGCTTGTTTGCCTCAGCCACTTCGAGAAAATCATGCACGCCCTTAATGTACTCGGAGGTGTGTCTGTCACCGTACATCCATTGCCGGTTCATCTGCGTGCATTATATATAATTAAGTGTGTCAAAAACCATTACAGAACATCATGAATAGATAATTAAGTGACCAAATTAATAGAAGTTCATCATCACATTAAAACCAAAGTACATACATAGTTCTCATCTAACAACATATATATAGCTCTCCAGAGCACCTAATTAATTAAACCATACATTGAAACTATGTAAAACATTTCAATGCGATCATAATCGCAACCAAGGTAACAATTGATCCAACGGCATAATGATACCAAGCCTCGGTATGAATGGCATATTTTCTAATCTTTCTAATCTTCAAGCGCATTGCATCCATCTTGATCTTGTGATCATCGACGACATTCGCAACATGCAACTCCAATATCATCTTCTCCTCCTCAATTTTTTTTATTTTTTCCTTCAAGTAATTGTTTTCTTCTTCAACTAAATTTAACCTCTCGACAATAGGGTCGGTTAGAATTTCTGGTTCAACCACCTCCTAGATAAATAAAATCTATCTCACGTTGGTCGGTATATTTGTCATAAACAATAAATGAACCAAATAGTTATAAAAAGATAATATATACCACATCCGAATCATAGACAGGACGAGGGCCGACGGGGGCGGATACCAAAACCATCGAACTATGGAATAAGAAGGAATAATAAAAGTAACAAAATTAGACAAGTATCTATCTAAAGTAAGAATTTTTTGCTTTCAGAAAGAAGATAAGAACAAGAGGCTCGCCACGGTGGTGCTGGCGACGAGATCGGCGCGGGCGATCGACGGCGATGAAGACGGGGACGGGACGTGACGGACCGCTAAACCTAGGCAAATCTCGAGGAAAATGGAGCTCGGAGGTCGAGTTTCGAGAGGAGAAAGATTAACTAGTGTGGCTCAGACATTTCATCGAACACCTCATGTGCATAGGAGGTGAGCTAGAGCACCCAAATGCCCTCCCCTCGCCGGCCAGAAAAAATAGAGCACTGTGGAGTGCTCTGCTGTGGCGATGGGGTATATATAGGGAACTCATTGGTCCCGGTTCGTGGCACCAACCGGGACTAAAGGCCTTTGGTCCCGGTTTGTGCCACGAACCGGGACCAATGACCCCTTTAGTCCCGGTTGGTGGCACCAACCGGGACCAAAGGCCTTGTGTTACCCCGCGTCAAAAGTTTAGTCCCACCTCGCTAGTTGAGAGGGCTCGAGAGTGGTTTATAAGCGCTGATGCGCCCACCCTCTCGAACTGTTGGGAATCGTAGCATAATTTTAAAATTTTCCTACGCTCACCAAGATGCATCTATGGAGTATACTAGCAACAAGGGGAAAGGGGTGCATCTACATACCCTTGTAGATCGCGAGTGGAAGCGTTCCAATGAACGTGGATGACGGAGTCGTACTCGCCGTGATTCAAATCACCGATGACCGAGTGCCGAACGGACGGCACCTCCGCGTTCAACACACGTACGGTGCAGCGACGTCTCCTCCTTCTTGATCCAGCAAGGGGAAGGAGAGGTTGATGGAGATCCAGCAGCACGACGGCGTGGTGGTGGATGTAGCGGGTCTCGGCAGGGCTTCGCCGAGCTTCTGCGAGAGGGAGAGGTGTAGCAGGGGAGGAGGGAGGCGCCCAAGGCTGTTGTTGCTGCCCTCCCTCCCCCCCCTTTATATAGGCCCCCTGGGAGGGGGGGCGCCGGCCAGGGATCCCATCTGGATGGGGGGCGGCGGCCAGGGGGGTGACTTACCCCCCAAGGCAAGTGGGGCGCCCCCTTGCCCTAGGGTTTCCAACCCTAGGCGCAGGGGGAAGGCCCATGGGGGGGCGGCCCACTAGGGGGTGGTTCCCTTCCCACTTCAGCCCACGGGGCCCTCCGGGATAGGTGGCCCCACCCGGTGGACCCCCCGGGACCCTTCCGGTGGTCCCGGTACAATACCGGTAACCCCCGAAACTTTCCCGGTGGCCGAAACTTGACTTCCTATATATAATTCTTTACCTCCGGACCATTCCGGAACTCCTCGTGACGTCCGGGATCTCATCCGGGACTCCGAACAACTTTCGGGTTTCCGCATACATATATCTCTACAACCCTAGCGTCACCGAACCTTAAGTGTGTAGACCCTACGGGTTCGGGAGACATGCAGACATGACCGAGATGCCTCTCCGGTCAATAACGAATAGCGGGATCTGGATACCCATGTTGGCTCCCACATGTTCCACGATGATCTCATCGGATGAACCACGATGTCCAGGATTCAATCAATCCCGTATGCAATTCCCTTTGTCAATCGGCATGTCACTTGCCCGAGATTCGATCGTCGGTATTCCAATACCTTATTCAATCTCGTTACCGGAAAGTCTCTTTACTCGTACCGCAATGCATGATCCCGTGACTAACGCCTTAGTCACATTGAGCTCATTATGATGATGCATTACCGAGTGGGCCCAGAGATACCTCTCCGTCATACGGAGTGACAAATCCCAGTCTCGATCCGTGCCAACCCAACAGACACTTTCGGAGATACCCGTAGTGCACCTTTATAGTCACCCAGTTACGTTGTGACGTTTGGCACACCCAAAGCACTCCTACGGTATCCGGGAGTTGCACGATCTCATGGTCTAAGGAAAAGATACTTGACATTGGAAAAGCTCTAGCAAACGAAACTACACGATCTTTTATGCTATGCTTAGGATTGGGTCTTGTCCATCACATCATTCTCCTAATGATGTGATCCCGTTATCAATGACATCCAATGTCCATAGTCAGGAAACCATGACTATCTGTTGATCAACGAGCTAGTCAACTAGAGGCTTACTAGGGACACGTTGCGGTCTATGTATTCACACATGTATTACGATTTCCGGATAACACAATTATAGCATGAACAATAGACAATTACCATGAACAAAGAAATATAATAATAACCATTTATTATTGCCTCTAGGGCATATTTCCAACAGTCTCCCACTTGCACTAGAGTCAATAATCTAGTTACATTGTGATGAATCGAACACCCATTGCGTCCTGGTGTTGATCATGTTTTGCTCTAGGGAGAGGTTTAGTCAACGGATCTGCTACATTCAGGTCCGTATGTACTTTACAAATATCTATGTCTCCATTTTGAACACTTTCACGAATGGAGTTGAAGCGACGCTTGATATGCCTGGTCTTCCTGTGAAATCTGGGCTCCTTCGCAAGGGCAATAGCTCCAGTGTTGTCACAGAAGAGAGTCATCGGGCCCGACGCATTGGGAATCACCCCTAGATCGGTAATGAACTCCCTTATCCAGACTGCTTCCTGTGCTGCCTCCGAGGCTGCCATGTACTCCGCTTCACATGTAGATCCCGCCACGACGCTTTGCTTGCAACTGCACCAGCTTACTGCTCCTCCATTCAAAATATACACGTATCCGGTTTGTGACTTCGAGTCATCCAGATCTGTGTCGAAGCTAGCATCGACGTAACCCTTTACGACGAGCTCTTCGTCACCTCCATAAACGAGAAACATGTCCTTAGTCCTATTCAGGTACTTCAGGATATTCTTGACCGCTGTCCAGTGTTCCATGCCAGGATTACTTTGGTACCTTCCTACCAAACTTACGGCAAGGTTTACATCAGGTCTGGTACACAGCATGGCATACATAATAGACCCTATGGCTGAGGCATAGGGGATGACACTCATCTTTTCTCTATCTTCTGCCGTGGTCGGGCATTGAGCCGTGCTCAATTGCACACCTTGCAATACAGGCAAGAACCCCTTCTTGGACTGATCCATATTGAACTTCTTCAGTATCTTGTCAAGGTATGTACTTTGTGAAAGACCAATGAGGCATCTTAATCTATCTCTATAGATCTTGATGCCTAATATATAAGCAGCTTCTCCAAGGTCCTTCATTGAAAAACACTTATTCAAATAGGCCTTTATACTTTCCAAGAATTCTATATCATTTCCCATCAATAATATGTCATCCACATATAATAAGAGAAATGCTACAGAGCTCCCACTCACTTTCTTGTAAACACAGGCTTCTCCATAAGTCTGTGTAAACCCAAACGCTTTGATCATCTCATCAAAGCGAATGTTCCAACTCCGAGATGCTTGCACCAGCCCATAGATTGAGCGCTGGAGCTTGCATACTTTGTTAGCATTCTTAGGATCGACAAAACCTTCCAGCTGCATCATATACAACTCTTCCTTAAGGAAGCCATTAAGGAATGCCGTTTTGACGTCCATCTGCCATATCTCATAATCATAGTATGCGGCAATTGCTAACATGATTCGAACGGACTTCAGCTTCGCTACGGGTGAGAAAGTCTCATCGTAGTCAACCCCTTGAACTTGTCGATAACCCTTAGCGACAAGTCGAGCTTTGTAGATGGTCACATTACCATCCGCGTCCGTCTTCTTCTTAAAGATCCATTTGTTTTCTATGGCTCGCCGATCATCGGGCAAGTCAGTCAAAGTCCATACTTCATTTTCATACATGGATCCTATCTCGGATATCATGGCTTCTAGCCATTTGTCGGAATCCGGGCCCGCCATCGCTTCTTCATAGTTCGAAGGTTCACCGTTGTCTAACAACATGATTTCCAGGACAGGGTTGCCGTACCACTCTGGTGCGGAACGTGTCCTTGTGGACCTAGGAAGTTCAGTAGCAACTTGATCCGAAGCTTCATGATCATCATCATTAACTTCCTCCCCAGTCGGTGTAGGCACCACAGGAACATCTTCCCGCGCTGCGCTACTTTCCGGTTCGGAAGGGGTGACTATAACCTCATCAAGTTCCACTTTCCTCCCACTCAATTCTTTCGAGAGAAACTCCTTCTCCAGAAAGGACCCGTTCTTGGCAACGAAGATCTTATCTTCGGATCTGAGGTAGAAGGTATACCCAATAGTTTCCTTAGGGTATCCTATGAAGACGCATTTTTCCGACTTGGGTTCGAGCTTTTCAGGTTGAAGTTTCTTGACATAAGCATCGCATCCCCAAACTTTTAGAAACGACAGCTTAGGTTTCTTCCCAAACCATAATTCATACGGTGTCGTCTCAACGGATTTTGACGGAGCCCTATTTAAAGTGAATGCGGCAGTCTCTAAAGCATAGCCCCAAAATGAGAGCAGTAAGTCGGTAAGAGACATCATAGATCGCACTATATCCAATAGAGTGCGATTATGACGTTCGGACACACCGTTTCTCTGAGGTGTTCCAGGTGGCGTGAGTTGTGAAACTATTCCACATTTCCTTAAGTGTGCACCAAACTCGTGACTTAAATATTCTCCACCACGATCTGATCGTAAGAATTTTATTCTCCTGTCACGTTGATTCTCAACTTCACTCTGAAATTCCTTGAACTTTTCAAAGGTTTCAGACTTGTGTTTCATTAGGTAGACATACCCATATCTACTTAAATCATCAGTGAGAGTGAGAACATAACGATATCCTCCGCGAGCCTCAAACACTCATTGGACCGCACACATCGGTATGTATGATTTCCAATAAGTTGGTTGCTCGCTCCATTGTTCCGGAGAACGGAGTCTTGGTCATCTTACCCATGAGGCATGGTTCGCACGTGTCAAATGATTCGTAATCAAGAGACTCCAAAAGTCCATCTGCATGGAGCTTCTTCATGCGCTTGACACCAATGTGACCAAGGCGGCAGTGCCACAAGTATGTGGGACTATCGTTATCAACTTTACATCTTTTCGTATTCACACAATGAACATGTGTAACATCACGTTCGAGATTCATCAAGAATAAACCATTGACCAGCGGGGCATGACCATAAAACATATGTCTCAAATAAATAGAACAACCATTATTCTCGGATTTAAATGAGTAGCCATCTCGAATTAAATGAGATCCAGATACAATGTTCATGCTCAAAGCTGGCACTAAATAACAATTATTGAGGTTTAAAACTAATCCCGTAGGTAGATGCAGAGGTAGCGTGCCGACGGCGATCACATCGACCTTGGAACCATTCCCGACGCGCATCGTCACCTCGTCCTTTGCCAGTCTCCGTTTATTCCGTAGTTCCTGTTTTGAGTTACAAATATGAGCAACCGCACCGGTATCAAATACCCAAGAGCTACTACGAGTACTGGTAAGGTACACATCAATTACATGTATATCACATATACCTTTGTTGTTGCCGGCCTTCTTGTCCGCTAAGTATTTGGGGCAGTTCCACTTCAAGTGACCACTTCCCTTGCAATAAAAGCACTCAGTTTCAGGCTTGGGTCCATTCTTTGACTTCTTCCCAGTAACTGGTTTACCGGGCGCGGCAACTCCCTTGCCGTCCTTCTTGAAGTACTTCTTACCCTTGCCCTTCTTGAACTTAGTGGTTTTATTCACCATCAACACTTGACGTTCTTTTCTGATCTCCACCTCCGCTGATTTCAGCATTGAATATATCTCAGGAATGGTCTTTTCCATCCCCTGCATATTGAAGTTCATCACAAAGCTCTTGTAGCTTGGTGGAAGCGACTGAAGGATTCTGTCAATGATTGCGTCATCCGGGAGATTAACTCCCAGCTGAGTCAAGCGGTTGTGCAACCCAGACATTCTGAGTATGTGCTCACTTACAGAACTATTTTCCTCCATTTTACAGCTGAAGAACTTGTCGGAGACTTCATATCTCTCGACCCGGGCATGAGCTTGGAAAACCAATTTCAGCTCCTCGAACATCTCATATGCTCCATGTTTCTCAAAACGCTTTTGGAGACCCAGTTCTAAGCTGTAACGCATGCCGCACTGAATGAGGGAGTAATCATCAGCACGTGATTGCCAAGCGTTCATAACGTCTTGGTTCTCTGGGATTGGTGCTTCACCTAGCGGTGCTTCTAAGACATAATCTTTCTTGGCTACTATGAGGATGATCCTCAGGTTCCGGACCCAGTCCGTATAGTTGCTGCCATCATCTTTCAGCTTGGTTTTCTCTAGGAACGCGTTGAAATTGAGGACAACGTTGGCCATTTGATCTACAACACATAGTGTAAAGATTTTAGACTAAGTTCATGATAATTAAGTTCATCTAATCAAATTACTCAATGAACTCCCACTCAGATAGACATCCCTCTAGTCATCTAAGTGAAACATGATCCGAGTTAACTAGGCCGTGTCCGATCATCACGTGAGACGCACTAGTCAAGATCGGTGAACATCTCCATGTTGATCGTATCTTCTATACGACTCATGCTCGACCTTTCGGTCCTCCGTGTTCCGAGGCCATGTCTGTACATGCTAGGCTCGTCAAGTTAACCTAAGTGTATTGCGTGTGTTCCGAGGCCATGTCTGTACATGCTAGGCTCGTCAACACCCGTTGTATGCGAACGTTAGAATCTATCACACCCGATCATCACGTGGTGCTTCGAAACAACGAACCTTCGCAACGGTGCACAGTTAGGGTGAACACTTTCTTGAAATTATTATAAGGGATCATCTTACTTACTACCGTCATTCTAAGCAAATAAGATGCAAAAACATGATAAACATCACATGCAATCAAATAGTGACATGATATGGCCAATATCATTATGCTCCTTTGATCTCCATCTTCGGGGCACCATGATCATCTTCGTCACCGGCATGACACCATGATCTCCATCATTGTGTCTTCATGAAGTCGTCACGCCAACGATTACTTCTACTTCTATGGCTAACGTGTTTAGCAACAAAGTAAAGTAATTTACATGGCGTTATTCAATGACACGCAGGTCATACAAAATAATAAAGACAACTCCTATGGCTCCTGCCGGTTGTCATACTCATCGACATGCAAGTCGTGATTCCTATTACAGGAATATGATCAATCTCATACATCACATATATCATTCATCACATCTTCTGGCCATATCACATCACATAGCACTTGCTGCAAAAACAAGTTAGACGTCCTCTAATTGTTGTTGCAAGTTTTTACGTGGTTTGTAGGTTTCTATCAAGAACGTTTCTTACCTACATATGACCACAAAGTGATTTGCCAATTTCTATTTACCCTTCATAAGGACCCTTTTCATCGAATCCGTTCCGACTAAAGTAGGAGAGACAGACACCCGCTAGCCACCTTATGCAACTAGTGCATGTCAGTCGGTGGAACCTGTCTCACGTAAGCGTACGTGTAAGGTCGGTCCGGGCCGCTTCATCCCACAATGCCGCCGAAACAAGATAAGACTAGTAGCGGCAAGAAGAATTGGCAAACTCAACGCCCACAACTGCTTTGTGTTCTACTCGTGCATAGTAACCACGCATAGGCCTCGCTCATGATGCCACTGTTGGGAATCGTAGCATAATTTTAAAATTTTCCTACGCTCACCAAGATGCATCTATGGAGTATACTAGCAATGAGGGGAAAGGGGTGCATCTACATACCCTTGTACATCGCGAGCGGAAGCATTCCAATGAACGTGGATGACGGAGTCGTACTCGCCGTGATTCAAATCACCGATGACCGAGTGCCGAACGGACGGCACCTCCGCGTTCAACACACGTACGGTGCAGCGACATCTCCTCCTTCTTGATCCAGCAAGGGGAAGGAGAGGTTGATGGAGATCCAGCAGCACGACAGCGTGGTGGTGGATGTAGCGGGTCTCGGCAGGGCTTCGCCGAGCTTCTGCGAGAGGGAGAGGTGTAGCAGGGGAGGAGGGAGGCGCCCAAGGCTGTTGTTGCTGCCCTCCCTCCCCCCCTTTATATAGGCCCCCTTGGAGGGGGGCGCCGGCCAGGGATCCCATCTGGATGGGGGGCGGCGGCCAGGGGGGTGACTTACCCCCCAAGGCAAGTGGGGCGCCCCCTTGCCCTAGGGTTTCCAACCCTAGGCGCAGGGGGAAGGCCCATGGGGGGGCGCCCAGCCCACTAGGGGGTGGTTCCCTTCCCACTTCAGCCCACGGGGCCCTCCGGGATAGGTGGCCCCACCCGGTGGACCCCCCGGGACCCTTCCGGTGGTCCCGGTACAATACCGGTAACCACCGAAACTTTCCCGGTGGCCGAAACTTGACTTCCTATATATAATTTTTTACCTCCGGACCATTCCGGAACTCCTCGTGACATCCGGGATGTCATCCGGGACTCCGAACAACTTTCGGGTTTCCGCATACATATAACTCTACAACCCTAGCGTCACCGAACCTTAAGTGTGTAGACCCTACGGGTTCGGGAGACATGCAGACATGACCGAGACGCCTCTCCGGTCAATAACCAACAGCGGGATCTGGATACCCATCTTGGCTCCCACATGTTCCATGATGATCTCATCGGATGAACCACGATGTCCAGGATTCAATCAATCCCGTATGCAATTCCCTTTGTCAATCGGTATGTTACTTGCCCGAGATTCGATCGTCGGTATCCCAATACCTTGTTCAATCTCGTTACCGGCAAGTCTCTTTACTCGTACCGCAATGCATGATCCCGTGACTAACGCCTTAGTCACATTGAGCTCATTATGATGATGCATTACCGAGTGGGCCCAGAGATACCTCTCCGTCATACGGAGTGACAAATCCCAGTCTCGATCCGTGCCAACCCAACAGACACTTTCGGAGATACCCGTAGTGCACCTTTATAGTCACCCAGTTACGTTGTGACGTTTGGCACACCCAAAGCACTCCTACGGTATCCGGGAGTTGCACGATCTCATGGTCTAAGGAAAAGATACTTGACATTGGAAAAGCTCTAGCAAACGAAACTACACGATCTTTTATGCTATGCTTAGGATTGGGTCTTGTCCATCACATCATTCTCCTAATGATGTGATCCCGTTATCAATGACATCCAATGTCCATAGTCAGGAAACCATGACTATCTGTTGATCAACGAAGCTAGTCAACTAGAGGCTTACTAGGGACACGTTGTGGTCTATGTATTCACACATGTATTACGATTTCCGGATAACACAATTATAGCATGAACAATAGACAATTAGCATGAACAAAGAAATATAATAATAACCATTTATTATTGCCTCTAGGGCATATTTCCAACAGTCTCCCACTTGCACTAGAGTCAATAATCTAGTTACATTGTGATGAATCGAACACCCATTGCGTCCTGGTGTTGATCATTCTTTGCTCTAGGGAGAGGTTTAGTCAACGGATCTGCTACATTCAGGTCCGTATGTACTTTACAAATATCTATGTCTCCATTTTGAACACTTTCATGAATGGAGTTGAAGCGACGCTTGATATGCCTGGTCTTCCTATGAAATCTGGGCTCCTTCGCAAGGGCAATAGCTCCAGTGTTGTCACAGAAGAGAGTCATCAGGCCCGACGCATTGGGAATCACCCCTAGATCGGTAATGAACTCCTTTATCCAGACTGCTTCCTGTGCTGCCTCCGAGGCTGCCATGTACTCCGCTTCACATGTAGATCCCGCCACGACGCTTTGCTTGCAACTGCACCAGCTTACTGCTCCTCCATTCAAAATATACACGTATCCGGTTTGTGACTTCGAGTCATCCAGATCTGTGTCGAAGCTAGCATCGACGTAACCCTTTACGACGAGCTCTTCATCACCTCCATAAACGAGAAACATGTCCTTAGTCCTATTCAGGTACTTCAGGATATTCTTGACCGCTGTCCAGTGTTCCATGCCAGGATTACTTTGGTACCTTCCTACCAAACTTACGGCAAGGTTTACATCAGGTCTGGTACACAGCATGGCATACATAATAGACCCTATGGCTGAGGCATAGGGGATGACACTCATCTTTTCTCTATCTTCTGCCGTGGTCGGGCATTGAGCCGTGCTCAATTGCACACCTTGCAATACAGGCAAGAACCCCTTCTTGGACTGATCCATATTGAACTTCTTCAATATCTTGTCAAGGTATGTACTTTGTGAAAGACCAATGAGGCGTCTTAATCTATCTCTATAGACCTTGATGCCTAATATATAAGCAGCTTCTCCAAGGTCCTTCATTGAAAAACACTTATTCAAATAGGCCTTTATACTTTCCAAGAATTCTATATCGTTTCCCATCAATAATATGTCATCCACATATAATAAGAGAAATGCTACAGAGCTCCCACTCACTTTCTTGTAAACACAGGCTTCTCCATAAGTCTGTGTAAACCCAAATGCTTTGATCATCTCATCAAAGCGAATGTTCCAACTCCGAGATGCTTGCACCAGCCCATAGATTGAGCGCTGGAGCTTGCATACTTTGTTAGCATTCTTAGGATCGACAAAACCTTCCAGCTGCATCATATACAACTCTTCCTTAAGGAAGCCATTAAGGAATGCCGTTTTGACGTCCATCTGCCATATCTCATAATCATAGTATGCGGCAATTGCTAACATGATTCGAACGGACTCCAGCTTCGCTACGGGTGAGAAAGTCTCATCGTAGTCAACCCCTTGAACTTGTCAATAACCCTTAGCAACAAGTCGAGCTTTGTAGATGGTCACATTACCATCCGCGTCCGTCTTCTTCTTAAAGATCCATTTGTTTTCTATGGCTCGCCGATCATCGGGCAAGTCAGTCAAAGTCCATACTTCATTTTCATACATGGATCCTATCTCGGATATCATGGCTTCTAGCCATTTGTCGGAATCCGGGCCCGCCATCGCTTCTTCATAGTTCGAAGGTTCACCGTTGTCTAACAACATGATTTCCAGGACAGGGTTGCCGTACCACTCTGGTGCGGAACGTGTCCTTGTGGACCTAGGAAGTTCAGTAGCAACTTGATCCGAAGCTTCATGATCATCATCATTAACTTCCTCCCCAGTCGGTGTAGGCACCACAGGAACATCTTCCCGCGCTGCGCTACTTTCCGGTTCGGAAGGGGTGACTATAACCTCATCAAGTTCCACTTTCCTCCCACTCAATTCTTTCGAGAGAAACTCCTTCTCCAGAAAGGACCCGTTCTTGGCAACGAAGATCTTGCCTTCGGATCTGAGGTAGAAGGTATACCCAATAGTTTCCTTAGGGTATCCTATGAAGACGCATTTTTCCGACTTGGGTTCGAGCTTTTCAGGTTGAAGTTTCTTGACATAAGCATCGCATCCCCAAACTTTTAGAAACGATAGCTTAGGTTTCTTCCCAAACCATAATTCATACGGTGTCGTCTCAACGGATTTTGACGGAGCCCTATTTAAAGTGAATGCGGCAGTCTCTAAAGCATAGCCCCAAAATGAGAGCGGTAAGTCGGTAAGAGACATCATAGATCGCACCATATCCAATAGAGTGCGATTACGACGTTCGGACACACCGTTTCTCTGAGGTGTTCCAGGCGGCGTGAGTTGTGAAACTATTCCACATTTCCTTAAGTGTGCACCAAACTCGTGACTTAAATATTCTCCACCACGATCTGATCGTAAGAATTTTATTCTCCTGTCACGTTGATTCTCAACTTCACTCTGAAATTCCTTGAACTTTTCAAAGGTTTCAAACTTGTGTTTCATTAGGAAGACATACCCATATCTACTTAAATCATCAGTGAGAGTGAGAACATAACAATATCCTCCGCGAGCCTCAACACTCATTGGACCGCACACATCGGTATGTATGATTTCCAATAAGTTGGTTGCTCGCTCCATTGTTCCGGAGAACGGAGTCTTGGTCATCTTACCCATGAGGCATGGTTCGCACGTGTCAAATGATTCGTAATCAAGAGACTCCAAAAGTCCATCTGCATGGAGCTTCTTCATGCGCTTGACACCAATGTGACCAAGGCGGCAGTGCCACAAGTATGTGGGACTATCGCTATCAACTTTACATCTTTTGGTATTCACACTATGAACATGTGTAACATCACGTTCGAGATTCATCAAGAATAAACCATTGACCAGCGGGGCATGACCATAAAACATATCTCTCAAATAAATAGGACAACCATTATTCTCGGATTTAAATGAGTAGCCATCTCGAATTAAACGAGATCCAGATACAATGTTCATGCTCAAAGCTGGCACTAAATAACAATTATTGAGGTTTAAAACTAATCCCGTAGGTAGATGCAGAGGTAGCGTGCCGACGGCGATCACATCGACCTTGGAACCATTCCCGACGCGCATCGTCACCTCGTCCTTTGCCAGTCTCCGTTTATTCCGTAGTTCCTGTTTTGAGTTACAAATATAAGCAACCGCACCGGTATCAAATACCCAGGAGCTACTACGAGTACTGGTAAGGTACACATCAATTACATGTATATCACATATACCTTTGTTGTTGCCGGCCTTCTTGTCCGCTAAGTATTTGGGGCAGTTCCACTTCAAGTGACCACTTCCCTTGCAATAAAAAAACTCAGTTTCAGGCTTGGGTCCATTCTTTGACTTCTTCCCAGTAACTGGTTTACCGGGCACGGCAACTCCCTTGCCGTCCTTCTTGAAGTACTTCTTACCCTTGCCCTTCTTGAACTTAGTGGTTTTATTCACCATCAACACTTGACGTTCTTTTCTGATCTCCACCTCCGCTGATTTCAGCATTGAATATATCTCAGGAATGGTCTTTTCCATCCCCTGCATATTGAAGTTCATCACAAAGCTCTTGTAGCTTGGTGGAAGCGACTGAAGGATTCTGTCAATGACTGCGTCATCCAGGAGATTAACTCCCAGCTGAGTCAAGCGGTTGTGCAACCCAGACATTCTGAGTATGTGCTCACTTACAGAACTATTTTCCTCCATTTTACAGCTGAAGAACTTGTCGGAGACTTCATATCTCTCGACCCGGGCATGAGCTTGGAAAACCAATTTCAGCTCCTCGAACATCTCATATGCTCCATGTTTCTCAAAACGCTTTTGGAGACCCGGTTCTAAGCTGTAAAGCATGCCACACTGAACGAGGGAGTAATCATCAGCACGTGATTGCCAAGCGTTCATAACGTCTTGGTTCTCTGGGATTGGTGCTTCACCTAGCGGTGCTTCTAAGACATAATCTTTCTTGGCTACTATGAGGATGATCCTCAGGTTCCGGACCCAGTCCGTATAGTTGCTGCCATCAACTTTCAGCTTGGTTTTCTCTAGGAACGCGTTGAAATTGAGGACAATGTTAGCCATTTGATCTACAACACATAGTGTAAAGATTTTAGACTAAGTTCATGATAATTAAGTTCATCTAATCAAATTACTCAATGAACTCCCACTCAGATAGACATCCCTCTAGTCATCTAAGTGAAACATGATCCGAGTTAACTAGGCCGTGTCCGATCATCACGTGAGACGGACTAGTCAAGATCGGTGAGCATCTCCATGTTGATCGTATCTTCTATACGACTCATGCTCGACCTTTCGGTCCTCCGTGTTCCGAGGCCATGTCTGTACATGCTAGGCTCGTCAAGTTAACCTAAGTGTATTGCGTGTGTTCCGAGGCCATGTCTGTACATGCTAGGCTCGTCAACACCCGTTGTATGCGAACGTTAGAATCTATCACACCCGATCATCACGTGGTGCTTCGAAACAACGAACCTTCGCAACGGTGCACAGTTAGGGTGAACACTTTCTTGAAATTATTATAAGGGATCATCTTACTTACTACCGTCGTTCTAAGCAAATAAGATGCAAAAACATGATAAACATCACATGCAATCAAATAGTGACATGATATGGCCAATATCATTATGCTCCTTTGATCTCCATCTTCGGGGCACCATGATCATCTTCGTCACCGGCATGACACCATGATCTCCATCATCATGATCTCCATCATTGTGTCTTCATGAAGTCGTCACGCCAACGATTACTTCTACTTCTATGGCTAACGCGTTTAGCAACAAAGTAAAGTAATTTACATGGCGTTATTCAATGACACGCAGGTCATACAAAATAATAAAGACAACTCCTATGGCTCTTGCCGGTTGTCATACTCATCGACATGCAAGTCGTGATTCCTATTACAAGAATATGATCAATCTCATACATCACATATATCATTCATCACATCTTCTGGCCATATCACATCACATAGCACTTGCTGCAAAAACAAGTTAGACGTCCTCTAATTGTTGTTGCAAGTTTTTACGTGGTTTGTAGGTTTCTATCAAGAACGTTTCTTACCTACGTATGACCACAACGTGATTTGCCAATTTCTATTTACCCTTCATAAGGACCCTTTTCATCGAATCCGTTCCGACTAAAGTAGGAGAGACAGACACCCGCTAGCCACCTTATGCAACTAGTGCATGTCAGTCGGTGGAACCTGTCTCACGTAAGCGTACGTGTAAGGTCGGTCCGGGCCGCTTCATCCCACAATGCCGCCGAAACAAGATAAGAATAGTAGCGGCAAGAAGAATTGGCAAACTCAACGCCCACAACTGCTTTGTGTTCTACTCGTGCATAGTAACCACGCATAGGGCTCGCTCATGATGCCACTGTTGGGAATCGTAGCATAATTTTAAAATTTTCCTACGCTCACCAAGATGCATCTATGGAGTATACTAGCAACGAGGGGAAAGGGGTGCATCTACATACCCTTGTAGATCGCGAGCGGAAGCGTTCCAATGAACGTGGATGACGGAGTCGTACTCGCCGTGATTCAAATCACCGATGACCGAGTGCCGAACGGACGGCACCTCCGCGTTCAACACACATACGGTGCAGCGACGTCTCCTCCTTCTTGATCCAGCAAGGGGAAGGAGAGGTTGATGGAGATCCAGCAGCACGACGGCGTGGTGGTGGATGTAGCGGGTCTCGGCAGGGCTTCGCCGAGCTTCTGCGAGAGGGAGAGGTGTAGCAGGGGAGGAAGGAGGCGCCCAAGGCTGTTGTTGCTGCCCTCCCTCCCCCCCTTTATATAGGCCCCCTGGGAGGGGGGCGCCGGCCAGGGATCCCATCTGGATGGGGGGCGGCGGCCAGGGGGTGACTTACCCCCCAAGGCAAGTGGGGCGCCCCCTTGCCCTAGGGTTTCCGACCCTAGGCGCAGGGGGAAGGCCCATGGGGGGTGTCCAGCCCACTAGGGGCTGGTTCCCTTCCCACTTCAGCGCACGGGGCCCTCCGGGATAGGTGGCCCCACCCGGTGGACCCCCCGGGAACCTTCCGGTGGTCCCGGTACAATACCGGTAACCCCCGAAACTTTCCCGGTGGCCGAAACTTGACTTCCTATATATAATTCTTTACCTCTGGACCATTCCGGAACTCCTCGTGACGTCCGGGATCTCATCCGGGACTCCGAACAACTTTCGGGTTTCCGCATACATATATCTCTACAACCCTAGCGTCACCGAACCTTAAGTGTGTAGACCCTACGGGTTCAGGAGACATGCAGACATGACCGAGACGCCTCTCCGGTCAATAACCAACAGCGGGATCTGGATACCCATGTTGGCTCCCACATGTTCCACGATGATCTCATCGGATGAACCACGATGTCCAGGATTCAATCAATCCCGTATGCAATTCCCTTTGTCAATCGGTATGTCACTTGCCCGAGATTAGATCGTCGGTATCCCAATACCTTGTTCAATTTACCGGCAAGTCTCTTTACTCGTACCACAATGCATGATCCCGTGACTAACGCCTTAGTCACATTGAGCTCATTATGATGATGCATTACCGAGTGGGCCCAGAGATACCTCTCCGTCATATGGAGTGACAAATCCCAGTCTCGATCCGTGCCAACCCAACAGACACTTTCGGAGATACCCGTAGTGCACCTTTATAGTCACCCAGTTACGTTGTGACGTTTGGCACACCCAAAGCACTCCTACGGTATCCGGGAGTTGCACGATCTCATGGTCTAAGGAAAAGATACTTGACATTGGAAAAGCTCTAGCAAACGAAACTACACGATCTTTTATGCTATGCTTAGGATTGGGTCTTGTCCATCACATCATTCTCCTAATGATGTGATCCCGTTATCAATGACATCCAATGTCCATAGTCAGGAAACCATGACTATCTGTTGATCAACGAGCTAGTCAACTAAGGCTTACTAGGGACACGTTGTGGTCTATGTATTCACACATGTATTACGATTTCCGGATAACACAATTATAGCATGAACAATAGACAATTACCATGAACAAAGAAATATAATAATATAGTTCGAGAGTGGTTTATAAGCGCTGATGCGCCCACCCTCTCGAACTCCTCTCAACTGCAGGCTTTCGGGCCTAACCGTTCTCTTTGCCTGTGGGGCCTACTGGGCCTTCTGCGGGCCTGAATCCTGGCCCATGGGTGGGTTTCAAGTCATATTCACGCCGTGGTGGCCCAGTAGGTGGCATAAATTTTTTTTCTCTATTTTTTGTTTTCTCTTTTGCTTTATTTGTTTTGTTTTGTTTCTACTTACAACAAAAAACTTATTTATTTTATTTCTAATTACTTTTGTATTTTACTTTAATTATTTTATTTTTATTTATTTTACTGCTGCTATTTTTATTTAATTTATTAAGGTTTATTTATTTAGTTACTATAGTTCATTTTATTTTATTTTATTAAGGTTTATTTATTTTTATTTATTTTATTAAGGTTTATTTATTTATTTACTATAAAAAATGAACATAGATGCGCCTATAGAGAAAATTCAACCTAAATTCAAATAAATTTCTATGAAATTCAAAGAAATTTACTGTGAATTTAGGTCAAATTCCCTGTATAAGGGCATCTATTTTCACTTTGAGAGGAGCTCAACAAGGCAGAGAGGGACGGTCTTATAAACTGGTGTGAGCGCCCTTCGGTTGGCGAGGTGGGACTAAACACTGGCCGCAACAAGGACTAGCCCTTTAGTCCCGGTTTGTGGTATGAACCGGGACTAAAGGGCTGTGGGCCTGGAGCGTGGCCCATTGGTCCGGTTTGTCCCACCAACCGGGACCAAAGGGTCCGGAAGAACCGGGACCAATGCCCCCACGAGGCCCGGCAGGCCCCTGGCCGCACGAACCGGGACCAATGCTCACATTAGTCCCGGTTCGTGCCTGAACCGGGACTAATGTGAATATTGCCCTGTGACCAAAGCCCAGTTTTCTACTAGTGCAGGTAGGGGGCGCCATTGTGAGAATCTGGTCTAGTAGTTAGCCTAGCACGTTCTGCATCGCCATGGCTTCTAAAGAAGAAGACGGCCAGGAGAAAACGGCGCCGCCTGCGAGCGCGAAGGACGCCAGCGCGGCAACACACAAAAAAGCTAAGTCATTCAGAGCCTTGAGATATTTCCTTTTTTTATATAAGGTTATTGTCCTCGGAGATCCTGCCTGTGTATGGAAAACCTGCACTCGAAGGGGCCCTCCCGCTATTGGCGACGCCTTTGTTCTGTTTCGAGTCCGCTCAACAGCTCAAACGGCCGCGTCGAGAGTGGCAGGGTAGCCTTCCGCAACCGGCAACGCTCTCGACTCTGACTCGAGTCAAGCTCGACAGCTCGTGCAGCCGCGTCGGGGGCGGCGAGGTGGTTCGCCCGGCTGCAAGCACACCCGGCAGGCCATTGGGGATACGTCCTCAAGACGCCGCCCTGGGTTTACGCACCGGCAAGCCTACCCGGTAAACGTAGGGTGGACATACAAAGAAAGGTTGAACAGGAAAATAACGTGCATCATATCAAAAGTACCGCAGATTTATATTAGACCAATTCTTGCCACGGTTCTAACTAAAGATAAAAATTGTCTTGGTCATGAACCTACAGCGACAGTGGGAGACGGGGTGCCTAATCCCGGCGCTGGCCCTCTATCCTCTCGATTCCGCCGATGCGGCTGATGATGGGCTTGATACGCTCCTTGAGCGCTGCGAGGTCCACACCTGCCGGCAAGCTGTCCAGGGCGGCGTCGAAGTCGAGGATGGGGTTCCAGTACGCCACCTTGGTGAGAACCTTGGTCATGGCACCCTGGCAAAGCCTTCGGGCCTCAATAGCTAGCGAGGCCGCCCGGTTGGCGTGAAGCCGCTCCAAGACACCGACGACCCTCTCAAAGAACAGGATCAGGCTGCAGTTGGCGCTCACGTTCCGCTCCGAAGCGTACTTCACATCCGGCAACCCCATGGTGGCCAGTTGCACGATGGCCTGGTTGGCGACGGTGATGAGGCGATCGAGCCAGCTGTTCTCGCCCTCCACGTGCTCCTTAAAGTTGAGGGCGTCGTTCTTCCGCAGCTGCTTCTCGGCCTCCAGGCTCTTGGCCAGGGTCCCCTCCCGGGCCTGGGCCTCCGACAGCATCCCCTCGAGACCCTCCAGCTTCAGCTTGAGGTCTCTGATGGAGTTGTTGGCTTCGGAGAGCTCCCCGGCCTTGCTGACGGCCGCGCCCTGCGCCTCCGTCAGAGCGCCGTTGAGCGTGTCCTTCTCCTTGGACAGCTTCACGGCCTGCTCCTTCAGCTCGTCCCGCTCCACGTCCAGCTCCTTCACCTTGCCGGCGTGAACTAGAGCCTGGGCATCGAGCACCTCCCTGTGGCTCTGCTCCAGCTCTTGGGTCCACTGCGCGACGAGCTTCTCCACCTCTTCCTCCTTGCTGCGGAGCATTGCGGCAAGCTTCTCCTTAGGCGCGGCAAGGTCCTCCTCCTGGGAGTTCAGCACGGCCTGGTGCTGGGCTCGAGTGGCCTCAGGTGCGGTAGCCAAGTTCTCCGCAGTGTCCTGGGCCTTCTCAATGTCGGCCGGCTTCATGGTGAGCTCCACCTCACGCTTGGCCAGCTCGCCCTAGGCGGCCTTCAGGTCCTCGCAAGCCTGGCGGAACCAGTCCTGTGTCTTGGCAACATGCTTCTGGAGGTCTGCCTCCGCCTTCTCCGCCACCGCCATCCTGGACTTAGCCTTGTCCAGGCGGGCGCGGTGGAGCGCCTGGAGCTTCCGGAAGCTGGCGCCCATGGCGTGGAGGAGCCGCTCTTCCTGGGAGCCGTCGCCACCAGCGCTCGGCTCGTCAACGACCTCAAGCCCGGCAGCGGCAAGCACCTCGTCGTCGAAAACCTCTCCCTCGACGGGAGCCCTGGTGCTCGACGCGCCTGGGAGGTGGACGAAGAGGTCGTCGCTCACCTTCAGCTACCTGCCAGAGCCAGGGGTAGCGGAGGAGGAAGGCTGGTCCTCGACCGCCTCTTCCTCGGCAGCGGACTTGCCGGCCTCCCCGGCAGGCCCTTGCCGGGCTCCCCGGCAGACTCCTTGGCAGCGTCCTCAGCAGCGCCCTTGGCGGCCTCCTCGGTGGCGATCTTCTCGGCCTCCGCCTCAGCGGCCTTGGCGACATCCCCGATGACGGTGTCGATGTCCTCTGGGTCTGCCGAGGGGGGATCTGAACACGGAGGAGAGGATGAGGCGAGGCCAAGACCAAGATTAAAAAAAAAAGAAAACAAGAGGAAAATGAATGGAGGCGAAAGGCGAGTAACCTACCCGTGCCGGGCTGAGAGGCAGAAGTTCCCTCCCCGCCAACATTTGGCGCCGAGGCGAAGCCACCGGCGCCCAAGTTCTCCCCCTCCTCCTCCATGTGTGTGGGCTCGGTGCTTGGAGCCCTTGCCGGGGACGCCCCTCGGGGCGGCGTAGTCGATGGGGGCGGCGTGTTGAGAGTAGCTCTCTATGGCTCCCCCTGCTGCTGCTCCCCTTCTGCATCCACGGCAAGGTCAGCACCAAAGTATCATACCCTGACACAAGTCGACGAGGGGTGAGTGCTAAACTTACGCTGGGGGCTGTGCCGGGGGCTGCTGTCCGGGCTGCTCAACACCACAAGTGGTGTGCTGGAGGCACCTGCCGGCGGCTGGCCGCTCGCCGAGGTTCTGGCCCTCTTGACCCTCTAGGCCAGCGTTTCCACCTCCCTGCAAATGAAGATAATCCAGGATAAGCGGCACTGTTTGAGGAAACGGAGATGACAAAAAGAAGGGGGGAATAAAGAGCTTACTCCTCCTCCTCCTCTGCCGTCTTCCTCTTCCTCCTCGGGCTAAGGGATCCGAAGTCAAAAGTGACCTCTGCGTCAAAATCTGTCGGAGGAGGGGAAGGAGGCAGTGTCTAGATGCGCTGGGACGAAGAAGAAGCGGATGCCTTCTTCTATGCAACCGCGACCCTCACCACCTTCTTCGCCGCCACGGCCCTCGTCTGGCGCGCGGACGCCTCCTGGGCCTGCCGTAGCTGCGCGGCCCTGCTGGGCCGGACCGGCTCGCCAGAGGTGGCCCGCCGCAGGACCCGCCCTCTCCCCATGGCTGGGAGGTCGACGGCCACAACCTCCTCCTCCTCGGACTCCTCCGACGACGAATCGCCGACCACGTCTTCGACGAGAGGACCCCCGGTGCCGGCGCTGCTGGCCTCCCCGGCGGCCTCCGCCCGCTGGGCGAGCTCCTTCTCCTCCGCCTCCGTCGCGGCCTTGTCCTCCACGCCATTGGCGTTGCCGGCCTCCTCGCCGAGCTTCGCCTCCGCCGCCCTGGCGGCGATGTAGTCCAGCTCCGCCTTGGTGGTGTCCTGGACGAGTCGTGGCTCGTGTTGGGGAACATAGTAATTTCAAAAAAATTCCTACGCACACGCTAGATCATGGTTATGCATAGCAACGAGAGGGGAGAGTGTTGTCCACATACCCTCGTAGACCGATAGCGGAAGCGTTAACACAACGCGGTTGATGTAGTCGTATGTCTTCACGATCCGACCGATCAAGTACCGAACGCACGGCACCTCCGAGTTCAGCACACGTTCAGCTCGATGACGTCCCTCGAACTCCGATCCAGCCGAGTGTCGAGGGAGAGTTTCGTCAGCACGACGGCGTGGTGATGATGATGATGTTCTACCGACGCAGGGCTTCGCCTAAGCTCCGCAACGATATTATCGAGGTGTAATATGGTGGAGGGGGGCACCGCACACGGCTAAAATATCGTATATCAATTGTGTGTCGAGAGGTGCCCCCCTGCCCCCGTATATAAAGGAGCAAGGGGGAGGCCGGCGGCCAAGGGAGGAGAGACGCGCCAGGAGGAGTCCTACTCCTACCGGGAGTAGGACTCCCCCCCTTTCCATGTTGGACTAGGAGTGGAAGAGGGGAAGAGGTGGAGGGGAGGAAGGAAGGGGGGCGCCGCCCCCCCTCTCCTTGTCCTATTCGGATTGGGGGGGAAGGGGGCGCGGCCCTGCCCTAGCCTCCTCTCCTTTCTTCCACCTAGGCCCACTAAGGCCCATTAAGTTACCGGGGGGTTCCGGTAACCTCCCGGTACTCTGGAAAAATCCCGATTTCACCCGGAACACTTCCGATGTCCAAACATAGGCTTCCAATATATCAATCTTTATGTCTCGACCATTTTGAGACTCCCCGTCATGTCCGTGATCACATCCGGGACTCTGAACAACCTTCAGTACATCAAAACATATAAACTCATAATATAACTGTCATCGTAACGTTAAGTGTGCGGACCCTACGGGTTCGAGAACTATGTAGACATGACCGAGACACCTCTCCGGTCAATAACCAATAGCGGAACCTGGATGCTCATATTGGTTCCCACATATTCTACGAAGATCTTTATCGGTCAGACCGGATAACAACATACGTTGTTCCCTTTGTCATCGGTATGTTACTTGCCCGAGATTCGATCGTCGGTATCTCAATACCTAGTTCAATCTCGTTACCGGCAAGTCTCTTTACTCGTTCCGTAATACATCATCCCGCAACTAGCTCATTAGTTGCAATGCTTGCAAGGCTTATAGTGATGTGCATTACCGAGTGGGCCCAGAGATACCTCTCTGACAATCGGAGTGACAAATCCTAATCTCGAAATACGCCAACCCAACAAGTACCTTCAGAGACACCTGTAGAGCACCTTTATAATCACCCAGTTACGTTGTGACGTTTGGTAGCACACAAAGTGTTCCTCTGGTAAACGGGAGTTGCATAATCTCATAGTCATAGGAACATGTATAAGTCATGAAGAAAGCAACAGCAACATACTAAACGATCGAGTGCTAAGCTAACGGAATGGGTCAAGTCAATCACGTCATTCTCCTAATGAGGTGATCCCGTTAATCAAATGACAACTCATGTCTATGGCTAGGAAACATAACCATCTTTGATTAACGAGCTAGTCAAGTAGAGGCATACTAGTGACACTCTGTTTGTCTATGTATTCACACATGTATCAAGTTTCCGGTTAATACAATTCTAGCATGAATAATAAACATTTATCATGATATAAGGAAATAAATAATAACTTTATTATTGCCTCTAGGGCATATTTCCTTCAGCTCGGCGGTGACGTACCCCTCGTGCAAGGTGTCGAAGAACTCCTGCACTTGGATCTCCTCCGGCTCGACCCAGCTCGGGTCAAGGCCATGCGCGTTGAAGAGCGGCATCATGGCGATGATGTCGGTCCGACGCGAGTTGTTGCTCAGCAGGATCACTCCTGCCGGCAACTTGAACAAGGGCCCCTTGGCGACCTTGCCGGCCTTCGCGGCGGCCCGGCCCACGCGGCCTTGCCGGTCCGCTCAACCTCGCCGTCGCGGTTCACGTCGAGCTGGAAGAGCCGCTGGCAGAAGTGGGCGTGCCCCATCACCGTGAGGTTGTGGTCGAGGCCGAGGCGTAGCCTCATGATGTCGGCGGCGTTCGTGAAGAAACAGGCCAGCCTCCCCTTGTTATGCAGCGGAGCGATTCGGCGGCGGATGAAATCTGCCCCGATCATCTCAAGGGTAAGCCCGGCCTCGGTAAGGCGAAGGATCCTAGTGGTGGCGACCGTGAGCTTCGCGTCGTCAGCGTCGACGTCGCTCCAGTCGCCCCGGTGAACCGGCCGCGCGCCGCGGACCCGGCAAAAGTCCGGCGGGTCCTTCTCTTCAATCCAGCAAAACCGGCCCCGCCATTCTTCCCACCTCTTGGCCCTTGGGATCTAGGCGACGCAACTGGAAATGGCACCCCCCGGTTGGATCCGAGGGAAGAAGTAATGGCGGAAGAGCGCCGTGTTGGGGTGCACCCCGGCGAAACCCTCGCAGAGGTGCGCGAAAAGAGCCATGCATGCCCCAGCATTTGGAGTAAAATCCAAAAGGTGAAAGCCGTAGGTGTGCATGCCATCATTGAAGAAGTCAGAGAAGGGAGGACAGAGCCCGCAGGAGAAGTAGTCGACAAAGAAAGGGTACCGATTTGGGGCGGCCTGGGCGCAGTTGGCGGGGATGACGCGCGTGGCTGGATGCCCCGTCGTCTCTCCCCCCGTCTTCACCCCCCACAGAGGTTTGAAGGCCTCTCAGAGCTCGAACACGTCGACCGTCGAGGGGAAGTAGGCGAGCTACATCCGTGGCGCCGCCTGCTCACTCTCCGGCGGCTCCGTCGCCCCAACATCTTTGGCCACTCCCTTGCCCTTGGTGGATTTGGGAGCCATGGCGGCTGCGAGAAGCAAGGGGCGGAGGATGGCAAAGGCGCAGTGGCGGCAAGCGAAGGCAAGAGCTCGAGGAGGAAGAAAGGGGGCGGTGGCTCTGAGATTGGAGAAGACGCACGGGGAGGGTAAAGTGAGCAGCGCGCCCGCGGTGATTCCTTTTTACGGGGAAGGCGCGGGCCGCCTCCTTTCCCATTAACTGCCATGTGACGCATGCGTGCGGGAACCGCCCCACGCATGCCGCCCACGTCACGCACGACCCCTCACATCGCGCGTTCAACGCGGGTCGTGGGGAAGCACAGCAGATGGAAAATTACTGCGGTAGAATCCGCCCCTCCTGCCCGCGCACCGTTTTGGGCCTGGCCCAACAACGTGTCGCGCTTATGTGTGGCCCAGGCCCGGGAGCTCCTGTTGGTGTACAAAAGTAGGGGTGCTCCTTTTGACCCCTTTACTTGTGCACGGACAGTCGGAGCTGCGCCCACAGCCACACTAAGCAGAGCAGGGGAGGCAGGAAGAAGCCAGAAGCACAAGATGGCCAAGGCAGCGCCAAGGCCAGAAACACAAAGAGCAGAAGGGCGAAGCAGGCTCCTCCGGCAAGACCCTTGCCGGGGCAGCCTCAGCAGCCCCGGCAAGACCCTTGCCGGGGGCGGCACGCCCAACGCTGATAGAGCGAGCCACCCTTGGGCCCACGGGTTCCAACTCGACCAACCACATTGGAACTAGGGCTCGGGAGGCACCTTTGAGGTGGCATGCAGATCTTTGTCAAGACCATAGATATATGAGATCAGATGAGGACCGGAAGACGGCGACCCTCGGCGGGATCCTTGACAAGGAAAGCCACGAGACCCCAGGGAAGATCCTTGCCGGGGACGACAGCGCACCACGGCAAGACCCTTGTCGGACCCCCGGCAAGGCCCTTGCCGAGGGCATCAGCGGGGCCACTGCCAGGCCCGCACCAGCCAAGTTACCACCGCCATCAGCATGCAGCTGCCAGCCCGACTAGCTGGGCTGGCACCTGCGTGGCAACATGCAGCTTCCAGGCCAGATCAGCAAGTGCCTGCGTGGCGGCATGCAGATCTTCGTGAAGACCCTACCACCGCGCCACATCAGCTGCTTGCCTGCCTACATGGTGTCGCATGCATCGCTAGCCAGGGCACGTGTCGAAGCAAGGAGGAGCGGCGACGGATGGGACGGGCCTCGCTCCCGTCCCTGAGAAAGCTAGGGGACACCTAAGCGATGCATTAAATGCATCTTGTCCTGTAATATGGGCGATAAGCTCATAGTACTGTAGGCCTTTCCACCTCCTGTGTGCCACTGTGGCAGCCCCTTTCGACTATAAAAGGAGGCCCTTGGCATACTGGAGGGGGATTCGGCTCTTTTGAACGACAAAGCCACCGTAGCTAGTTCGAGAGCTCAAGAACACTCAATACATCCACCACAGCAGGACTAGGATTTTACGCATCCTCGCAGCCCGAACCTGGGTAAACGATCCTTGTGCTCACTGTTAATCCTGCTCTTCTCACAACCCTGCGCCCTGGCAACCGTAGTAGGGATACTTGTGATCCCATAGGTGTCGTTTCCCACCGACATCTTTTTCCCGTGCCTATGCACAGTCTAGGCAACAGACACATGGTTTGTTGCACCGACAGAAGCCCCCGGGCCTACCCTGATCGCCTTGCCGAGCGTCATTGGGGTAGGCCCTAATAAGTGCACAGGCAGCAGTGCTGAAGAGGCTAGCCTCTTGGAGTCTTCTTTGCTTCTTCATTAGCCTTGATTCAGGGTCGGTTTCCGGTTTCCCTGCGCGTCATGTAAAGCCAATGGCGGTGGGGCCGCTCTTGTAATGGCCCGTGAATGACTTTAACGCATGGGGTGGAAACTCCCAATTCACTCTTCCCACCATGCCCTTATCCTCAGCCACGTATTCGGCACGCATCGCGCAGGGTAAGTAACGGAGGCGCGTGGCGCGGGAGAGCATCAAGGTGAGGGCCCAGTCTTTTTGAATTGGCGAAGGAGGACGGTGGTCACTCGCTGATGGAGCGGCTCCCCTCCTCGGCCCGCCTATAAAAGGACGGGCGAAGGGAGGGTAGAGTCATTCATCCTTGCATTCCTCCTCCTCTGTTTTCTGCTTCTCGCTGGTTATGTCGAAGGGGAGAGCCTGGAGACAGCCCCCGGGCTCTTGGTTGGGGCTGGTGTTGCGAAATGTTGGTGCTGGTGCTCGGGGAGTGAGCCTGGTCCTTGCTGTGGGGAATTTCTGGGCGTCTTTGGGGCTTGCCTGGGAGGCAAGGCTGGAGATCCTTGGTAATCCCAGCACTGCCCCTCCCAGAGGTCTTGGAACTGATGGCAACGAGAGGTGCGCCATCCTACCCGCCGAGGTGGGGAGCGGTGCGCTTCGAGCCCCTGGCTATCTCGGTCGTTCACAGTATCCCAGGAGAAGGTGCCGGACCACGAGTCCGGCACTCCCCAGGGATGGTGTTGAAAAATATGAAGCCAGGGGAGAAGGAGAAGGCGGGAGGCAGGCCATCCAGTCGTAGTACGATAGCATCGACGCGTTTGTCTCGTACTAGCGACCTGCTGCCCATCCGTCTGGCTCTTCCCCCCTTTCCCCAGTGCCGTCACCACCGTTTTCCCAGCTATCGGGGAAAGGCTTGCCCCTCTGGCGCTTCCGCTTCCTCCAGTGGTCTTCCAACTGGTCATGGAAGTGGTGACCAGGGGCGCTATGGTGCTCCTTCCTCCCTTCTCCTTCGCAGCCTCGCCACTCCCGATCTTGTCAGGCTGCGTTTGGCAGGTCCTGACGGGATCAGAGTGGCGTTTTGCCGGCACGCATCCCGCCCTCTTCTCTTCCCACCACACTACCTGGGACAAGAGGGATAGGGAGAGGAGTTTACGGAGCACTTATCTTTTTTCAATCTTAAATCTGTAGGCACTTGCCAAATTTTAATTCAAATAATGTAATCTCTCGAGTCCATGTTTGTGTTCTGTAATGCTTGTACTTGTATTATCAGCATATTAATGAAAAAGATGAACCTTGCCGGGAACCCATGCATGTATATGTCCATGCAGAGGTGGGATGCCTCCTTAGTGTAAATAAACGAGTTTTCCCCGGCAGGCTACCTTGCCGGCACCCTTTTGTTTGCCGGAGAACTGAGTCTACCGGGCGAAAACAAAGGGACCAGCCCCCCACCAACTTCCTCTTACCGAAGGCCACTACGACCATCCTAACCAAAGCAAAGTTCGAGTCAAGGGTGGGAGCACCTAAGTCTCAAAAGAGTGGCAAGGTTTTCTCATGCACAAATTATAGCTTACAGAACACTAATGGACAAGAGGTAGAACTTATTTGTTTTGGCTTGCCGGAGATCGCAATGTTGGTCCATCTTCCCAATTCCTTGTAGAGGCTAAGTTCACAGCAGGAACCTGCAACTTCATGCAGATGGGAATGATGCAAGATGCGGTCCTATCTATATGCATATGCAAATGCTCATGAAATGCTTATGCAGTGCTCTTGGAATGCTCATGCATGCATGCAACTTGGTCAGGGGCCCCCTAGCGCTTCGTTAATTTCTCTCTTGCTCAGGGTCATCGCCCTAGCTTTGTACAAGGGGTTACATGCAGCTGAGGCAAGGCCTATACAAAAGGGCAGCTGCCGGGCAGGGCCCGCCAGCTGCGCCTTATTGGTAGAACTTGTGGAGATGCTTAATATTCCATGAGTTTTGCAATTGAATGCCATCTCTGGTCTCCAGACAGACTGCGCCGGGTCTGGTGACTCGTACTACCCGATAAGGGCCTTCCCACTTTGGCGTCAACTTTTTTGTACCCTTGGCGGACTTAACGCGCATAAGGATAAGGTCGCCTTCCTCAAAACACCGGGCATGAACCCTACGACTATGATAGCGACGCAGGGCTTGCTGATAGCGTTCAGCACGCATAGCAGCTCGGAGACGGTTCTCCTCGATTAGCATAGCGTCGTCACGCCGGTGCTGATCTAGCGCTACTTCATCGTAGGCAAGCACTCGAGGCGACCGGTAAATGATTTTCGTGGGGATAATTTCTTCTGCCCCGTAGACCAGGGAGAAGGGAGTCTGCCTCGTAGCTCGATTTGGTGTCATTCTGAGGGACCAGAGAACTACCGGCACCTCATCGATCCACCGCCTGACGTGCTTCTACAGCGTATCAAAGGTTCTCGTCTTGAGTCCTCGCAGCACTTCACGTTCGCCCTCTCAGCTTGTCCATTGCATTTGGGATGTGCAACAGAGGCAAATGAGATCTTGCATCCGAGGGCATGAACATATTGCATGAAGGCGCGGCTCGTGAACTTGGTGCCATTGTGAGTAATGATCCTTGTCGGGACTCCAAAGCGACACACCAATTCTTTCAAGAAATTGATAGTTGACTGAGCAGTCACCTTTCTCATGGCAGTCACTTCCGGCCACTTTGTAAACTTCTCGATAGCAATGAACAAGAATTCAAAGCCCCCGATTGCTCGGGGGAAAGGGCCGAGGATATCGAGCCCCCAGACCGAAAATGGCCATGATAAAGGGATTGTCTGAAGAGCTTGGGCAGGCAGGTGGATGTTCTTGGAATGGAACTTGCAGGCTTCACATTTGGTGACTAGCTCGACTGCATCTTGGAAGGCTGTGGGCCAATAGAATCCTTGCCGGAATGCTTTCCCAACTAATGACCTCAATCCAATGTGGGAGCCGCACATGCCTTTGTGTATTTCAGCCAGCAGTTCCTTTCCTTCTTCCTGGCAGATGCACTTCAATTTCACACCATTGGGCCTCCTTCTATATAGAGTGTCATCGACAAACTGATACATACTGGCCCTCCGGGCTACTCTTTCAGCTTCATCTTGGTCGCAGGAAGCTCTCCGGTTTGGAGGAAGTGGACTATGTGCCTTGCCCAAGTTGGAGCCTGGGGCTCGGCAACGAGTACTAGCGGCACCTCCTCTACTGCGGGGGCACATTCCTCGTTCGTGGGGACCATGGGCCCGGCTGGAGGGTGCGGTCCGGTAGATGGTGAGGAGTTGTTTCCGGTAGGGTCTCTGCCAGGAGCGGACGGCTCTACCGGGAGAGGCTTACCGGAGTCTAACTTTCTCCTTTTCCGGGCCATTGTTGTTTGGGATACGGAGGGCTGAGTAAGATGGAGCATAAAAGTCCCTTGTTCCACAGGAAGCTTATGCGCAGCACACTTTGACAGATGATCCGCTATGCTGTTTTCCGCATGGGGTACGTTCTTTGTTTGCAATCCGTCAAAGTGTTCCTCCAATCTTCTCACTTCCTAAACATATGCCTCCATCAATGGGCTTTGGTAATCCTTGTTGACTTGTCTCACCACAAGTTGTGAATCTCCTCGAATGATCAGCTTCTTAATTCCCAATTCTGCGGCAATCCTGAGCCCGGCAAGGAGCCCTTCTACCTCTGTTGGTGTTGGTTGCCTCTTCCCGGGCAAAATGCATCTGGATGACATACTTCAAGTGCTCCCCAGAGGGGGCGACAAGAAGCACGCTAGCCCCTGCACCTTGTAGGGAAAAGGCACCATTGAAATACATAATCCATTCTTGGGGTGATCCCTTGCCGGGGATAACTGTCTCTGGTACCTCCTCATCAGGGGTTGGCGTCCATTCTGCAATAAACTCTGCCAATGCCCTGCTTTGGATAGTTGATGTGCTCTCAAACTTCAAACCAAAACTGGATAACTCCAAAGCCCACTCCACTATTCTACCGGTAGCCTCAGAGTTTCGGAGTATCCTTTGCAACGGAAAACGAGTCACAACCGTAATCTCGTGAGCTTGGAAGTAGTGGCGCAGTTTCCTTGAGGCCATGATGAGACCAAAGATCAACTTTTGCACGCCAGAGTACCTTGATCTAGCCCCCCGTAACAAGGAGCTGACGAAATACACTAGGCGTTGCACCACTTTCTTCCTTCCCATGTCCTTGGGGTTGCTCTCGCTGCCGTGCTCATTGCTGTCTTGATCCTTCTCTGGCTCTGCCGGTCCTTGCTCACTCTCTGCCTAATCCACTTCCCGCTGCGCCACCAAGGCTGCACTAACCACTTGGTTGGTTGCTGCTAGGTATAGCAGCAATGGCTCTTATGGTTTGGGAGCAACCAGGGTAGGCACAGAGGACAAGTAGGTCTTCAACTCTTCCAAAGCTGCATCTGCTTCCGGAGTCCACTTCATGGGCCCTGCCTACTTCAAAATTTTGAAGAACGGCAGGGCATGCTCGGCAGACTTGGAGATGAATCTGCTTAGCGCGGCAACGCATCTTGTCAGACGCCTCACATCCTTAACTGTCCTTGTTAGGATTGGCTTCGATACCCTGATGGGACACAAAGAACCCAAGCAGCTTGCCGGAGGGAACGCCAAACACACACTTCTCCGGGTTAGGCTTCAAGTTGATATTGCGCAAATTAGTAAATGTCTCCTCCAAATCCTGAATAAGGGTGGCTCTATCCTTGGTCTTAACCACAATATCATCCATATAAGCTTCAATGTTTCTGTGCAGTTGTGGCTCGAAACCAATCTGGACTGCCCTTGCAAAAGTGGACCCGACACTCTTTAACCCAAATGGCACGCGGATAATATAGTACGTACCACATGGAGTGATGAACGATGTCTTCTCTTCGTCTTCCTTAGACATGAAGATTTGGTGATACCCAGAATACGCATCCAGAAAGGAGAGAAAATCGCAGCCTGAAGTGGAATCCACAATCTGATCGATGCGCGTCAAGGGAAACGGGTCCTTCGGGCAAGCTTTGTTGAGATCTGTGAAATCTATGCAAAGTCTCCACTTCCTGTTAGCCTTCCGGACTACCACTATATTTGCCAACCATGTGGGATGTAACACTCCTCTGACCAAACTAGCTGCTTCAAGTTTCTTGATCTCTTCCGTAATAAATTGCTGCCTCTCCAAGGCCTGCTTCCGGACTCTCTGCTCGACAGGTCGGGCGTGTGGGTAGACAACAAGCTGATGCTCGATTACCTCCCTGGGAACAACGGGGATATCAGATGGTTGCTAGGCAAACACATCGATATTCACCCGTAGGAAGGCAACGAGCACGCTTTATTATTTGTCATCGAGGGTGGCGCTGATAGTGAAAGTACCATCAACGCTAGCCAACCCTGCCGGGAACTTTTTCACTTGGGTGCAGTGACCTTGGATCTCTTGCTGTTGGAGCTCTCCGGCAAGTCTTCGACAGGCGCAGCGCACTCCGAAGAAGTACGCTTCCCGGATGCCTTGCCAGCGTCCTTGCTACCCTTCTTCTTTCCTCTGTCCTCCTTGGCGGGAACTACTGCTACCGCTGCCTCTGCCGCGGCTGCGTCCCGGTGCATCTTGTCCACGCAAATGATAGCATTATTCTCGTCTGATTGGATGGTAATGACCCCCACAGGCCCAGGCATCTTCAAGGTGTTGTAGGCATAGTGGGATGCCGCCATGAATTTAGCTAGGGTTGGGCGTCCAAGAATCCCATTGTACGGCAGGGGGAGGTCGACCACATCAAACACAATCTTCTCAGTTCGTTAGTTCAGCTCTTCCCCAAACATCACCCGCAACATGATCTTTCCCTTAGGACGACTCCTGCCGAGATTAACTCCTTGAAACGTGTCGGTGGCCTTCAACTCATCTTCTGCTATCTGAAGTTTGCTGATGACTGCCGGCGAAATCAGATTCAACCCGGCCCCGCCGTCCACCAAATTTTCTGTGACCTTGAGGTTGCGAATTGTTGGAGAGACCAACAATGGCAAACACCCTACCGCTGTGGTGCGGTTAGGATGATCCTCTTCATCAAAGATGATGGGTGTGCGTGACCATTTGAGCGGCTTCCGGGCCTCTGGCGCTGGTTCCACGGCATTGACTTCTCGTGCCCACCGTTTGAGCTGGCGGTGAAAGTTGTGCAAAGATGCACCCCCGTCAATGCACAGGGGGTTAGTGGCCTTCTAAAACTCCTGCTCATTGGTTTCCTCTTCATCCCTTCCATCCCTCTCATCATCACAGGTCTCCTTCTCTCGACCTCTGGCGGGTTTTCCTTGGTTCCGGAAGGGTTTGCCGAGGCGATTTACTTCACCACCTCGGCCCTTACCGCCAGCGACATTCTGACCTTTTTCAATTTCGCGCTTCTCATACTCTGCTCTCTCTCTCTCTCTCTCTCTTAACAAGCTGCTCACCCTGATAACACTCTTGAAGATCGTGGCCTTTGGTCTTATGAATCTTGCAATACGTCACATCACCTTTCCCGGCCTTCTCAGCAGCTGCGACCTCTTGGCAGTCAGCGCACATGGCAGCTTCCTTGTCGGGGACCTCAGCTTTGGCCTTCTTGCCGATACTAGGTGTACCTGATCCTTCAACAGTCATCACTGCCTTATCCTTCCTCTTCTTACTACGCTTCTTGCTCTTCTTCTGACTAGTTGATTCATCATCATCCTCTGAATCGATGTTGGTGCAATATTCCTCTCCGGGCAACTTCCTTCCCTCCTCCATTCGAGCACACTTGTCCACCAAGGTGTAGAGCTCCTTCATAGTCTTGGGCAACCGCACGTTCATCTTGGCACGAATCCGGTGGTTGTGCACATTGGACTGGAAGGCAGTTATCACAGCTGTCGAATGGATATTCGGGATGTTCCTATGCAGGGTCTCTCCTTCCTTCTGTTGGAGAAACTGCAAGTCGCTGGGTCGACCTGGCTCTTGATGGCCGCCAGCGAAGGCGCCAATGAATTCATGGCACAGGTCAGCCCACGACGAGATGGAGTTCTCCGGCAGGTGCATCAGCCAAGACCTCACATTGGACTTGAGGGCCAAGGGGAAGTAGTTGGCAAACACCTTCTCATCTCTTCCCCCGGCAGCCTGAACAGCGATGGTGTAGATGCTCAGAAACTCTGTCGGGTTCATCCTCCCATCGTGCTTCTCTAGTATCTCTAGCTTGAACGTGCGAATGGACGGCCAACGGACTTGCCACAACTCATGAGTAAAGGCAGGGCACCCAACCTCGAAAGGTAGGCACCGGCCAATACCGAGCGCAGGCTCGTCGATGTCGGGGCCATCGCACCCGTTGGTCTGGCAGTGGTTGTCGCAGCGTCGCTTGACGATGACACGCGCTCTACTCCCCGTCTATCCTCCGGGGCTCGCCGTCGGCCTGGACGCGCTCGAAGGTCACAAGAGGCCATTGAGCCATCGTCAGGGTCTTGGTTCTGCTGCGCTCGCGCAGGCTGCCGTGGCGGGGACTGCACCGTGGGGGTGGCCCCTTTCGTACGGCCAGCATCATGAGCTGTCATCGTCGCTTGGGGAGGCCGTGGCGGGCCAGCTCGCTGCGAGCCCCGAGCTTTGGCGAAATCGAGCGGACATTGGATGGAAGCACACCATTCGTCCATGTGCTCGGCCGCTGGCGGAAACCTCAGCAGCAGCTGAGCCCGCGCCATGGCCTCTGTGGCTGTACTCGGCATGGGTGATGATGAAGTAGATCGCACCGTTGCTCGGCTCCTGACAGTGCCAGCGGTGGCAGCACCGCGCCTCCGCGGTTGCGGAGTGGCCACCTGGATGGCTGGGTGGTGCGGCGAAGGCGCTCGAGGGCCAGCTCTGTTGGGTGCAGCGATTTGGTCGACCCGTCCCGGGGGAGACGCACGGGCTGCGGTCGCTCCCGTGATGGGGGCGGCCGGAGGGCGGCGATTTGCCCCAGACCGAGTGCCGTTGCTGCGGTTGTGCCAGTCGGCGAGAGGAGGAGACGCAGAAGGAGTAACCCCCTCACCCGTACCTTGCGGAGCATGGCCATCGGGGCCTTGCTGATGTTGTTCTGCTCCGATGCCTCCTACCCCTGTGTCGGCCGCGGGGGAAGTAGTGACGGTGTCGCCTGCTCAAACTACACCCCCGGCAGCGTCCACATCCTCGTGTACCTCTGTGTCCCCCGCGGCATTAGAGGTCGCGGGCGGCGGAGCCTTCGAGGTGGACGGATGAGCCGAAGCACCGGATTTCTTCTTGGGCGCCATGGTCGATGGCGCCGTCGAAGGTGAAGATGGTGATGAAGATGATGCGCTGCACACGCCTTCAGGTTCGCGCAAGCGATCCCCCTACCTGGCGTGCCAAATATGTCGTGGGAAACCACGGCCACCTATGGGAGCAGAGGCCTCTTGGTGGTTCGGCAGGGGGACATCACGTCGTACAAAGAGCAGACGAGCGTGGGGCAGCACGACAGCGATCACACAAGCAATTTTACCCAGGTTCTGGCCGCCGTGAGGCATAAAACCCTACTCCTACTTTGGTGGATTGATGGTGGAAGAATGGTGGTAGAATGTAGTACACTTGCCCGGCAGGGGCGGCAGTGGCTACGTGCGTATGGGTGTGTGTGTTATCCAACCTTCCAACCCTTTCTACGGTTGTCATGGTCCTCCTTTTATAGATTAAGGGGTTACCACAATGGCAAAGTAGTAATTATGCATTGATAAGATAGCAAACAATGCTATCATACCTAACTCTGCAGGCTAACAGTGTGCATTAAATGCGTCGCTTAACGTCACGTCACTGGTTGCCCGGCAAGCCTTGCCGGGCTGTCTCGCTAGCTAGACGCCTGCTCGCTCGACACGTCGTAGGACGGGTGTCATCTGTAGGCATTTCCTGTGGAAAGAGGCCGCCATGTGGCAAATGGCTCCCACTTAGTCACTTTGCAGCTTGACACCGCACTGATTGATGACGTGGGTCATGGCGGAATGGTTAGGTGAGGTGGTTTTGCCTCTGTGAGCCCCGGCAGGCCTTGCCGGGACATCTTGGACATCTTCTTCTGGTGGTAATTGTTTGCTATCTTATCAATGCATAATTACCACAATACCCCGTGCTTGTCGAGCTCGTCTGCCCGGCCAGGGAGGCTTTTCTCCTGGTGGTGTCTTGTTTCTCTGGCTTGATCTTGGTCCTCTTGATCTGCATGTTGGCTCTTCGATGATCTCGGTCTCTTGTACTCTAGCATGGCTTGGTGTTACACTCTTGTTCCCGTGACTGTGCACAGTTTGGGCAACACAACCAGGGTTTGTTGCACCGACACTGAGGTTTTGGGACCAAGATCGAATACAAGGGATGAACTAGGGTTTGAGAGGAGATGGTGCTGGTGAAGATGTTGATCGAGATTGACCCACTCTCGATGAGAGGATCGTTGGTGATGATGATGGCTTCGATTTCCCCCTCCCAGAGGAATATATCCCCGGCAGAACAGCTCCGCCGGAGCCCTAGATGCTTCTGCCCAGGTTCCGCCTCGAGACGGCGGCGCTTCGTCCCGAAAGCTTCCTTTTGATTTTTTTCCAGGTCAATACACACCATATAGCAGAAGATGGGCGCCGGAGGCCTGCCAGGGGGCCCACAAGGACGGGGGGGGCGCCCAAAGTGGTAGGGTGCGCCCTCCAACCTTGTGGCTGGCTGGTGGCCACCCTCTGGTACTTTCTTCGCCCAATATTTTTTATATATTCCAAAAACATGCTCCATGAAGTTTCACGACTTTTGGAGTTGTGCGGAATAGGTCTCTAATATTTGCTCCTTTCCAGTCCAGAATTCCAGCTGCCGGCATTCTCCCTCTTCATGTAAACCTTATAAAATAAGAGAGAAAAGGCATAAGTATTGTGATATAATGTGTAATAAGAGCCCATAATGCAATAAATATCAATATAAAAGCATGATGCAAAATGGACGTGTCATTACTCTCATTAGAAGGTGGGAAGGGGTAGCTAATCCGCTCTTCCTCCTTTCGTTCTTCGTTCTCCTCGTCATCTTTTTCATCCAATGAGCTCACAGTGTCATCAATTTCTTCTTCCATATATTCCTGCAAAATATTAGTCTCTTCTTGGACAGCAGAGACTTACTCAATAAACTCATTATATCGGCATTATACTCATAACTAGCAAAGTGGTCCGCTTGATGCGCGGGCTAGTATTTAATAAATTTATTAATTATAACATATGTTTTTTGTTCTAAAGAACAAATGAAACCGAATCTGATGGCATTTACAGATATAAAACTTCTACAAACATAATTTGTCTTTCTTGGGTGTTTTAAAGTTCTATTCTTACATGGATATATTTATTAGTATACTGAATGCAATAATGTTTGAGGCATAAAAATATAGATAGACGCATGGGAGTTGAAAAACTAAAACTACTATGTTGCATAGAGAGTAAGGGTCCACAAAATTATGGATATAGGTATGTAGATCTAAATGTTGTGCTTCATTTATTGAAAAAAGGTCCACCAAATTACCGTTCTTGTTATAGTTAGCTTATCACATACTTTTAATATAGTTGAATTTCATATCACATTAGATATTTGTTAACAAATTTAATTTTTTATCATATGGGTTGTTTGGTTCTTTTCCTATTTTGGATTTGTGATATAAATTTAAAATCTAGAGGAATATGTAGTCAACAAAATCTTGATTCCTTTTTTTGTTAATATTCCTCATATATTAGTAATGTATTACTTATGTTGCACATATTTAAAAGAATTAAGTATCGGCCCACTCATTCGCTGGGCAAAATTTTGTATGTAATGGTCACATATTGACAAAGTTTTTTTTTGGAGAGTTGTTTCAGTTTCCCTCTGAATTGAGTTGAGTTCTCGAGATAGACATCGAAAATAACATAGAGTGTGTGTGTGTGTAGCCAAAAGAATTATGCACAACATTGACATACTTAGCTGACTAATAAAAAATGGATGAGATGCGTGCACCCGTTAATCATGTCAAAGCAAAGGAAAAATATTATCGGATGCATTTTTGTTGTTGTAACACATGTAATGATGTCAGATGTGAGGATGCTAAGGATATCCTTAATTAAAAATGTAGTAGGGAATATATGTGTGCCTATTTCTTTCAATATGTCATATTCAAAGTGTGCAAGGATAACCATTTAGGTTTTATCTTCTGCTGTTTATGGCTTCACAGCTCCAAATATGCAATCATGTAGTAGTATTGTCTCCCATGTTTATTTGCTGTCTGCCTCTAAAGTAGTCTAGAAAGTTGTCATCTATAAGAAATTTGTGTTCTTTGTTTTATCATTGGCGAGTCAAGAAAGTATCTTCCTTGCTCATTATATAGGTTGATCTGCAGAAAATCAAATAGGTGAAAATATGTTTCCCGTGCATCTGGGTAGGACTTAATTTGCAAGGCATTAAGAAGGAACCATACAGACGGACATTGAAAATACATGAGAGGATGGATTCCCTACTAGTTGTTGGTGCTATTGAAAACACTAAATAAAGCATAAGCAATTTCACCAAAATACAAACTGCTTCCAAAGCTAGAAAAATGCAGAGGGAAAAGATAAAAAACTTTTACCCCGTGACACATCGCTGGAGCCTCCCTTACTCTGCTTGCAGCATAAGCAAAATTTAGAAATAATCTAGAAATTGAAACTCACATGGATAATCAAGGTGAATCTTCTGAGAGACCCATTGTCGTTCGTGGACGTGCAAAGGCAAGGTGCAGCCTCAAAGAACTTATGTGCCAGGGCACGCTGGCTCATTCATATATCCAGCTTGCTGGTGCGTGTCCACGGAGTCATACGGTTCTTTGCACAGCTGCAACTCATTAAACTGCATGCACATGATGTACTCCAAATAATTGACAAACGCCAGCCAACTCTTTTTTTCTCTTGCTGCTGCACCAATTTTGCTCACGGTGTGTATTTTCTCAAGGCATGCCTGCATGTAGTATTAAATGATTTCGATGCTAAATCGCAAAACCTCGACGGGTACTACATCATGTAGCCTCAAAGAACTTGTTGTGGGGAACTCTAGTGAAAAAAAGATCAAGTAAGCATCGAAGGATTTTATTTCATTAGGATATGTCATCAAAGATGAAGGAAGTGCACCATACGTGTCGTACTTTCATATCGCACCTGCCATATCTTCTTTCTTCTTTTGCAAAACCATAACCTCCCATATCTTTGATTCACATGCATGTCACTAAACTATGGATATTTCTCACCGATTAGCTACCTCCACACCAATAAAAAATAATGACAGATAGAGTTATAATTTTCTTGTCCTATCTATTAAGAGAGTTTTGTTTTGGAACCACCTATGAAGAGTGCTGCAAATCTGTCTTTTGTTAGAACACCTATCAAGGGAGTTGCAAATCGATTTCGAGTTGCTAGTTTTTTTTTTCAGAATCAAGTTGCTACAGGCATATATAGAAGCCTAGAGATTGTATCTTGTATTGCACATAAACTGATAAAGCTAGTGTACCTATCACATGCTGGTAGATAGCTAATATATGGGTTGTCTCTTGTGTGCATGAAAAAAAAATCTTTGATTGATCAGGAGGGGGACGACTGTGCTAGGACTGGGGGCATGCATGTATGCATGCATGTGAGGTCTGGCCTCAATCCGAATAATCAGCAATAGCATATTCTACCCAACTCCCCAACCAATCATGCAGGCGTTGTGGCTAGTACCAAGCATGCACAAATACCTAATTCCTCTGCAGAGCTAATTAATCAAGGCGTACTTACTTTAATCGAAATTGGCTGCCACTCAATGGCCTCCAAGATCCTTCGGCCGTCCGTCGTACTGGTGCTCCAACTGGCCATCCCCATGCTAATCGGATCGCTCGTTCTCGTTTTGAGTTCTGCACGTACACTGATGGTTGGGCCTCTTCAAAGAACTAATTAATCAAGGCATACTTACTTTAATCGAAATTGGCTGCCACTCAATGGCCTCCAAGATCCTTCGGCCGTCCGTCGTCCTGGTGCT
Organism: Triticum aestivum; assembly: GCF_018294505.1. Lineage (NCBI taxonomy): Eukaryota > Viridiplantae > Streptophyta > Magnoliopsida > Poales > Poaceae > Triticum > Triticum aestivum. The sequence goes on from NC_057796.1 coordinate 48,170,368, forward strand.
CCAACTGGCCATCCCGTCCTAATCGGATCGCTCGTCCTCGTTTTGAGTTCTGCACGTACACGTACTGATGGTTGGGCCGCCGTGGATCTCATACGCGAACGCGGCGGCGGCAGCCTTTTCTTTTCTTTCCATGGCCTTTTTCTACCTATAGAGGTCACATCGAAGGGGTATGAGGAAGTTTTTTATTTTATTCTACTTAGATCAGACGGCTGTAAAAAAATTCTCTGTCAAATAAATGGTTAGATGTTTCTATTTTTTATGGTAATTTCTAGAATAATACTCTTTTTCTGGTTAGTCCGTAAAGCCGTAAATTACTTTTCTTTCCCTAATCTGTACCTACTAATAAATTACGGACTGTTTCTGGTTGTCCGTCATGCCATTTTACAAATAAACCCCTCAGTTTTCTGATAATCAACCTGCAGTACAAGTTTAAGTTACAACCGAACCGTTTTTTCATTTTCTTTGAAAACCCCCTGACGTTTCGGATAATCAACCCGTTGTCCATATTTAAGTCAGCCAAATTTTTTTTTTTCGTTTTAAAAGAAAAACCCTAGACGTTTCGGTTAATCAATCAACAGTTTATGTAAAACAAGATTATCCATATCTTTTAAACCGTAGCTTTGATTTTAACACATTATATAACTAAATTTGATTAAAAAAATATGTAGAATCTAAATATGATGTTATTTTTAGCTGCTAAATATTTCTAAAATATTATTTCTTGTGCAAACTTAATCTATAGTGCATGGTCCATTTTTCTTTCGTACTGTCGGTGATTCGAATTGGAAATAAACATCTATTATTAAAACCAGAGTGAGAAAAAAACATGGATAACCATGCATGCACACCTATGAAAAAATTCACGGGAAAAACATCATGTTTTTTATCTTATTCCGAGCAAGTGTGAAACTAAAAGGCGCGGGCCTATTAAAATCTTCAGTCATGGTTATTGGGTTAAGAGCGTCCGTTATTTTCTTTCCCGTTGCAACGCACGGGCTTGTTTGCTAGTTAATAATAAAAGGGCTATTGCTTCGGCCCGTCCGCCGTCGTCGTTGATTTTTTTTAGAAAAGCTTTTAACCCTTAATGCCACCGGTAATCGGAGAAAATGCTCCAATTTGTTCTTCGTCCGTTTTTCTTTCCGTATTCGTGTTGTTTTCTTATTGGGCCTTCTTCCCACGCTCAGCCCAACTCGCTCTTCTTCTCCGTTCGTCGTCGTCCCAAATCCAATCGCTATCTCTTGTGGAGGAGATAAAGGAGAAGGGGGACAGCGGAAAGAAGAGAGGGCACGGCGGCGGGAACCTAGCCTCCTCCAACGCGCGCCAGGACACGCCGTCGGCGGCGTCGACAAGCGGCCCCACGCGCTCCACGCCCAGTAGGTCGCCAAACGCCGTGCAGGAGCTCACGGGACAGGCAGGGGTAAGGGCCCCACGCAATGGAGGTCGTAGTCGACATCGACGACGGCGAACGATTGGAGGATCACTTTGTGCGCGCTCTGGCTGGCGTTCTGGCTTGGATCTGAACTTCTCTTCCACATGTGCGTCTTTCGTCCATGGGCTCCCCTAGATCTCAGGCTTCCAATCTTTCTTTTTGAATTGCAGTAGAGATTGTGGCATTCAGACCGGTGCTACCGACAAACTCCATTAATCCAGCTCTACTTCGTCCAGCGCCGGCTGTTTTGTGTGAACGTGTCTTGCTTATTTGCCGGTTCACACGCTTCTAGCAGCAACGTCATGAGATTAATTTGTAAGATATTTTCCATGACTTTGCAGGTTCATAGGAAAGGTGTTGCACTTGATAGATCAGTAGATTTGTCAAAGTTTAGTGACGATGATGCAAACCAAAGCTGAGCTCGACGAGATGTTTGGATTTGACAGTAAACTGATGTCTTCCAACAGAGATTGGCAGATAGTGTATACAGATAATCAGGGTGACCTGATTCTGGACTTTCAATTGTAATTCAAATTGGCAGATGGTGTATACATTCAATTGTTCGCCTTGCTGTTTGTGCTCCACTCTTAACTGCAACCGTCTGACCCTGCTTCACTTGAGGTATGTACTATAGTTTCAGAAGATGAATAATATCCAATGCATTGCTTCTCTGTTTCTCAAATGTACTATAATTTAATATGCAATCTGCAGTGTTGCACCACCCGAACATTACATGTAATAATGTTTATACTTTATGTAGAAGTTCCAATAAAACTTCTCTTGAGAAGCTAGCACATAAGGCAGTCATATTAGGTTTCAGACATAGACAATGCAGCTGGGAATATCAATCATATATTGGGTTTTAGACATAAGCAATGCAGCTATGTATAAATATAAAGGTAGAATTGACTTGAAGTTGTTTCTTTGGCTGAGGTAGGAAGTAGGAAACGCGCAGCTTGAACTAGAGCAGAAAAACATACTGAAATTTTGTTGCATCTTAGTACATGCCCAGAGGTATACCGCATATGTAGCAGGTGTACTGAAATTTTGTTGCATCTTAGTACATGCCCAGAGGTATACCGCATATGTAGCAGGTGGGGTTGTGTTGTTTCTTCTATTTTCTTTTACACAGTCTATTGACTGGTAGGAGGATGAGATGGAAGTTACCAAGTCACAAGCTTTCAAAGCATACTTTTTTTCTTCAGTATTTAGGCAATTACTCAATTTTGAGGAGTTATCCATTCAAAATCAATGAATAAGCTTGTTTCCCTCTTCATATCTCTTATTCATTGCATCATTTTCAAAAGATTTACAGTCCTTTCACTGAAATTATCTCAAAGTGAAGACCAAGGACTCTGGGTGCATACACATGTTTTTATTGTACCTAATCTGTACCACTCACTGTGAGCTTTTTGTAAACAGTAGGATATCATAGCCTGCTCTGTTAAACTGTAGGGGGATTGGCATAGCTTACTGCTTTTGTTGAACTGAATTAGCAAATATATGTTGCTTTTTATTAGGAAAGTGAAAAAGAAACCATTTGATGTTGGGCCTATCCCTGAGGTAGTGACAATTCTGTTAACGAGCGTCAGATATTTTGTGATGAGAGAAGTTGGAGAGTACTTAATAGGTTTGAGGCACTATTTTCATTTGCTATGTTGGGCAACCATGAAAAAGTTGGGATTGCAGTAATCAAGCTAAATCCATTCAAGTGTGTTAACTGTTATGCATATCAATTTACAGTGTACATGCACCATTAGGTTTGGTCCTGTTTCTTCCTCTCAAGTTGGGTTTGGTGCTTTTTGTGTCCTTTACCAAATATGAAGTCTTTGGAGCTTGCCAGGACACACATTTTGTATGGCTGATTATAAGAGGTGATTATGTGGATTGATCTTTCATGTTTCTGGTTGGCCTTGTGCAACTCAATCCAAAACAAATGTAAGACGGTAATTGTGAATATTGTTAGTACTACATGCCGGGTCATGTGTTGTGCAATTAAGGTTTTATACTGGAAATAAAGAATATTGCGTGCTTTTGACCCATTGTGTCGTAAAATATATAACCATAGTAACCTAGGATCTGCAACATATTACAGCAATATAAAGGTTTGCCTTCATATAGAGACCGTATGCCAAGTGTGGTCAACTACCTCATTTCATGTTTACATGTTCCAGAACTTAGTTGTTCATGACTTGTTATAATAGAAAAGGCACTCGGTCCTCCAAGCCTCCTCCCTATCCGACCATAATTCTCCCAAACAAGCACATCAGCTGAAGGCGTCATCGCTTCTTGACCATGTATGTACATGGTCCAAACAACGACCCGTAGCAACGCACGGGCACATTTACTAGTTATATATAATAGATTCTCATATAGCAATATTTAAGTATAGCATGATTTTCAAGTCTCTAAACAGCATCATCATAATTTTCACACTTCTCAAACAAAGATTCAATTTCATAAGCACCCTTAAAAGCAACAAATTATTCTATTTGTTCCACATCATAGTAATCATATATACCATTAGCATAAGAAGCCAGAGTTTCATTATCACTAAATTTACATGAAAAGGGAAGGTGTGGAGCCTTCATCCTAGAGCAACAAGTATAATCAAATCTCAAGCATAAATTCCATGCATACCAATGAAACATATGAATTTGATCCCTAAATAGTTTCCCTTTTTGTGTCAAGCGATAATCCCTAAAGTCTTCACGTTGATCCAACGTGTCTCCACCATTATCAAGTTGAGTGTGGTTTTCTCAGGATTATCAAAGTAGTGTTTAATATTTTCCACATAATAAGCATCGAGGGTTTTAGGAGGTTCCCCATCTTCATGAGTAGCAAGTACACCTAATTTTTTTGGTATTTCGTGTTCCATATCCATAACTAAAGATAGAGAACAACTTAGAATAGAAAATAAAAACTATTTAGTGATAAAGAAAACAAGCACACATGAGAATATTCACCCCACGCTATTGCTCCCTGGCAACGGCGCCAGAAAAAAGGTCTTGATAACCCACAAGTATAGGGGATCAATTGTAGCCTTTCTCGATAAGTAAGAGTGTCGAACCCAACGAGGATCTAAAGGTAGAACTTATATTCCCTCAAGTTCTATCGACCACCGATACAACTCTACGCACACTTAACGTTCGCTTTATCTAGAACAAGTATGAAACTAGAAGTACTTTGTAGGTGTAAAGGGATAGATTTGCAAGATAATAAAGAACACGTAAAATAAAAGCTAGGGGTTGTTTAGATAAAGAAACAACTAAGTTAGTTTTAGTAGAGAGATTTTTGTCACAAGAAAGTTATTTATCCCTAGGCAATCGATAACTAGGTCGGTAATCATTATTGCAATTTTATATGAGTGAGAGGCATAAGCTCAGGGGCGGAGACAGGGGGGCGAGCAAGGGCTAGACCCCCCTGCCAACGATCGCCCCCCTAATGATCTAGTGCAGATATTAGCACTAATACGTAGCAGTATATACAAGTATTCAAGTACTACTTGTCCGTATATAGGTTAACTACTACTAAGGCCGAAACTTATCTGTCTCTGTAAATGCCGAAGCCCAAAAAGAGCCCATGCCCACGTTGATTGCCCATTAAGCGGTGAACTGTAACTTGCACGATGATGAAACCTAGCGTGCGTTTGCAACTTGTCTAGATCGACTCCATGCTGCCGCCGCCGCTTGCCATTATTCGAGGCCACTACTCTGCGCGATGCCAGCCGCCAGACGCCAAAGAAGGACACCACGGCGATGCGACGATGGTGCCCTGCTAGCCATGGGCGCCATTGCCCCTGCCACTGCTAATCCTGCCGCAATGTCGACTGCATCCGAGTCTGTTGATCTGGTGTTTATTCTTCAAACACTCAATTTTAAAGGTATCATGTGCTTTACACTTTTGTTGATGGACTGCTGGCTGCACCCTACTCATCTAATTTCTAATTAATTGGTTCACTTTCATACAAGAGAATCGATGAATTTACTGCATGTGTTCCTTCTTATAATTAATGAGAAATCACTTTCTTTGAACGTTTGCATTGTCGCTATATGAAAAGATTGTTTGTGCGAAAGTACTTCCAATTAGATTATCAAATTGTGTAGTCATGGATATAAGTTTATTAATTGAAACGAAGTTTTATAATGCCAAATATACATTTCTATGTTGTTTATATCAATGTGCTGCACCTTTTAGCACGACTTGCTCCGCACTGTGCATTTGTCTGCCATTGTTGTGTGCTCACATTTGCGAGGAAGTAGAGCAAAGTGGAAAGAGTAGCATTAGCATGCATTGAACCCCTCTTACTTTAGGCCAATTTATAGCAATTGTGTGGTTAAGTGGAAAAAAATCTTCTTCGCCCCCCCCCCCCCTAATGTTCAAATCCTGGCTCCGCCCCTGCATAAGCTAACATACTTTCTCTACTTGCATCATATGCACTTAGGATTGGAACTCTAGCAAGCATCCACAACTACTAAAGATCATTAAGGTAAAACCCAACCATAGCATTAAAGTATCAAGTCCTCTTTACTCCCATACGCAAACAACCTACTTACTCGGGTCTGTGCTTCTGTCACTCACGCCACCCACCATAAGTGAATCATGAACATATTGCAAACCCTACAGCGGGGATCCCTCACGCTTGCGCGACAGAGAGAGCACCATAGGACAGCACCAATAATAAAACATACAACTCAAACCAATCATGATCATCAATCAACCCATAGGACAAAACGGATCTACTCAAACATCATAGGATAGCCACACATCATTGGGAAATAATATATAGCGTTGAGCACCATGTTTAAGTAGAGATTATAGCAGGGAGAAGGGGTGTTACACTGCTGCATAGAGGGGGGGCGTTGGTGATGACGGTGGTGAAGTTGTTGGTGTAGATCGCAGTCACGATGATGGCCCCGGCGGCGTTTCGGCGCCACCGGGAGAGAGAGGAGAGAGCCCCCTCCTTCTTCTTCTTCCTTGACCTCCCCCCCTAGATGGGAGGAGGGTTTCCCCTCTGGTCCATGGCCGCCATGGCGGCGGAGGGGAGGGAGCTCCTCCGAGATTTGATCTCTCTCCCTGTTTCCTTCTATTTCCACATTCCTGTTTTCTGGCATTTCACCATATCTTAAATTCTCGGAGATTCGTAACACCGATTGGGCTGAAATTATAACACGATTTTTATATGGATATTATCTTTCTTACGGCCGAAGAAGGGCACCAACTGCCTTACGGAGTGTCCACAAGCCTCCCAAGCGCGCCCAAGGTAGGGGGCGCGCCCCTAGGGCTTGTGGGCCCCTCGGGAATCGTCTCGTGTTGATTCTTTTTCCCAAAAATCACATATATTCCAAAAAAATCCATAACTTTTTATTGCGTTTGGACTCCGTTTGATATGGATATTCTGCGAAACAAAAAACATGCAACAAACAGGAACTGACACTGGGCACTGGATCAATATGTTAGTCCCAAAAATAATATAAAAGTTGCCGAAAGTATATGAAAGTTGTAGAATATTGGCATGAAACAATCAAAAATTATAGAAACGATGGAGATGGATCGGTAACAGGTCAGTACCAGATTTGAGCCAGGTCACCAAAACCCACCAGTTCTGAGCTTAATGTGTAACGCGGAGCACTGACGGGCTGATTTGGCCGCTAAAACGGCAGGTGGGTCCCACCTGTCGGATCGATGCATAGATTACCCCATTGCCACCTCGAGAATCTGGGAGTTGAGTATACAAACATATATCAAGTGAATCAATATGATACCCCATTGTCACCATGGGTATTCATAGCAAGACATACATCAAGTGCTGTCAAAGCCATAAAAGTATTCAATTCAATAATAACAAAATCTCAAAGGGAAAACTCAATTCATCGCAACAAGATAGAGAGGGAGAAACACCATATGATCCAACTATATTAACAAAGCTTGTGATAGATCCAGACAGAGAGAGAGAGAGGGAGAGAGAGAGATCAAATACATAGCTACTAGTACAAACCCTTAGCCCCGAGGGTGGACTACTCCCTCCTCATCATGTGGCCGCCGGGATGATGAAGATGGCCTCCGGTGATGATTTCCCCCTCCGACGCGATGCTGGAAAAGGGTCAAGAATGGTTTTTTGTAGCTACAGAGGCTTGCATCAGCGGAACTTCTGATCTAGGGTTATTTCTGGAGGTTTCTGTATTTATAGGATTTTTGGCGTCGGTCTCACGTCCAAATGGGCTTCGAGGGGCCCACTACCCACCAACACACGACCAGGGCCTCTGGCGCACCCTGGTGGGTAGTGGACACCTCCTTCACCTTCTGGTCCTCCCACGAATCTTCTAGTGCCTCTTTTGTTCCAAAAAAATTATCAAAAAGTTTGTTGCATTTGGAGAACTTCTATTTCTGCACAAAAACAACACCACGGTAGTGATGTCTACTACACAAACTTCTTCTTGTAGACGTTGTTGGGCCTCCAAGAACAGAGGTTTGTAGGACAGTAGCAAATTTCCCTCAAGTGGATGACCTAAGGTTTATCAATCCGTGGGAGGCGTAGGATGAAGATGGTCTCTCTCAAACAACCCTGCAACCAAATAACAAAGAGTCTCTTGTGTCCCCAACACACCCAATACAATGGTAAATTGCATAGGTGCACTAGTTCGGCGAAGAGATGGTGATACAAGTGCAATATGGATGGTAGATATAGGTTTTTATAATCTCAACATATAAAAACAGCAAGGTAACTAATGATAAAAGTGAGCGTAAACGGTATTGCAATGCTAGGAAACAAGGCCTAGGGTTCATACTTTCAGTAGTGCAAGTTCTCTCAACAATAATAACATAATTGGATCATATAACTATCCCTCAACATGCAACAAAGAGTCACTCCAAAGTCATTAATAGCGGAGAACAAACGAAGAGATTATGGTAGGGTACGAAACCACCTCAAAGTTATTCTTTCTGATCGATCTATTCAAGAGTCCGTAGTAAAATAACACGAAGCTATTCTTTCCGTTCGATCTATCATAGAGTTCATACTAGAATAACACCTTAAGACACAAATCAACCAAAACCCTAATGTCACCTAGATACTCCAATGTCACCTCAAGTATCCGTGGGTATGATTATACGATATGAATCACACAATCTCAGATTCATCTATTCAACCAACACATAAAACTTCAAAGAGTGCCCCAAAGTTTCTATCAGAGAGTCAAGACGAAAACGTGTGCCAACCCCTATGCATAAGTTCACAAGGTCACTGAACTCGCAAGTTGATCACCAAAACATACATCAAGTGGATCACGTGAATATCCCATTGTCACCATAGATAAGCACATGCAAGACATACATCAAGTGTTCTCAAATCCTTAAAGACTCAATCCGATAAGACAACTTCAAAGGGAAAACTCAATCCATTACAAGAGAGTAGAGGGGGAGAAACATCATAAGATCCAGCTATAATAGCAAAGCTCGCGATACATCAAGATTGTACCACCTCAAGAACACGAGAGAGAGAGATCAAACACATAGCTACTGGTACATACCCTCAGCCCCGAGGGTGAACTACTCCCTTCTCGTCGTGGAGAGCGCCGTGATGATGAAGATGGCCACCGTTGAGGGTTTCCCCCTCCGGCAGGGTGCCGGAACAGGGTCCCGATTGGTTTTTGGTGGCTACAGAGGCTTGCGGCGGCGGAACTCCCGATCTATTCAGTTCTCTGATGTTTTTAGGGTATATGGATATATATAGGCGAAAGAAGTCGGTCAGGGGAGCCACGAGGGGCCCACGAGGGTGGGGGGCTTGCCCAGGGGGGCAGGCGCGCCTCCCTGCCTCGTGGACACCTCGAAGCTTCCCTGACGTCTACTCCAAGTCTCCTGGATTGCTTCCGTTCCAAAAATAACTCTCCCGAAGGTTTCATTCCGTTTGGACTCCGTTTGATATTCCTTTTCTTCGAAACACTGAAATAGGCAAGAAAACAACAATTTGGGCTGGGCCTCCGGTTAATAGGTTAGTCCCAAAAATAATATAAAAGTGTTTAGTAAAGCCCATAAACATCCAAAACAGATAATATAATGGCATGACTACTTCATAAATTATAGATACGTTGGAGACGTTGGAGACGTATCAGCATCCCCAAGCTTAATTCCTGCTCGTCCTCGAGTAGGTAAATGATAAAAGAAATAATTTAAGAAGTGTGAATGCTAGCAGGTGCACAAGTTTGATCAATGATAATTTCAATCACCTTTTCTAGCATCATTATATATCATAACAGTAGCTCAACTCATAAGACTATTCATGATCAATAACAAACTATTCACATGTTAAAGTATAGATCATAAACTTTCTTGAGAACTAACAAACCGTGTTATTAGTCATCAAACAATTACAATTCAACTTATTTTTAGGAAGGGCCTATGTCAGAGCTTTGATTCAGCAAACTTCACATACTCAACTATCATTTAGTCTTTCACAATTGCTAACACTCACGTGATATTTATGGGTTCAAAGTTTTAATCAGACACAGAGAAAGATAGGGGCTTATAGATTCGCCTCCCAACCTTTTACCTCAAGGGTAATGTCAACAATAATAGTTCACGATGCCTTACGTCCAATTGGATATATATATATATATATATACACACATACATATCAGGATCTTTCCAACACAATGTGCTTGCCAAAGGATAAAATGTAAAAAGGAAAGGTGAAGATCACCATGACTCTTGCATAAGGTATAAGACAAGAATAAAAGATAGGCCCTTCGCAGAGGGAAGCAGAGGTTGTCATGCACTTTTATAGTTGGATGCACAAAATCTTAATGCGAAAGAACGTCACTTTATATTGCCACTTGTGATAGGGACCTTTATTATGCAGTTCGTTTCTTTAATTGCTTCCACATCACAAGATCGTATAAAGCTTATTTTCTCCACACTAATAGATCATACATATTTAGAGAGCAATTTTTATTGCATGCACCGATGACAACTTACTTGAAGGATCTTACTCAATTCATAGGTAGGTATGGTGGACTCTCATGGCAATACTGGTTTAAGGGATGTTTGGAAGCACAAGTAGTATCTCTACTTGGTGCAAAGAATTTGGCTAGCATGAGGGGGAAAGGCAAGGTCAGCATGTTGAATGATCCATGACAATATACTTTATTTTGGATATAAGAAAACATAACCCATTATGTTGTCTTCCTTGTCCAACATCAACCTTTTAGCATGTCATATTTTAATAAGTGCTCACAATCATAAAAGATGCAAAAACCTTATCATACTGTACTGTAGCAAATCACTAAAATTATTATTCAACATTGCATACTAAATGCCTCTGCATACTTAATAGTCCTATCATCAAATAGAATCATTAAAGAAGCAAACATATGCAAACAATGCAAACATAACAGCAATCTGCCTAAACAGGACAGTCTGTAAATAATGCAGCAAGATCCATACTTCCCTAGTTCGAAAAATTATGAAAGAAAATTCCCACTGTAGTAAATTTATCAGAGCTTATTATGCAAAAGGTTTCAATATTTTATCACATTCTGACTTTTCTAGGGAATTTTTGCAACAGCGGTAAACTTTCTGTTTTCAAACAGCAACATGAAGACTTGTAAAATAGGCATAGTAAAGGCTATGAATGCCACTTTTATTGAAATAAAAGATGCAAAACATTGTTATAAATAACAGCAAGCAAATCCTAACAAAATAAATTGACGCCCCAAGAAAAACACATATCATGTGGTGAATAAAAATATAGCTGCAAGTAAAGTTACCGATGAACGCAGACGAAAGAGGGGATGCCATCCGGGGGATCCCCAAGCTTAGGCTCTTGGTTGTCCTTGAATATTACCTTGGGGTGCCTTGGTCCTCCCCAAGCTTAGGCTCTTGCCACTCCTTATTCCATAGTCCATCCAATCTTTACCCAAAACTTGAAAACTTCACAACACAAAACTTAACAGAAAACTCGTAATCTCCGTTAGTATAAGAAAATAAATCACCACTTTTGGTACTGTTGTGAACTCATTCTAAATTCATATTGGTGTAACATATACTGTATTCCAACTTCTCTATGGTTGATACCCTCCGATACTACTCATAGATTCATCAAAATAAGGAAACAACACATAGAAAACAGAATCTGTCAAAAACAGAACAGTCTGTAGTAATCTGTATCAAACGTATACTGCTGGAACTCCAAAAATTCTGAGATAAATTGGTGGACGTGAGGAATTTATCTATTAATCACCTGCAAGAAGAATCAACTAAATAGGACTCTCCAGTAAAAAGTCCTAGCTAATCTCGTGAGCGCTAAAGTTTCTGTTTTTTACAGCAAGATCAAAAAGACTTCACCCAAGTCTTCAAACACTAATTGAAACATGAAAACACATCTAACCAGAGGCTAGATGACTTATTTATTACTAAACAGAACCAAAAAGCAAGAAACAAAAATAAAATTGGGTTGCCTCCCAACAAGCGCTAACGTTTAACGCCCCTTGCTAGGCATGATGATTTCAATGATGCTCACATAAAAGATAAGAATTGAAACATAAAGGGAGCATCGTGAAGAACATGACTAGCACATTTAAGTCTAACCCACTTCCTATGCATAGGGATTTTGTGAGCAAACAACTTATGGGAACAATAATCAACTAGCATAGGAAGGCAAAACAAGCATAACTTCAAAACTTTAAGCATATAGAGAGGAAACTTGATATTATTGCAATTCCTACAAGCATATGTTCCTCCCTCATAATAATTTTCAGTAGCATCATGAATGAATTCAACAATATAACCATCACATAAAGCATTCTTTTCATGATCTACAAGGATAGAAATTTACTACTCTCCACATAAGCAAAATTCTTCTCATTTGGAATAGTAGTGGGAGCAAACTTAACAAAATAATTATCATGTGAGGCATAATCCAATTGAAAACTAAAATCATGATGACAAGTTTCATGGTTACCATTATTCTTAATAGCATACAAGTCATCACAATAATCATCATAGATAGCAACTTTGTTCTCATAATCAATTGGAACCTCTTTCGAAATAGTGGATTCATCACTAAATAAAGTCATGACCTCTCCAAATCCACTTCCATAATTATCACAATAGTATTCAACATCCTCCAAAATAGTGGGATCATTACTTCCTAAAGTTGACACTCTTCCAAACCCACTTTCATCAATATAATAATCATAAATAGGAGGCATGCTTTCATCATAATAAATATTCTCATCAAAACTTGGGGGACTAAACAAATCATCTTCATCAAACATAGCATCCCCAAGCTTGTGGCTTTGCATATCATTAGCATCATGGGTATTCAAAGAATTCATACTAACAACTTTGCAATCATGCTCATCATTCACATATTTTATGCCAAGCATTCTATGTAATTCTTCTTCTAGTACCTGAGCACAATTTTCCTTTCCATCATTTTCACGGAAGACATTAAAAAGATGAAGCATATGAGGCAACCTTAATTCCATTTTTTTGTAGTTTTCTTTTATAAACTAAACTAGTGATAAAATAAGAAACTAAAAGATTTGATTGCAAGATCTAAAGATATACCTTCAAGCACTCACCTCCCTGGAAACGACGCCAGAAACTGCTTGATGTCTACTACACAACCTTCTTCTTGTAGACGTTGTTGGGCCTCCAAGTGCAGAGGTTTGTAGGACAGTAGCAAACTTCCCTCAAGTGGATGACCTAAGGTTTATCAATCCGTGGGAGGTGTAGGATGAAGATGGTCTCTCTCGAACAACCCTGCAACCAAATAACAAAGAGTCTCTTGTGTCCCCAACACACCTAATACAATGGTAAATTGTATAGCTGCACTAGTTCGGCGAAGAGATGGTGATACAAGTGCAATATGGATGGTAGATATAGGTTTTTGTAATCTGAAAATATAAAAACAGCAAGGGAACTAATGATAAAAGTGAGCGTAAACGGTATTGCAATGCTAGGAAACAAGGCCTAGGGTTCATACTTTCAGTAGTGCAAGTTCTCTCAACAATAATAACATAATTGGATCATATAACTATCCCTCAACATGCAACAAAGAGTCACTCCAAAGTCACTAATAGCGGAGAACAAAAGAAGAGATTATGGTAGGGTACAAAACAACCTCAAAGTTATTCTTTCTGATCGATCTATTCAAGAGTCCGTAGTAAAATAACACGAAGCTATTCTTTCCGTTCGATCTATCATAGAGTTCGTAGTAGAATAACACCTTAAGACACAAATCAACCAAAACCCTAATGTCACCTAGATACTCCAATGTCACCTCAAGTATCCGTGGGTATGATTATACGATATGCATTACACAATCTCAGATTCATCTATTCAACCAACATATAAAACTTCAAAGAGTGCCCCAAAGTTTCCACAGGAGAGTCAAGACGAAAACGTGTGCCAACCCCTATGCATAAGTTCACAAGGTCACTGAACTCGCAAGTTGATCACCAAAACATACATCAAGTGGATCACGTGAATATCCCATTGTCACCACAGATAAGCACATGCAAGACATACATCAAGTGTTCTCAAGTCCTTAAAGACTCAATCCGATAAGACAACTTCAAAGGGAAAACTCAATCCATTACAAGAGAGTAGAGGGGGAGAAACATCATAAGATCCAACTATAATAGCAAAGCTCGCGATACATCAAGATTGTATCACCTCAAGAACACGAGAGAGAGAGAGAGAGAGAGAGAGATCAAACACATAGCTACTGGTACATACCCTCAGCCCCGAGGGTGAACTACCCTCTCCTTGTCATGGAGAGCACCGGGATGATGAAGATGGCCACCGGTCAGGGTTTCCCCCTCCGGCAGGGTGCCGGAATAGGGTCCCTATTGGTTTTTGGTGGCTACAGAGGCTTGCGGCGGCGGAACTCCCGATCTATTCTATTCTCCGATGTTTTTAGTGTAGATGGATATATATATAGGCGAAAGAAGTCGGTCAGGGGAGCCACGAGGGTGGGGGCGCGCCCAGGGGGGCCAGGCGCACCTCCCTGCCTCGTGTCCACCTCGAAGCTTCCCTGACGTCTACTCCAAGTCTCCTGGATTGCTTCCATTCCAAAAATAACTCCCCCGAAGGTTTCATTCCGTTTGGACTCCGTTTGATATTCCTTTTCTTTGAAACACTGAAATAGGCAAGAAAACAGCAATTTGGGCTGCGCCTCCGGTTAATAGGTTAGTGATACGTCTCCAATGTATCTATAATTTTTTATTGCTTCATGCTATATTATATTCTGTTTTGGATGATTAATGGACTTTGTTATACACTTCTATATTATTTTTGGGACTAACCTATTAACCAGAGGCCCAACCCAAATTGCTATTTTTTTCCTATTTCAGTGTTTCGCAGAAAAAGAATATCAAACGGAGTCCAAACGGAATGAAACCTTCGGGAACGTGATTTTCGGAACAAACGTGATCCAGAGGACTTGGACCCTACGTCAAGAAAGCAACCAGGAGGGCACGAGGTAGGGGGGCGCGCCTACCTCCCGGGGCGCGCCCTCCACCCTCGTGGGGCCCACGTTGCTCCACCGACGTACTTCTTCGTCCTATATATACCTACGTACCCCCAAACCAACAGAAGCATCCACGAAAACCTAATTCCACCACCGCAACCTTCTGTAGCCGTGAGATCCCATCTTGGGGCCTTTTCCGGCGTCCTGCCGGAGGGGGCATTGATCACGGAGGGCTTCTACATCAACACCATAGCCTCTCCGATGATGTGTGAGTAGTTTACCTCAGACCTTCGGGTCCATAGTTATTAGCTAGATGGCTTCTTCTCTCTCTTTGGATCTCAATACAAAGTTCTCCACGATTCTCGTGGAGATCTATTCGATGTAATCTTCTTTTGCGGTGTGTTTGTTGAGACCGATGAATTGTGGGTTTATGATCAAGTTTATCTATGAACAATATTTGAATCTTCTCTGAATTCTTTTATGTATGATTGGTTATCTTTGCAAGTCTCTTCTAATTATCAGTTTGGTTTGGCCTACTAGATTGATCTTTCTTGCAATGGGAGAAGTGCTTAGCTTTGGGTTCAATCTTGTGGTGTCCTTTCCGAGTGACAACAGGGGCAGCAAGGCACGTATTGTATTGTTGCCATCGAGGATAACAAGATGGGGTTTATTTCATATTGCATGAGTTTATCCCTCTACATCATGTCATCTTGCTTAAAGCGTTACTCTGTTCTTATGAACTTAATACTCTAGATGCATGCTGGATAGCGGTCAATGTGTGGAGTAATAGTAGTAGATGCAGGCACGAGTCGGTCTACTTGTCACGGACGTGATGCCTATATACATGATCATACCTAGATATTCTCATAACTATGCTCAATTCTGTCAATTGCTCAACAGTAATTTGTTCACCCACCGTAATACTTATGCTCTCGAGAGAAGCCACTAGTGAAACCTATGGCCCCCGGGTCTATTTTTCATCATATTAATCTTCCCACACTTTGCTATTTTTATTGCCTTTTATTTTACTTTGCATCTTTATTATAAAAATACCAAAATATTATCTTATCATATCTATCAGATCTCACTTTCGTAAGTGACCGTGAAGGGATTGACAACCCCTTTATTGCGTTGGTTGCAAGGTTTTTATTTGTTTGTGTAGGTGCGAGGGACTCGTGCGTGGCCTCCTACTGGATTGATACCTTGGTTCTCAAAAACTGAGGGAAATACTTACGCTGCTTTACTGCATCACCCTGTCCTCTTCAAGGGAAAACCAACGCAGTGCTCAAGAGGTAGCAGTTAGTCCCAAAAATAATATAAAAGTGTTTAGTAAAGCCCATAAGCATCCAAAACAGATAATATAATGGCATGAATACTTCATAAATTATAGATACGTTGGAGACGTATGAGGTAGTTCTGCTGAAAACAACATCAGTCCGGGTTAGTTCCATTCAATCATACCAAAACCATATAGAATTGTTGTAAACATGGCATGACTACTTCATAAATTATAGATACGTTGGAGACGTATCAGCCACCATACCTTAACTCATGCAATTATTTATACCCATGCATATACTATCATCTCTCGATTGGTTCGCAACGCTCACTCTTGCCGCTAACAAAGAAAACAACCCCGCTCACTTGGGAATGGGCCACTAAGAGTCTAAGACGCAGTTGGGCCACATGTAGATTGAGCAAGAACCCAGTGCTTCTGACGATATGCACGCATGGGGTGCAAATCGCAAGACCAAGATGCACATGCTTCACTCCAAAACCTAGCTAGGGTGGCAGCGGCTGGCTAGGACGCCACGAACTAGCGAACAACATGACAGTTGACGACAGATGGGGGCCTCGAGCAAGCAGGTGGTTGGGCTATTTTTGTTGTGCCGCATTAATTATTTGGTTGTGGCATTCATCATCGTATCATTCGCATTGCATCAGCACTGTGTTGCCGTTATTTTTTCAAAACTTGCATTCGTCCATAGTTGCCGCTTCTCTCCATTGTCTTTGTTTACCGTTCCGAGTCTAACCACACACTTGCATGCGCCAGCGACATCATTAAATAATTATTTTCAAAATGGGATTAAAACATTCTTGTCGGGGGAAACCGACACCTATGGAATCACTGGGATCCCTTCTACGGTTGGCGTGCGTGAGGTTGTGCAAAGAGCGGGTCTGGCAGTCAGCACAAGGATCGTTTACCTAGGTTCGGGCCGCGAGGATGCATAATAGCCTAGTCCTGCTTTTGTGTGTATTCGAGTGTTCTTGAGTTCTTGAACTTGCTATGGGGTGTAACTTGTCCAAAGATCCGAATCCCTCTCCTGGACGCCTTGGGCCTCCTTTTATAGACAAAAGGGGTTGCCACAATGGCACACAGGAGGTGGAAAGGTGTATAGTGGATGAGTCTATCCGCTGGCACCGTCGGACAAACGCATTTAATGCGCTGCCGACGTGCCCCTCTTGCTTTATCGGGGACGGCAAGGAAGCTCGTCCGAGCTGTCGCCGCCTCGCCTGGCTCCGACGCGCGTCCGAGCTGATGAGGCATTGCAGCGCCACGTTGGCTGGCTGCTGGGCTAGCGTGGTGATTTAGTCTTCACGAAGATCTGCATGCCACCACGCAGGTGCTAGCTGAGTCGGCGTAGAGGCCGCATGCTGCCACGCAGGTGCCTGCCCAGCTGGTTGAGCTAGCAGCTGCATGGGAGCGGCGGCGTAGTCTTGGCAGACGTGGGCCAGGCCGCGGCCCCGCTGACGTCCTCGGCAAGGGTCTTGCCGGGGCCCAGGGTCTTGCCGTGGCACCGCGGTCGTCCCCGGCAAGGATCTTGCCGGGGGTCTCATGGATTTCCTCGGCAAGGATCTTTGCCAAGAATCGTCGTCTTTTGGTCCTCATCTGATCT
Organism: Triticum aestivum; assembly: GCF_018294505.1. Taxonomy (NCBI): domain Eukaryota; kingdom Viridiplantae; phylum Streptophyta; class Magnoliopsida; order Poales; family Poaceae; genus Triticum; species Triticum aestivum. The sequence goes on from NC_057796.1 coordinate 48,188,168, forward strand.
TGTGTATTTATGATCTTCACAAAGATCTGCATGCCACCATGGAGGCGCCTCCCGAGCCTTGGTTCCAATGTGGTTGATGGTGTTGGAACCCTTGGGCTCAAGGGTGGCGCACTCTGCTGGCGTCGGGCAAGTTGCCCCGGCAAGGATCTTGCCGGGGATGTGGAGGCCGCAGCCCCGGCAAGGGTCTTGCCGGGGGAGTCCACCTCGCCCTCTTGCTCTTTGTGTCTCCGGCCCTGGTGTTGCTTTGTTTGCCTTGTGCTCCGGCTTCCCTCTTCTGCCCTGCTCAGTGTGGCCGCGGGCGCGGCTCTGACTGCCCATGCACAAGTAAATGTGACACCCAAGTTTTTATTTGGATTTTTCAAAAGATTTTATTTGACTTGAGGGGAGTGATTTAAATTTTTCTTCAAGAGAACTCTCCCTCTCATATATTTTTCTTTATGGCAAAATTTTCATTTGGATTCAACCAAGATCTTTTTTTGGTCTTGGAGGTTCTTGCTTTTCATTTGGACTCAAGACAAAATGTTTTATGTCTTTCATTTGGGAAAAATAACTTTTGAAAATCTTTTTGGAAATGCACTATGGCTTTTGGAAAGCTCCTTTGCCACTTTCCACAATTCCTTCTTGCCATGGCCTTAGTGCAAATGCTCTCTCCTAACTCCTCCCTCACCTTTGGATCATGATTTGCATCAAATCCAGCAAGTTGAACCTCCCCATGTGATCATTTCCATTTAAATTCTATTCAAATAATTTTCTGCCTCCTTTTCTAGCACTTGGGGATTTACAAAGGAACTCCACCTTCTGTCTTGATTTTTGTTACCAAACCTTTTTCTCCTCCTAGTCCTTTGAACCCTCAACCTAGAACCATGAAGATCCACTGGTCTTCAGTTCAAAATTTTCAAACTACACCTGCTGCAAGTTTGGACCAGATTTGCCAAATTTGGTGAAATTCATTCAAAACTCTCTCCAAGAATTCCAAGTAAAATCATGCAGCCTCTGGGTGCATTGAGTGGTCATCTCACCAAGTTACAGCTCCAGAATTTTTTTTACCATAGCCAAAACCTTCTGCCGAACACCTGCAGTGCACTGTCTATGTCAAGTTCAGAAAGTTCAGACAACACTGCAGTGGCTGCTGTCATTTTCTTCAGAGGAGGACGTCGACCTCGCCAGTGCCACCGCGTCGCCTTGCTCCTTGTCCCCGCCCTCTTGTTCCTGCACCGCACGAACGCCTGGCACCTTGCGGGCGTCGCCGACGAGCAGCAGAAGGTGTGCCGCCCCGTGACCGACGCCGGCGGCGGCTTTGCGGACGCCAGCGGGAGACACGGCGCCGACGACGCCACCCAGCGCCGCCCAAACCACCGGAGCCCGCCGCGTGGCCTTCCACTCCCCCAAATGCGCTGCCGCTCTCGTCGTGAACCGCAGGGCGCGGAGCACGCTCTCTGCCGCCGTTGAGCCCGTGCGGTCACCTCACCATGGACCGACGCCATTATGCCGAGACCAGCCCCGTTTAGCTGCGGAACGACTCCAGTAACCTCCACTGATGCTGCCTGGCCGCTCAAACCACCTGCCAATCCACTGCTCCGCCATAATCGCTCGCCGGAGATTCTCCGTTCACGGCCACCCCGTCGATCTGCCTATAAATAGAGGCCCCGAGCTTCAACTCGAGCACCCACCATCCCTGCACTTCCCCTAGAGCACGCCTAGCCACTGGAAGAGCCCCGAGGAGGTCTCCTTCCTCGACTCCAGCCGCCGCGACCCGCCACGGGATCCAGCCCGATTCGCCCCCGTGTGTGCTCCTCCGCCTCCATTCTCTTGCCAGTAGCTTCACCTTGCATCCCTCGTTCTGACCCGCGCCTCAATTTGTAGCTTGCAGCCCTCCACCGGAGTTCCCAATCCTCACCCGAGCCGCCGTCCGCCGGAGATAGTGTCGCCCTCGACGTGGTGCTCCCCGTTGGACGAGTCCACCACCCACCGACGCGGAAGAAGACGCTGAAGCTCTTGGTAACCTCCGTTTCTCCTATCTCGCCGTGGTTCGACGCCGGCGTCCACCGCAGTCTTCGGGCGCCGGCGAGCTTTTTAAACCTGACAGGTGGACCCCGCCAGTCAGCCTCTATTCTTTTCTCCTCCGAAGCGTTTTCTGTTGACGCCTTCGGGCAAATACGCTTTCTCCCTTGCGCTTGCGCATTCCCAACCGAAGCGTTTTCTGTTTTCTCAGTTAAAACCCTGGAACTTTTCTTTTTCATTACAGAAAGGTCCCTGGACAGAAACCTTTATAACTTTTTAATAAAAAGGTATTTTTGGGTGATTCTTTTTCTGACAATCTTCAAATTTTGTCTAGTTTTTTATGGGATTTATCTGAAAAATATTTGGCAAAGTTTCTGTGCATGTGTTGGTTTTCACGTTAGTATCCGTTTCGTGATTGCCGTAGGTTCCGGGAGAGGTGACGGAGCCGCGAACTTCGCCGAGCTAGACTCCGACTTCTCCGAACCAGGCAAGCATGTTTTGAACATTTGATATGACAGGTGTTTTGCATGTTTGCGTGAAAGTTGGTGCGTGGCATATGAGTGTCGGTAAATACCTCGTTGCTTGTAAGGCAACTACCCGGTTGTTCCAAAGTCGTGATGATCTCTGATGAGAGATGGCCTAATCATGTGGTGACATGAAGGGCAGCAAGGGGGTACTGTTGTAGCATGCCAGCCTTGCGTCATCCGACTTTCTCCGACGTTAACGTGGTTGGAGCCACGTTATCATTTTTTTTCGCATGTTCCAAAGTTGCGATGATCTCTGATGAGAGATGGCCCAATCATGTGGTGACATGAAGGGCAGCAAGGTGGTACTGTTGTAGCATGCCAGCCTTGCGTCATCCGACTTTCTTCGACGTTAACGTGGTTGGAGCCGCGTTACCGTTCCTTCCCCCTTCCGTGCTACCACATGTCTCATTGCCAGGGATGCGGTTTAGTAAGTTGGTAACCTCTTCCCGTGTACACACAAAACAGAGAGGCCGAGATGATGGTACCTTGGCCCAGGATTAAAGCCAGTCATCCGGTCAGGGGGCATGGGTGTTTCCGGTTGGGACCGAGAGGGGGGGCACCCCCTTAAAGCGCGCGTATAGAAATTTGATCCCATGCTACGCGAGGTTGTAGCCTCCCCGTCTCAAGGTTTTTCTTGAACGATGCTTAGGGTGATCCCTGGCTTCGGATGGTTGAATTGGGTGTGTACTGGTTAGACGTGTTCCTCCCAAAACACCGTAGACGGAACTAGTCCCCGTGACTACTGAAATCCGTTGACTGTGGTTAAGTACAAACTCTGCAGAGCCAATTCTTTCCAAATCATCGTATCCCTGATCAAGAAATGAAACCATTATATCCATATCTATCCGCATGGAAAGCTTGTTCTCGGCGAGCAAGCTCAAGTGGTAATCCAGTTTTATTGTTATTCCTGTGGATGGACTAACCCTATATTTGGTTCATGCTCGTGATAAATTATGTTCCCTAACTGTTGTATTATTGAGCTGTGATATAAGCCCTTTATGTGACGTCGCGCAGACGTCCGACTGTGGCGTGTTTTTGTTTCTTACATTAAATATAAGCCCTTTATGTGACGTCGCTCAGACGTCCGACTGTGGCATGCACCGTCCTTATTTTCTGTTATAAGCCCTTTATGTGGTGTCGCCTCGACGCCCGACTGTGGCATTATTATTCCGCATTTTCCGCTCGAGGAGTCTTTCAGACACTCGTTTGGCACCAGTATTACTATTCTGCAGTTTCCGCTCGAGGCGTCATTCAGACCCTCGCTTGGCACCCAGCATTTACTACCTCTATGCCTGAATTGTACTGGTTAACTTATTCATGTACTTCATGTTCGCATTTGCTATATCTTATGTCCGAACTGTCTTGCGAGTACTTTCATAGTACTCACCTGGCTTGTTCATTTGGCCAGATGTTGACAAAGGCGATCTCTTGGATGAAGAGTTTGATAGCGCGTCCGATGCCTAGAGGAGTCCCAGTCAGTCCTGCGCGATCCCGGATTTTGGTCACTTGTTTTGTTTATGCTTCCGCCACCCGCAATAAGTCTTCTCGAGCCTCACTCCGACGCTCGAAGAACTGTAGTCTTCTGGAATCATATCACTCACTTCGCGGTGATATCTCCACCACCGTTATTATCGTGAGTTAGTAGTTTGCCACCCTCTCCGCCATATTGTTTTATCGGCGTGCATGTAATAAATTGTTGGGCAGTCTCTGCTCAACCTTGTATTATATTTAGTACTCCTGGTATTTTTACTGTGACCAAGATATTGTCTACCAGTGAGAAGGAATTCTTCCTCGCTGGTCCGTAAAAGGGATTGGTCTCTCAATAATTATTTTATTGAAAAACCGGTCGTGACAAGCTTGGTATCAGAGCCAGGCTGACTGTAGGAAGCCACTAGGTGTGATCGCTAATCGGTTATTAGCATCTCTTGTGCTTGTTCAGCATTTTGCAATTGTAGCTATTTTCTGTTGGTCATCATAAATTTATGACATGACTACTCAGAATTTTTGCCTACTTTTGTAGATGGCTGGCAGCAACTGTGAGAATCGAGTGTTCACCAACGTGCCCGAGGGGTTTGTCAAGCTCCTCGTCTCCATCACCAAGCTCGCGATCGGGCCAGCAGCTCGCCCGGAGTTCACACTCTATCAGCACAAACTCAGTGACGACGTGTCTATGCACCAAGCCGTGGTGCAGTTCAGAGGAGGACGATCTGCTGCTCGCCACTTCCGTTTTACGGGAAGGGCCATGCCTACAGAGAGGCATGCCATGCAGATGGCTGCCCGCGAGGCGATAGCTCGCCTTCGGGACATCCTTCCTACGATGAAGACTCGTCGCTACCGCTACCTCCCATGCCATGTGCCGTACACCAGCCACTATGCGTTTGCCTGCCATCGGGGAGAAAGAGATGAAGCCATCGAGATGGTTATGGAGTATCTCAAGGCTCTGGAGGAGTCTTTCGACAACCTCGTAGATGATCTTGTGGCTGCCCGCATGGACTTAGTCCGGGGCAGTCCTGCCAGCAGGAAGGAGCTTCTCCCCACGGCGCCGCCTCTGACATTCGTCTCGTCTTCAGCCTCGTATGCACCGGCCGTTTTGGCCACTGCTCGCCGTCTGCCTACCACTGAGGAGTTCGACCGAGTCATCGCTCCCACTCCGGTCAGAGCCGCACCGCCTGCCGCACGCGCTCTACCACCAGTCGCCCCCGCACCATCACCGCAGCGCAGCGTTACGCGCCAGGAGCCAGCTAGAGAGGAGGTGGAGGTTGACTCTCCTGGACCGTTGAGCCTCGCCATCGGCAAGGGGAAGGAGATCTTCACCATCTCCGACTGAGAGCACCGAGTAGCCGCGTGTTATGTCTGCTTGTATGATGTGCTGTTTTATCTGTACGCTAGTTTGTATTGGTGTGTTTGCTGCCTTCCGGAGTAGTACGCTAGTTTTAATAACATGTCAGGATTGTGTACACGCATCCTGAGTGCTGTATCATGTGTTTGCTTTTCGCATGTAAGTTTTATGTTAAGCACTTCTTCTCCATGAAAAATCATTTGTGTTTCTTTGAAAACCTTGAACCATTTTAATTGTTGCCCTTGCAAGATTTTTTTTGGGCTACACAATTTCTCATGGGTTTTGCAAATAATACCCCAGACTGGAAAAAGTCTCGCCCATGGACTCGCTCCATGCCCAATCAGCCAGAAGAGGTTTACGGGACACAGACCAGCAACAATTTCACTCAGGGTCAGTCCAGCCAACAAGACAGCGAAGCAGCACTGTCTCAAGTATGCCGTCTCTTCGAGCAAAGTCAACAACAACACCAAGAGATGATGAACCATGTCATCAACATGGGAAACCACCGTGAACACTATCAACCACATTCCAAGTTATCCGAGTTACAGAAGACTCGCCCCTCAACTTTTGCTCACACCGATAGGCCGCTGGAAGCCGATGATTGGCTTCGTGAGATTGAAAGGAAACTGATTATTGCTCAGTGCTCAGATCATGAGAAGGTGCTTTATGCACCACACTACCTTACTGGAGCAGCCGCAGCATGGTGGGAAAACTTCCTACACATGCATCCCAGGGAACACAACATCACCTGGGAAGAGTTCAAGGAAGGCTTCCGTGGGGCACACATCCCCAGGAGCATCTTAAAGATCAAGAAGAGAGAGTTTGATGACCTGAAGCAAAGAGACATGTCAGTGACAGAATACAATGGTCAGTTCACCCAGCTGTCTCGTTATGCCTACGACGAGCACATGACAGAAAGCAAGAAGATGGAAAAATTCCTGGACGGCCTGGCACCAGCGCTAAGATGCCAACTGATTGTACACACCTTTCCGGATTTTAAGACGCTGGTGGACAAGGCCATCACCTTGGAAAATGAGCGTCGTAGTCTGGAAGATATCCGTAAGCGGAAAAGGGACAAGATGACTCTTGCCCGCAGCAACCGAGGCAAGACGGAGGTCCCAAGGACAGACGCAAGGAGGTCCACGACTACCGAGCCAAGGCCCGTCGGACAGTTTCATGCCAGGGACAAGGAGTTCACATACCGTCCAGGGGTCACCTGCTATGCTTGTGGTCAGCAAGGGCATTATGCTAAACAGTGCCCGAAGCCAAGAGACTCGGCACCCAAGCCGAACAATGGTGGAAACAATCCCGCCCCCAAGCGCAACAACTTCAACCCCAACAACAACCACAGGAAGGGTCACCTGAACCATGTGACCAGGGAAGAAGCGCAGAATGCCCCAGACATCGTGCTCGGTACGTTCCCTGTCAACACAGTACCTGCCACGGTTTTGTTTGATTCTGGAGCTTCCCATTCGTTCGTTTCGAAGAGTTTTGTTTCGCAACATGGTTTTCCGATACTCCCCTTGGAAAAGTCTATGATCATCAAGTCCCCGGGAAATAAGCAAATCGCCCAAGGTTACTGCCAAGGAGTGGTCATTGAGTTCGAAGGACTACAATTCCACGCGAATCTCATCGTGTTGGAAAGTAAAGGACTGGATGTCATTTTAGGGATGGACTGGTTGACCACCAACAAAGGATTCATCGACTGTTTCAATCGGACAGTGATTCTCACACACCATCACGGCAAGACAATAAGAGTCTCCGCTCAAGAAAGGCCACGATCACAGAAACCAAAACTGAACAAAATGGACATTGCAGGACTGAGAAAAGTTCCAGTGGTATGCGAGTTCCCTGATGTGTTCCCGGAAGAACTACCAGGCATGCCACCAGACCGAGAGATAGAATTCAGCATTGAACTAGCACCTGGCACCGCTCCCATTTATAAGAAGCCGTATAGAATGGCACCCTCGGAATTGGTGGAGTTGAAGAAGCAGATAAAGGAATTATTGGACAAGGGGTTTATACGAGCCAGCTCCTCACCATGGGGTTCGCCTGTGTTGTTCGCCAAGAAGAAGGATGGGACACTGAGACTGTGCATAGACTATCGAGCCCTCAATATGGTCACCATCAAAAACAAATATCCGATGCCACGGATAAATGATTTGTTTGACCAGCTCGCACAAGCTAAGGTATTTTCAAAGATTGATTTGAGATCGGGATACCATCAACTGAAGGTACGGACAGAGGATATCCCCAAGACAGCATTCACTTCCAGATATGGGTTATACGAGTTCACAGTGATGCCTTTTGGACTAACGAACGCCCCCGCATATTTCGTCCACCTCATGAACAAAGTGTTCATGAAATTCATGGACAAATTTGTGGTGGTATTCATTGACGATATTCTGGTTTACTCAAGGACACCCAAAGAGCATGCTGAGCACCTCAGAATTGTTTTGGGAGAATTGAGGAAGCATCAGTTGTACGCCAAGTTTAGCAAATGCGAATTTTGGCTAAGACAAGTTGGTTTCTTAGGCCATATACTGAACCAAGAAGGCGTAGCCGTAGACCCAGAAAAGGTCAAGGCCATACTGGACTGGAAACCGCCCGCCAACGTCACAGATGTGCGGAGTTTCCTAGGAATGGCCGGATATTACAGGAGATTTATTGAAGGATTCTCCACTGTGGCGAAACCTATGACCCAACTACTCAAGAAGGACAAGAAATTCGTATGGACGGAAGCATGTGAGCAGAGCTTCCAAGAACTCAAGAAAAGGCTGACAACCGCACCAGTCTTAACTGTGCCAGACATACACAAGAGTTTTGAAGTATATTGTGACGCGTCCCGAAAAGGTCTCGGATGTGTACTAATGCAGGATGGCAAAGTTGTCGCATATGCCTCCAGGCAACTGCGAAAACATGAGGAAAATTACCCAACACATGACTTGGAGCTAGCAGCAGTCATACATGCACTCAAGGAGTGGAGGCACTTTCTGTTGGGAAATCGTTGTGAAATATATACGGACCATAAGAGCCTCAAATATATCTTCACACAGCCAGAGCTGAATTTACGCCAACGACGCTGGTTGGAACTGGTCAAAGACTATGACGTCGGCATTCACTACCACCCAGGGAAAGCAAATGTAGTGGCCAATGCCCTTAGTCGAAACCCCAGCCCGGACAATGACGGTCCACAAAACTTGAGGCCTGAGTTTCAGCGAGAGTTCGCTAGGCTCAACATGATGTTAGTCTCTGAGGGCACCGTATCAAACCTGGAGATACAGCCCACCCTGGTGGAACAAATTAAGAAGGCTCAACAGGGACATCCCAGCATCGAAGGCATAAAGAAGAAAATGAATCTTAGTAAGACTTCAGAGTTCGTCACAGACAGTGAAGGAACATTGTGGTACCGAAACAGACTTTGCGTACCTAACATTGAGGAACTCAAGCAACAGATCTTGTCGGAAAGCCACACCGCTCCATATTCGATCCATCCTGGAGGAACCAAAATGTACAAGGACATCCAGGAAAGATTTTGGTGGCACGGTATGAAAAGAGATATAGCCACATTTATTGCTTGTTGCGATTCATGTCAGCGTATCAAGGCCGAGCATCAAAAGCCAGCAGGGCTACTCCAGCCAAACAGAATACCGGAGTGGAAATGGGATGAAATAGGAATGGATTTCATCGTTGGACTACCCCGATCACAACGCGGAAATGACGCCATATGGGTCATCACAGACCGACTAACCAAGGTTGCTCATTTCATTCCCATGAAGACTACCTACTCCACACAAAGACTGGCAAAACTCTATCTATCTTGTATAGTTTGCTTGCATGGAGTCCCGAAGACTATAATATCAGACCGAGGCACCCAATTCGTCTCCAAATTTTGGGATCACCTACAACAAGCTCTGGGCACACAACTAGCTTTTAGTACAACATACCACCCTCAGACAGATGGACAAACGGAACGTGTAAACCAAATCCTAGAGGATATGCTAAGAGCCTGTGTACTCACCTATGGATCCAGTTGGGAAGAGAGTTTGCCGTATGCCGAATTTGCATACAACAACAGTTACCAAGCCAGCTTGCAAATGGCACCCTTTGAAGCATTGTACGGACGGAGGTGTCGTACCCCACTGAATTGGTCAGAAACAGGGGACAGCCGTATCTTCGGCCCAGACATGCTTAAAGAGGCCGAGGAAAAAGTTAAACAAATCAGGGACAGACTCAAGACGGCGCAGAGCCGACAAAAGAGCTACTATGATCAGAAGCATCGTGAGGTCAGCTTTGAACCCGGTGATTCCATATACCTCCGAGTATCTCCTATGAGGGGTCTGCAACGGTTCAAAATTAAGGGAAAGCTAGCCCCAAGATTTATTGGACCATTTTGTGTGAAGGCACGAAGAGGCACGATAGCCTACCAACTAGACCTCCCCAAGGAGCTGTCAGACGTCCATGACGTATTCCACGTCTCGCAGTTGAGGAAATGCGTGAGTAACCAGGAGAAACATGTACCTCATGAGAACATTGATATGCAACCAGATCTCACCTACAGAGAAAGGCCAGTAAAGATCTTAGAAGAGTCTGAACGGAGGACCCGTCAGAAGTCGACAAAATTCTTCAGGGTTCAGTGGAGCAACCACACTGAGGATGAGGCCACATGGGAAAGGGAAGATTTCCTCCAAGCAGAGTATCCATATCTATTTGAGGATCAGCAGAAATCTCTAGGACGAGATTTTTCCTAAGGGGGTAGGTGTTGTGACACCCAAGTTTTTATTTGGATTTTTCAAAAGATTTTATTTGACTTGAGGGGAGTGATTTAAATTTTTCTTCAAGAGAACTCTCCCTCTCATATATTTTTCTTTATGGCAAAAGTTTTATTTGGATTCAACCAAGATCTGTTTTTGGTCTTGGAGGTTCTTTCTTTTCATTTGGACTCAAGACAAAATGTTTTATGTCTTTCATTTGGGAAAAATAACTTTTGAAAATCTTTTTGGAAATGCACTATGGCTTTTGGAAAGCTCCTTTGCCACTTTCCAATATTCCTTCTTGCCATGGCCTTAGTGCAAATGCTCTCTCCTAACTCCTCCCTCACCTTTGGATCATGATTTGCATCAAATCCAGCAAGTTGAACCTCCCCATGTGATCATTTCCATTTAAATTCTATTCAAATAATTTTCTGCCTCCTTTTCTAGCACTTGGGGATTTACGAAGGAACTCCACCTTCTGTCTTGATTTTTGCTACCAAACCTTTTTCCCCTCCTAGTCCTTTGAACCCTCAACCTAGAACCATGAAGATCCACTGGTCTTCAGTTCAAAATTTTCAAACTATACCTGCTGCAAGTTTGGACCAGATTTGCCAAATTTGGTGAAATTCATTCAAAACTCTCTCCAAGAATTCCAAGTAAAATCATGCAGCCTCTGGGTGCATTGAGTGGTCATCTCACCAAGTTACAGCTCCAGAATTTTTTTCCCATAGCCAAAACCTTCTGTCGAACACCTGTAGTGCACTGTCTATGTCAAGTTCAGAAAGTTCAGACAACACTGCAGTGGCTGCTGTCATTTTCTTCAGAGGAGGACGTCGATCTCGCCAGTGCCACCGCGTCGCCTTGCTCCTCGTCCCCGCCCTCTTGTTCCTGCACCGCACGAACGCCTGGCACCTTGCGGGCGTCGCCGACGAGCAGCAGAAGGTGCGCCGCCCCGTGACCGACGCCGGCGGCGGCTTTGCGGACGCCAGCGGGAGACACGGCGCCGACGACGCCACCCAGCGCCGCCCAAACCACCGGAGCCCGCCGCGTGGCCTTCCACTCCCCCAAATGCGCTGTCGCTCTCGTCGTGAACTGCAGGGCGCGGAGCGCGCTCTCTGTCGCCGTTGAGCCCGTGCGGTCACCTCACCGTGGACCGACGCCATTACGCCGAGACCAGCCCCGTTTAGCTGTGGAACGACTCCAGTAACCTCCACTGATGCTGCCTGGCCGCTCAAACCACCTGCCAATCCACTGCTCCGCCGTAATCGCTCGCCGGAGATTCTCCGTTCACGGCCACCCCGTCGATCTGCCTATAAATAGAGGCCCCGAGCTTCAACTCGAGCACCCACCATCCCTGCACTTCCCCTAGAGCACGCCTAGCCACTGGAAGAGCCCCGAGGAGGTCTCCTTCCTCGACTCCGGCCGCCGCGACCCGCCACGGGATCCAGCCCGATTCGCCCCCGTGTGTGCTCCTCCGCCTCCATTCTCTTGCCAGTAGCTTCACCTTGCATCCCTCGTTCTGACCCGCGCCTCAATTTGTAGCTTGCAGCCCTCCACCGGAGTTCCCCATCCTCACCCGAGCCGCCGTCCGCCGGAGATAGTATCGTCGTCGACGTGGTGCTCCCCGTTGGACGAGTCCACCACCCACCGACGCGGAAGAAGACGCTGAAGCTCTTGGTAACCTCCGTTTCTCCTATCTCGCCGTGGTTCGACGCCGGCGTCCACCGCAGTCTTCGGGCGCCGGCGAGCTTTTGAAACCTGACAGGTGGACCCCGCCTGTCAGCCTCTATTCTTTTCTCCTCCGAACCGTTTTCTGTTGACGCCTTCGGGCAAATACGCTTTCTCCCTTGCGCTTGCGCATTCCCAACCGAAGTGTTTTCTGTTTTCTCGGTTAAAACCCTGGAACTTTTCTGTTTCATTACAGAAAGGTCCCTGGACAGAAACCTTTATAACTTTTTAATAAAAAGGTAGTTTTGGGTGATTCTTTTTCTGACAATCTTCAAATTTTGTCTAGATTTTATGGGGATTATCTGAAAAATATTTGGCAAAGTTTCTGTGCATGTGTTGGTTTTCACGTTAGTATCCGTTTCGTGATTGCCGTAGGTTCCGGGAGAGGTGACGGAGCCGCGAACTTCGCCGAGCTAGACTCCGACTTCTCCGAACCAGGCAAGCATGTTTTGAACATTTGATATGACAGGTGTTTTGCATGTTTGCGTGAAAGTTGGTGCGTGGCATATGAGTGTCGGTAAATACCTCGTTGCTTGTAAGGCAACTACCCGGTTGTTCCAAAGTCGTGATGATCTCTGATGAGAGATGGCATAATCATGTGGTGACATGAAGGGCAGCAAGGGGGTACTGTTGTAGCATGCCAGCCTTGCGTCATCCGACTTTCTCCGACGTTAACGTGGTTGGAGCCACGTTATCGTTCTTTTTTTTCGCATGTTCCAAAGTTGCGATGATCTCTGATGAGAGATGGCCCAATCATGTGGTGACATGAAGGGCAGCAAGGTGGTACTGTTGTAGCATGCCAGCCTTGCGTCATCCGACTTTCTTCGACGTTAACGTGGTTGGAGCCGCGTTACCGTTCCTTCCCCCTTCCGTGCTACCACATGTCTCATTGCCAGGGATGCGGTTTAGTAAGTTGGTAACCTCTTCCCGTGTACACACCAAACAGAGAGGCCGGGATGATGGTACCTTGGCCCAGGATTAAAGCCAGTCATCCGGTCAGGGGGCATGGGTGTTTCCGGTTGGGACCGAGAGGGGGGGGGCACCCCCTTAAAGCGCGCGTATAGAAATTTGATCCCATGCTACGCGAGGTTGTAGCCTCCCCGTCTCAAGGTTTTTCTTGAACGATGCTTAGGGTGATCCCTGGCTTCGGATGGTTGAATTGGGTGTGTACTGGTTAGACGTGTTCCTCCCAAAACACCGTAGACGGAACTAGTCCCCGTGACTACTGAAATCCGTTGACTGTGGTTAAGTACAAACTCTGCAGAGCCAATTCTTTCCAAATCATCGTATCCCTGATCAAGAAATGAAACCATTATATCCATATCTATCCGCGTGGAAAGCTTGTTCCCGGCGAGCAAGCTCAAGTGGTAATCCAGTTTTATTTTTATTCCTGTGGATGGACTAACCCTATATTTGGTTCATGCTCGTGATAAATTATGTTCCCTAACTGTTGTATTATTGAGCCGTGATATAAGCCCTTTATGTGACGTCGCGCAGACGTCCGACTGTGGCGTGTTTTTGTTTCTTACATTAAATATAAGCCCTTTATGTGACGTCGCTCAGACGTCCGACTGTGGCATGCACCGTCCTTATTTTCTGTTATAAGCCCTTTATGTGGTGTCGCCTCGACGCCCGACTCTGGCATTATTATTCCGCATTTTCCGCTCGAGGAGTCTTTCAGACACTCGTTTGGCACCAGTATTACTATTCTGCAGTTTTCGCTCGAGGCGTCATTCAGACCCTCGCTTGGCACCCAGCATTTACTACCTCTATGCCTGAATTGTACTGGTTAACTTATTCATGTACTTCATGTTCGCATTTGTTATATCTTATGTCCGAACTGTCTTGCGAGTACTTTCATAGTACTCACCTGGCTTGTTGATTTGGCCAGATGTTGACGAAGGCGATCTCTTGGATGAAGAGTTTGATAGCGCGTCCGATGCCTAGAGGAGTCCCAGTCAGTCCTGCGCGATCCCGGATTTTGGTCACTTGTTTTGTTTACGCTTCCGCCACCCGCAATAAGTCTTCTCGAGCCTCACTCCGACGCTCGAAGAGTTGTAGTCTTTTGGAATCATATCACTCGCTTCGCGGTGATATCTCCACCACCGTTATTATCGTGAGTTAGTAGTTTGCCACCCTCTCCGCCGTATTGTTTTATCGGCGTGCATGTAATAAATTGTTGGGCAGTCTCTGCTCAACCTTGTATTATATTTAGTACTCCTGGTATTTTTACTGTGACCAAGATATTGTCTACCAGTGAGAAGGAATTCTTCCTCGCTGGTCCGTAAAAGGGATTGGTCTCTCAATAATTATTTTATTGAAAAACCGGTCGTGACAGTAAAGGGTTCAAAAGAGCCCCTACTTTTGTACACCGACAATTCTCATAACAGGTTGAAAGTTGGCGTGCGGTCTTAATATATGGTTTCGTATTGTTCTTTTCAACCTTCACTTCATTCCTATCATTTTTATCATTTCAGAGTTTCTTCTTGAAGGTTCTTCATGGTGGTTTGTGAATGATTTCTTTCATTCTCAAAGTGCCCTTCAAAGATTCTCCTCGAAGTTAAGATCTGCCAAGCTATACTCGAAAATAAACATGGTGTTCAACACATGTTTTGTTTTGAGGAGTTCAAGCATGTTTCATCTTCCATTCAAGTGTGCAAATCCTTTCTACCTTGTCTTTCGAGCTGGTCTTATGTCATTATTGACAAATTTCCCTCCGTGTTTCATGATTCATAAGTTGTAAAGAATGAGATATTAAACCCACCATTTTCTCTTCATTCAGGAGATCCTTTCAACCCATCAATCTCTTCGTTGGAGTTATCTTGGGTTGACCTCACCTAAAGCCTTCCCTAAGGAATGTCGCTATTGTGGTGCGTATTTGTGATCCAGGTTTTCTCTCTATCCTCTCGGTGAAAGTTTTGCATCTCTTTGTTGCTCTCAAGCATCATATTTTCGGCAAATAGCAGGCTTTAACCTCAAATTTTTGAAATGTTTCCATAAGGCCATTTGAAGCATATCTGTTGCTTGTTGATTCTTTCACCAATTTCCTTCAAGTCTTCTTCGCAAGGATGCTCTTTAATGTTCTATTGCGTTAGAAGATGTTGGTTTCTCCTCCGTTCTTTTCATCCCAAGTATCTAACTCAATTTCTTTTGCTAAGGAAGCATTGTGTTGGTGCTCTTTCCCAAGTTCCCTCCATGTTGCCAACTTCATGTTCTGCCTATCACTTCTCTGTTAATCAGGGTCACATACAATTGCTTCCATTTTCTCAAGTTCATGTTCTATGCCTTTCTTTTCTTCAACTGGAGTGGTTTCAAATTCTTTCTCATCCTTGATGCCATCTATTATCTCTTTGCAACCTCGTCTCACTCATTTGTCATAGAAGCAGCTTTATTTTACCTCTTTCTCTTCCTCTTCCTCTTCCTCTTCCTCTTCCTCTTCTCATTCCTAGATCTCAGGGAGAGATCTCTTGTAAGTGGGGGAGAGTTGTGATAGCCCGAGACCGACGCTCCAGAAGCCTCCCGCTATTTTCACTGTAGTCACATTAATTATTTGGTTGTGCTATTAATCATCACATCATTTGCATTGCATCGGCACTCCGTTGCCATCATTTTTTCAAAACTTGCATCCGTCCGTACTTGCCACTTCTCTCCGTCGTCTTCATTGATCGTTCCGAGTCCAACCACACACTTGCACGTGCCCCAACATCGTTAAATAATTATTTTCAAAGTGGGATTAAGATGTTCTCGGAATGGGTTGAAAGTTTACGTGTGGTCTTAATATTATGCAGGTAGACCACCTGCCAAATTTCGTCGCATTCAGAAGTTGTTTGGTACCCCAACCATTAAACTAGAGGCACTATATGCGGATAAACATAGGATGTTTTCGTAATAAAACGTGTTGCCGGGCTAACCAATTTCCCTCTCATCTCGGCCCAACAAATCTACATAGCCCACCTAAACCTACCCTAACCACCCTCCGCTCTAGAGCCTTCCGATTGTGATCGGAGGGCTCAGAAAACCCCCCAAAACCCTCAACCCTCACCATCCCTGCCTATTTAAGAAACCCCTACCCTACCCCTCTTCCGCATTTTCCATGCGCAGCCTCTCCACCGCCGCCACTTGTCCACCTTCTCCATCCTCCAGTCGCCGTGGCCCTGTGAACCCATCGTGGACCGGCTTGAACCCATCGGGGCCCGAGCCAGCTCACACGCCGCCGCCATTAGTGCCCGCCTCCGCCGCTCGCGCCCGAGCTCCCCTCACCATGCCGCCTGCTCACCCTCGCGCGAGATCTCCTGTCGACCGATGAGCTGCCAGAGACCGCAACCGGAACAGGCCGACCTCGCCGCCTCCTCTCCTTTCTCCTCCATCTCTCTCCCTTTCCACTCTAACCCAAGCTCGGAGCTCATGCCGCCACCTTGCCTCGCTGCCGCCTCGGGCCAGATCTGGCGGTCATGGCCCCTCCCATGGCTGGATCCGGCCCGATCTGCCCACCTGCGCCGCTACCCTACTGTTCGTCGACCCCGCCGCCGCGCCGAACCGTCGCCATGGCCTCTGCTTCGCCCGCTGGTACGCCCTCATTCCAGGATCCGCCAAGCCTTCCAACCAAAGAACATCTGGAACCGCTCCATCCTACTTTTCCTGCGAGGTCGAATTTTTGCTTGTCCTCAAATTTTTCACATGAGATTGCATTTAATGATGATGGTAACTTTGTGCATGTTTGTCCGATGGAAATGATCTTTCTATGAAAAGTGATCTACTCTTTGTGGGCTTAATGATGGTTGCATTTGCATCCTTCATAGGATTCATCTACATGTTGTAATCTCTGTTACAAAAGTGCATCATGTCGTAATCTACATAAAATTGTTAAAACATTCAAACTTACGTTGATCCTTGCCACCAATCCATAACTCATATGCATATGATTCCTTAAGGTCTTTTGCACTATGCAATGTTTATTCTAATGCGATGCCCATGGATGCCATGTCAAGTTTCTTTAGCATGTCTATTTCTTCCTCTTAAGTGGCTATCATGGTATAAATACATTCTTATTAACAGAAAGTTCCATTTTGTAAAAATCATAGTAATTAATAAATGCATCCTATGAATTTGTGCCTATGAAGTAAAATGAACATTGCAATGTATAATGCATGTACATATATTATTCATAAATATTGAAATTGGTTTACTTAATGTTTAGTGCATCTCAATTCAGCATCATAATTTTACTGTTTTGCAAATCCCAGATTTTCCCGAAGTCCCTAGAACTTAGCAAAACATTGCATTTTGCATAAATCATATTAAATTAACCATGATGCCCCTATGAACCTGAACATTATATGAAAATTGTAGCATGTTCAAGCAACTATAAATGCAGATCCTTTTCATATGTTTTAACAACATGCATATTGATATTCCGTTGCTCCCAAGTAGGCATCTTGCTGTTTTGGCAGATTACAATCAACACAAGTTGTTCAGGTACGTGATAGATTATGTTATATGTAGCCAGTTTGCTTGATACTTTGTTCATGTAAACATACATGCATCTAATATTGTAATTGTTTCATTCTAGGCAATGTGTTTGGTTACAAATATGGGAACACATTTGATTAACTAAAGAAAAGATGGTTGGGATCCACTCTTTTAAGATGCCAAAGCCTTTTGCACCAAAAATGACATTCAGATCCTAAATATGGATGCCATCTTTATTAAATGGGGTAAAATCAAGAAAAGGTGGGACAAACAATGTCACTATTGATCATTTTTTCCATGTGGTCATCTTCTATGATGTTATAGACTCCATCGCCACAAAGGTTGATCGTCATTTTAATGAGGTATCTTCAAAGTTGCTCTGGAACTTCTCTTGTCTTGACCATAGAGACTCATTTTCTAGGTTCAATGTGAAAAAGCCTGAGACTCACATAGAATTATCAAGAGTATTTCTCTTAGTATGAACGTGAACCTATAGAAGATAACCTAGAGCTATTCATTATTCATACCAGAAGAATTGAAAAAATGTCATGATATTGCAAGCTTGGCTAGAAAGATAGTTGAACTTGAATTATACAACATGTTTCCTATGATTTATCTCCTCATTGAGTTGGCATTGCTAGTACCAGTAGAGACGAAAACAATTGCAAGAGCCTTCTCAGCAACGAAAATCCTTAAGACCGAGTTGAGCAACATGATGTCCGGTGGTTGGCTTAGCTATTCGGTGGTGTGTTACATTGAGCGAGGAGGGATATTCAAAAGTCTTCATTGTGGTAAATTAAGAAAGATTTTCAAAAATATGGTAGGGAATTACCATTGCTTGGGTCTTCTAGACATCATTGAAAGTTTCATTATCGGTATGTTTTCGATTAACGAGTAAAATTTCTCGCTGTGTTGCGTTAGTGGGATTTGATATGCCTCGTCGAGAATAGCTATGTTTTGAACATGATTGAGATTTATCATATTTGGTGAGAACTGCTAAAAACGGGATGATTTATATGCATGTTTATGAATCTCGGAGGGTTATAAACAAAATCTAACACTAGTGTTTGATATTTTTAATAGCTAGATACATATTTTTTTTAGTTGTTTGGATTTACATCTTTGAGGTTAGCTATAGTTGATTTTTTAGCAAAAGCTATAGTTGGTAAAATTTATAAGAATAATATCCCAAATCAAGGGTAATTATTTTGGTATTGATTAACAGCTATACATGGGCCAAAAATATACAATGGTGGTCTACACGCGTCACGTCCATCTATATGACAATGAACCCTCAAAAAATCTCTTTTCTTTTGACAAAAATAATCAAGTTATGATGTAGCAGTAATTTGACAACCAAAAAATGACCCAGGTCAACAAAAAATTGTCAGATTTCCATGGTGCCTGTCATGATTTTAAGATCAACGGTCCATGCATGTTGTCATGATCCAATATTAATTTATCGCTAAGATCTTTGGAGATTTTCTGTTGTCTATAGTCACTACTAATTATAGGGATTAATAATATCTATCTTTAGAGTTGTCGATGCTCTTTTTATACTCTAACCTCACAGATTTCGTTTCACATCCTATCCTTACGAGTTTTCCTCGCCTTCGTTGATCTTAACTAGCAAATCCTAGCCTTAGACACAAGTGGGTAATATTTGTCAAGCCGAGTGACACCACGGAGACCATGGATGTCAAGTACCACAACGGCTTCGTCAAGAAGGTGAGGCAGGTGGCCGTTGTGCCGGCATTGGAAGGGGTGAAGTACAAGGAGTGCGACAGGAATCATGCATGCGCTGACTAGTGGTGGGCACGTCGTGGACGGCTGCAGGGAGTGAATACCGTTGGGGGACCTCAACCCCGCTGACGCGTCATCATACAAGTGCACGACATGCGGATGACACCACAACTTCCACCGCAAGGTGATGACGGAGAGGTCGCCGCCGTTGTCGCCCATGGCAAGAACCGCCATAGTAGTTGAGCCTAACTGCAAAAGACACTAACATAAAAAAACTTGTCATGGTAGCTGAAAAATGTCCCATGGTAGACGAAAAACGTCTAACACTGGTGTGTTACGCTGGTGGGAGGAGACGGGAAGGTCCGACATCGGAGGAGAATGCATCGGAGGCGTTGTGGCCGTTGGGTTAGTTGCGCTTATTGTTGTGCCTCCAGTTCCTGAAGATGTCCTTACTGATGCCAATGTCATGGCACCTCGCTTCGATGATGTCCTTATCGCGCTTCTGCAGGCGCCACCCTAGGTGCTTCGACAGCTCCTGCATGCGCATCTTCTGGTAGGCAGTGCACATGGTGCGGGACCACTTCCTCGCCGACATAACCACATGGTGCGGTGGCGCCATCGCCGGCGAGAGCTGGGCGGGGAGCCTCTGGATCTGCAGTGCCCCCAGCGGGCGGCTGTGTCATGGAGAAGAGATGTACGTAGGCAGCTGCTATGCCATCGGTGCCGGAGGATACACAGGTGGAGGCTGATGTGGTGGGGAGACGGAGCTCGTCGTCGTACTCCGTGGCATCCGAGTCATACTCTTTGTGCCATCCGAGTCGGTGTCAGAGTTGGCGACCGGGAGCCAGTCCTCCGGTGTCTGCTCCTCCCCGCGCTACGGCTGGCCATGGAGTATGATTGCAGCCATGGGCGGTAGCAGCAGCGACCTCTCCATCATCATCTCACAGTGCGAGCTGTAGTGGCAGCCACAGGCCGCCCACTTGTATGACGATGCGTCGGTGGGGTTCAGGTCCCGCAACGGCATCCACTCCCCGCAGCCGTCCATGACTTGCCCACTCGTAGCCAGCGCGTGGTTCCTACTACACTCCTTGTACTTCACCCCTTCCACCGCCAATGCCACGACCGCCTGCCTCACCTTCTTGACGAACCCTTTAGGGTACTTGATGTCCATGGCCCCCCTGGTGTCACTCGGCTTCACAAAGATTACCCACTAGTGTCTAATGCTTGGATTTACTAGTTAGGATCAACGAAGGCGAGGAAAACTCGTAAGGATAGGATGCGAAACGAAGTATGTGAGTTTAGGGTATAAAAAGAGCAACAATGACTCTAACGACAGATATTATTAATCCATGTAATTGGTAGTGACTATAGAAAAGAGAAAATCTCGAAAGATCGTAGTGATAAATTAATATTGGATCACTCAAGACAGGCACCATAGAAACCTAACAATTTTTTGTTTGACCTTGCTCATTTTTTAGTTCTCAAAATTACTGCTACATTGTCAATAGATTTTTTTGTCAAAAATAGCTTTTTGCAGGGGTCTTCGTCTCATAGATGGACAGGACGCGTGTAGACCACCATTGTACATTTTTTGCCCATGTATAGTTGTTAATCAATACAAAATATAATTACCCTAGATTTGAGATGTTATCCTATATAACTAAGAGATCCACCCCCACGAATCTATTTATCTTGACATGCAGCATATCGGCCTCAACATGTAGGCCCCACATGTGCCACCTTCTGCCACATCAGCGAATCTTTACATGCAGCTTTCAGTTACCAATGTGCAGAACCGACTGTCCACCTGCCTTCTCTCCGTTTCCACTTTCCAGCCATAAATCATGGATGCCTCTCTCCCTCCCTCGGAAATAAACACAAACCGATCAACCTCTCTCCCCCAGAAAAATTGACGCCAGTTTTCTCCTTGGCTACAGGTGCAGCAGGTCTGCAGGTGGGAGCCGATCTGTGCATTAAGGGTCCCCCCATGGCACGTCTGTTGGTGCTTCTCGCCTCCGCGGTTCTCTAAAATTCTCTATGGATGATCACCCTTGGCCCTTGCAGGTTTGGTGCCATATGTGCCCTAGTCCTCCCCTCCCGTTTGTGTCTCTATTCAGGCTAAGACAGCTTTGGTGTCGTTGGGGAGGTCAGTACCGGCCGGTTCCAATAGAATCGGACCGGCTATAGGTGAGTTTCCAATCTGAAGATCGCTTTCTTTTCATCCTGTAAAGAACGAATTGGACGACGCTGGACAGAGCCTCACCCATGGCATGGAGGGGTTATTAATACATATATTTGCCTTGAAGGAACGCCTAGTGTACCCGAGTCCAATCAGGTCACCACACCATCAAATTTTCAATATTTTTCCTTCTCATGCTAGAGGGAACGCATTGGTGTGACGAGGCAGGGCCTCAGCCATGGCGTTGAGGTTTTTCTTTTGGCTTGGAAGGAACGCCCAGTGTGCAGGAGTCCTTTCATCTGAATTTAGAACTCTGATGTTTCTAACAGTATGCACATTTGTAAATTGCTCCATTGAACAAATTAGTATACAAAGTGCTCTTCCCATCAGGTTATTCTCAGCCATCGTGTGGATATTTTTATTTTGGCCTAGAAGGAACGTCCAGTGTACATGTGTCCTTTCCTGTGAATTTAAAACTATGATATTTCTATTAGTATACAAGTTTGTACATTGCTCCATTGAGCAGGTTAGTATACAAAGTGCTCTTCCCATCAGCTTGTTATATATGTAAGCGCTACAATTTCAATCCACCATTGGGTATGCCTTTAATTGGCAAAGTTTATGATAGATATAGAAGCATCCGCATTTAATATCTTCGTATCTTAAATATGTTAGAATTTTAGCTGCTATTTTATTTATGAAACACATATAAGTAGATTGATGTTGACCGATTCATATAATGATTCGCTAATGTGGCCAAATAAGTTATTTCATGCAGTACATTCTACGTGCTTCTTTACATATTGTTGTTAATTAATTGCCCTAAGAGATCTTGATTTTGCATTTGTATACATTTTTCCTGCCTGCTGCATCCTGCCGATTTGGAGATGGTATAATAACTTATTATGGCGCCAATCTATTTTGTAATTGTGCAAGTTTAGTGTTCAGTACAGTTGTTTCGATGCATTAGGATACGTCAATTTTCACAGTAAAAAAAATACTCTTTAATGTTTCCTTAAGTTTTGTTACAAGATCTCCATAAGATATATATGATTTTGGTTAGTCCATTCCACATTGTCTGCCATAGGTATTGGCAATTTAAATACGGTCATTTTGTTGATGCAATTGCAAATTAATTGTGGTGGTTATTTGTATCGATTCCAAGTCTAACTGAACATAGTTCCTTTTCGTAGGTAACTTGTGTAGCTAACATGTAACATTCATATTAGTGAGGATGGTTTCTTCATATATGGAGTGTTAAGGATAAGACATCGGATATCACCGAAACATATAGCAACAATTTCATGCAGCAACGTGCGGGGTATTATTTAGTTCTTATAAATCTTACCAACTATAGCTTTTGCTAAAAAAACAACTATATAGCTAACCTCAAAGATGTAAATCCAAACAACTAAAAAATATCAAACCCCGGTGTCAGGTTTTGCTTATAACCCTTCGAGGTTCATAAACCAGCATAAAAATCATCCCTTTTTTCTCAGTAATCACCAGCTATGATAAATCTCAAGCATGTGCAAAACATAGCCAAAAATAATTTCGACGGGGCATATCAAATCCCACTAACGCAACACAGCGAGAATTCTTACTCAATAATCTGAAACATACCAATAATGAAACTTTTAATGATGTCTAGAAGACCTAGGAAATGGCAATGCCATGTCATCTTTCTGAAAATCATTCTTAATTTTGCCACGATGAAGACTTTTGAATATCCCTCCTCGGTCAATGTAACACACCATCAAATAGTTAAGCCAGCCACCAGACATCATATTGCGCAATTCGGTCTTAATGATTTTCGTTGCTGAGAAGGCTCTTTCAATTGTTGTAGTCACTACTGGTACTAGCAATGCCAACTCAATGAGGCGATAAATCATAGGAAACATGATGTATTGTTCTAGTTCAACTATCTTTTTATCCAGGCTTGCAATACCATGACAAGTTTTCAATCCTTCTCGTATGAATATGAATAGCTCAAGGTTATCTTCTATATGTTCACGTTCATACTTAGAGAAATACTCTTGATAAATCTCTATGAGTCTCAAGCTTTTTCACATTGAACCCAGAAAATAAGTCTCTAGGGTCAAGACAAGAGAAGTTCTAGAGCAGCTCTAAAGATACCTCATTAAAATGATGATCAGCCTTTGTGGCGATGGAGTCTATAGCAGCATAGAAGGTGTCCACATGGAAAAATGATCAATAGTGACATTGTTTGACCCACCTTTTCTTGATTTTCCCCATTTAATAAATATGGCATCCATATTTAGTATCTGAATTCCATTTTTTGGTGCAAAAGGCTATAACATCTTAAAAGAGTGGATCCCAACCATCATTTCTTCGTTCCCATATCTGTAACCAAACACATTGCCTAGAATGAAACAATTACAATTTTGGATGCATGTATGTTTACATGAACAGAATATCAAGCAAACTGGATACATATAACATAATCCATCACATACCTGAACAACTTATTCAACAACCAAAACCCAATTTGGAGAAGACAACATGACCAAATTTATCATCCCATCGGCCAGGCATAAAAAGATATCAACCTAATCAATAAGTCATATACTTTTGTGCACCATATTCCAACCAAACAAAGGCTACATTACATAGTTTCACATATGAACCAAGATGTCATCCATCTTTGTTTTCCTAAATCTACAACACAATCACTACTAACTACAATTGCATAATACAAGTTGTTTAAAATTCATAGAAATATACCTCTGCCTCTCCCCTTTTCCATTGGCTTTTTCTAGCCCCTTACCTCTCTATCTTCTGTCAGGTGTTGGCAACAAACGCAACAAGGCACTGCACCATACCGATCATGAAGGATGTGAAGCTTGCTTCCACTAACTGCTAGGCCCCACCCTCCATCGACGCTCGTTGTGCAGTACGCCCTACACAGTTGCACCCAACCACCCGCTTGCTCGAGGCCCTTATTTGTCGTTAACTGTCATGTTGTGTGATGGTATGTGGCGTCCTAGCCAGCCGCCGCCCTAGCTAGGTTTTGGAGTGAAGCATGTGCGTCTCGGTCTTGCGATTTGCGCCCCATGCATGCACATCGTCAGTGGCACTGGGTTCTTGCTCAATCTACATGTGGCCCAACTACGTCTTAGAATCTTAGTGGCCCATTCTCAGGTGAGCGGGGCTCTTTTGTCCGTTAGAGGCAAGAGTGAGCATAGGTAGAAATAATTACATCGAGTTAAGGTATGGTGGGAACAAGACGTTGCTCACTAGAGTCCTCCGCCGTCGAGTAGATGGCCATGCGTCCAGGGAACATTGGGAGAGCCTATCAATACTAATCCACCTCGACGCCACCCCACCGACAATCATCATCGAGTAGAAGCCGCAACCAGACATCGGTGATGAAGATGGTGGCCGACAACACAAAGGTGGACTAAGATGAGGTCTCAAGTAGCCTCTGGACACAAAGGATCAACGGCTCGTTTACACAAAGGATCATGTAGAACAACATGCGCTGAAGAGGAATAAGCCCCTTGAATGGGTGGTGGCCTCCTTATAGAAGCTGAAGCAACACTAAAAACCTGACTGCCTGGGATTTGCATCCGAAGACCGAAAGTGGGCCTCCAAGAAAGGAGGTTGAGATGGATGTCTTCCTCTGCTTGCACAGGGATTTGACAGACTCCCCACTAGTTTGATTTGTAGATGTGGTTGAGGAAATCTCGAACTCAAGTGAGGAGAAATGATGCCTATTCATTAAAGAAGAAAGAATATGCACCTATTCGAAAGGACCATGCATGCTTTTCTGTCCAGGAGACCAAAAGTGAAGCACGAGATCTCTGTTCAGGGTTTTATGTGTCTCTGGATATCGGGTAGGGATAAAATGGCAGGTGATTAAGGGATAGGGTAAGGGCAACGATCCAGTGAGATCCTAGACACAACCCTTGGCCGACATCTTGGCACCACCGTGGTGCCGAGAATAAAAAAGTATGAAGAAATCACTCAAAGGGAAGGGGGTTATTTAGAAGGGCATGTTCGGGACGAACCCAACAGAAGCCATCGATGAGAAAGCCCATGACAAAGACCATGCTGAGGACGACCATGAGAGGAGCTCAACGGTGCCTCCACTCATTGTGGAACACCCGGATCTATCCATTAAGGACGCAACCACTCTAAGAAACAAACCTACAACTATAAAACAGTAGCGGGACCCACCCCCCTGACACCTCACCGGTATGGGGAGGAGGATAATTTCAAGAGGGTTGTGGAGAAGAGAGGCAGAGAGAACAAGGCGAGAGGGGGTTGAGGTGCTTGTGAGCTCTGTTTGACCTCAATCAGTTTTAGATGTCAATTCACATCGTCGGTAAGATAGACACGATGCGTGTACATACATCTATTGCCAAGTATAGTTGCTAATCAATACAATGGCATGGCAGTAAATATTTTTGATTGATTCCCAATTTGAGATGTAACTAGACAAACAAGACCTATAAATTGTTCTTCAATACTTGAGTTGTAACTCGGGTCATTACATAGTCAAGAAACACGTAAATCATTCTTGTTCAATTTTACTACTATAGCTAATATAAAAGACGTAAAACCCAAACAAATAAAAATATGTATCTAAAATATAAAATTGTGAACTGAGCATAGCTCAGATGGTTAGTTCCTTGTGCTGGAATTAGCCCACCAGGGTTCAAGTCCTACACTTAGCACCCGTGCTCGCATTTTTCTGGATTTATTTCAAGTCTCCTGGCGATGTTCGTTTAGTGGGAGAGGGGACATTTCCGTTGGGTATGAAGCGCCAGTGGTGACTTCATCCATCTCAAGATTTTGTGTCCGCTTGGTATTTTGAAGGTGCTCATAGAAATAGGTAGTGCGTACATGGATTCATATGGGTGAGTATATGTGCATATGTGGTTGTACTATGTTAAAAAAATCGTACCATGGTCATATTTTGCTTATAAACATCTTAGGTTCATATGTGAAACATATAAATCTTTTTATCAATTATCACCAACTATGATAAATCTCAATCATGTACAAAACATAGCCTAAAATATTTTCCACAAGCCATATCAAACACCAATAACGGAGCACAACAAGAATATTTACTGATCTTGGATTTTAAACATCTTTTGTATTGTCTAATACTCATCCGTTTCATAATGTAGTGTGTTAGATTTTTTTGAAAAGTCAAACTTTGCAAACTTTGACCAAGTTTGTAGAGAAAACTATTTATATCTACAATATCAAATATATAAAATATGAAACTACATCTTATGTTGAATCTAATGATATATGTTTGACATTTTAGATGTAAATGTTTTTCTCGATAAACTTGGTGAATGTTTGTGACATTTTACTTTTCAAAAAAATATGCACTGCATTATGGAACAGAGGGACTACGTGTAAAGGAATGTGTAACCCATATATTTTATCCTATGTCACAAACTGAGCCATGACATGGCATAATGGCATACAACATTTGTTCACCAGCTTAATTCGCAAAACTCAAAACCATAATGCATCATTAGTTTTTTCTTGATCATTGAATTAGAGTTGTCATTTGCATCATGAGATAAGATATGTTAAGTTTTTATCACTTGGCACTAGTTAAAGAAATTCTTAGATACATAACTCTATAACTTTGTGGCCTTTGGCTATATAATATCTTGAAATGACAATGCAAGTTCTTTTAATTTATGGTCCGACAGCCAATAGTCGTGTAGATTATTGGTGTTAGTTGTGGCTAAGGAAAGCAAAATCTCAAAAATTATACAAGGGATATGAATAAAACAATTGCCTCTCATTTTTTGGAAAATGCCAAACCACACCACAATGATCAATTTTGCTTGACCATGTATCCGGGTTATTCATTTATCATCAAATAATCAAGAAAGGTTTGAGTCTATTTTTTAATCAATTGCCCGACGAAATTTTTAAAACCATAGCAAATCATATATACCACCATGTTATATGTGTACTATTAAAACTGTTATTCGTGAGAAATGTCAATCATGTTTGTTGACAAAATGTCACAATGTATAACTAGGGAAGAATGTTAATCACGTGATTAGTTAGTGGCTAACTAATCGCATCTTCATCTCCTATTGCATAACTACTAATTGGTATCTTTAGAAAATAACTAATGGGTGAAAGCTACTAGTGTATACATGTCCATCTCCTCTTGAATCACTGATGATTTGTATCTTTAGAAACTAACTAATGCATCCTAGTTTCTGTAGTTTTCGCGCTCGAATACACCTGCACCCAGATGATCAGTAAAATCCGGAAAAAATGGTGAAAATATTTTAAAAAACTGATTGACAACAAACATGCTTGAGTATTATACTCCCATACAAATTTGATGGAAACAACATTCGACGTGTCTAGGGAAAAAAACAAAAATTGTACTCCGAGAATGCTATTTTTGAAGCATTATTGGAGTGCCTATATTTTTTTACCCAAAGAATGTGAATGTCATCTCTTCACAAAAAATATGCGTAAGGAGAACACTTAAGAATGTTTCTCTCCAAAAAAAACTTCAAATTTTTCTTGCTATGCATGTCCATCTACGATCAGAATGACACTTTCACATCTCCTCTTGCATCACTATGGGCTAACGTTAACTATGTGTTTAACTTGGAGTAAAATGCATAGGTGGATTGTCAAAGAGGACATGAATATTTCTTAGTGATAGACTAACCCCAGATGACTTTGAATTTCTTATGGTTGTAATCATTAACCGTGTAGTTCATGAGTGGAGGGAATTATTTTGCAAAGAATTCTTAGACATAGATCACTAGAACTCACAACCTCCCGTGAACTCACACCCTCCCATGAACACCCACCCTTCTGTATGGCTCAAGCGGCAATGCTACACACCAAGCCATACCATGACTGCATCCATCAGTTACAAATATGCACTATCTCCTATCCAACTACACGGCTGGCATTTGCTAGCTAGAACTCATTAGCTTCTAAAGGTATACTATTAATTTCTCAATATATACATGATTAATTTCTCAAGATTTACCATAAATATATACGCATTTATTTGGAGATTTCTTATTATGACCTGGATTTATCTCAAGAGAGAACTCATATATAGGAAAATAGTTGTATCTATCAAATTGTTGAGTATGTACGCGTAGTATGCAGTATATAAGAATGTTTAGGTAGTATAGATACTACTATTTTGGTAGTATGTATCATATTTTGAGTATGCTTCTTTTTACGTACAAATATGTACATATTTCACAAATATAATAAAAACAATGGGTCAACTTGCAGTTTTTTCATGTAACTTACTTTGAAGTATCTTATATATAGTGTATAAACATGCTTATAATGATAAAGTATTATATATATATATATATTACTGCATAATAGTATGTGAGACATGAGGGTAACTAACCCCAGGTGGTAGGATGTACTTTCCATATATAGAGCAACACTATTCTGATCTTAGGATCATAATAATATTCAAATTACCGCGCGCCCTATATAGGCCCTGATGGACTTGTTCCCGAACTCCTCACCTGCAGAGACAAAAGAAAAAAGCAACCCACCCGCCCGTCTCCACCTTCCTCCGAAAGCCACCAGCCGTTGGGATCCTACCGCTGCACTCTGCGCGCCGATGGCTACCGAGTCCCGACGCTCCACCCAGCACGCTGCCAGCCGTTGTTTCATGCTCGTCGATACCCAGTTGTTGCCCGCCGCCGCGTGCATCCCCAGGCGTTGCCTCCCTCGCACCGTTCCCTATCTCACCACCCCTTGCCCCGATTCACCCGCCGGCCTCCGCCACTTCGTCGGGACCAGATAACCGGCCGCCGTGCCTCCAAGGCCAAAGAATACGGTCATTGTCCCACCTTCCTAGTTCCTACCCCATGCAGTGTCCCTCCTTCCTCCCCCGACCGCACCCGCCTTCAATGCCAAAAAATACAGTTCCCGTCCCACCTTACTACCCTGTCTGCGGACCCACCTTCCTCCTCAGGCTGGGTTTCGGCGCCCCACCTTCCGCCTCCGGTCGGGCGCACGACTCGTCTGCTGCCGCCACACAACTTCCCCCATCGCCTGCATTTCCCGTAGAAAGCGGCTGCCATGTGGCGAGTGGCTGCCACTTAATCACTCTGCGGCTTCACACCACACTGATTGATGACATGGGTCGAGGTGGAGTGGTTGGGTGAGGTAGTTTTGCCTCCGTGAGTCCCGGCAGGCCCTGCCGGGACGTCTTGGACATTTTCTTCCGGAGGCGACCCTGCCCTCACCGAGCTCGTCTGCCCGGCAAGGGAGGCTTTTCTACTGGTGGTTCTTGCTTCTCTGACTTGATCTTGCTCCTCTTGATCTGCATGCTGGTCATTCGAAGATCTCAGTCTCCTGTACTCTGGTATGGCCTGGTGCCGTAATTTCGCTCCCGTGCCTGTGTACAGTATGGGAAACAGACACAGGGTTTGTTGCACCGACAGAAGCCCCCGGGCCTGCCCTGATCACGCTGCTGAGCATCATCAGGGTAGGCCCTAATAAGTGCACAGGCGGGGGGGGGGGTGCTGAAGAGGCTGGTTTCTTGAGGTCTTCTTCGCTCCTTCATTAATCTTGAGCCCGGGCCAGTTTCCGATTTCTCCGCACGTCATATGTGACGTTATGAAAAAACTCAGATCGTGGTCCGTCGGGCCCGGGCCAGGTCTACCCTCATCTTTCATCCATGATTTATTGTTTGTCGAAGAAACAAAACTAAGTTGAGGTATTGCTTTCTCATATGTGAATGAGATGCCATGTAAAAAAAGTATAGTAGAAGAGAAATTGCTTTGTTGTTGTGCTTGCACAACTATGTAATTTTTTTGTTTTTGCGAAGGTGAAAATGGTGTGTTTGAGAAGGTCAAAGTATGCTGAGTACATATTGTCATTTTTGCAACCACCGAAGGCAAACAATTGTAAATTTTAGTATGAATGTGACTCGAAGTTCTCTGGAAAATTAGTAATAAAAAATATGGATGTCCAGAATGTACTAAGGGATGCAGGCCAGGGTGTTGATTTTCTATAGATTTTGCACGGGACTGTAACTTTGTATAATTTGCAGCACCCTGTGATAGGTGGAAACTTGTTTTTTCCTTGTGATATTACCACTTCAAAGTCGTGGGGAAAGTCCTGCTTCTAAAGGTATACTATTAATTTCTCAATATATACATGATTAATTTCTCAAGATTTACCATAAATATATACACATTTATTTGGAGATTTCTTATTATGAGCTGGATTTATCTCAAGAGAGAACTCATATATAGGAAAATAGTTGTATCTATCAAATTGTTGAGTATGTACGCGTAGTATGCAGTATATAAGAATGTTTAGGTAGTATAGATACTACTATTTTGGTAGTATGTATCATATTTTGAGTATGCTTCTTTTTACGTACAAATATGTACATATTTCACAAATATAATAAAAACAATGGGTCAACTTGCAGTTTTTTCATGTAACTTACTTTGAAGTATCTTATATATAGTGTATAAACATGCTTATAATGATAAAGTAGTATATATATATATATATATATATATATATATATATATATATATATATTACTGCATAATAGTATGTGAGACATGAGGGTAACTAACCCAGGTGGTAGGATGTACTTTCCATATATAGAGTAGCACTATTCTGATCTTAGGATCACAATAATACTCAGATTACCGCGCGCCCTATATAGGGCCTGATGGACTTGTTCTCGAACTCCTCACCTGCAGAGACAAAAGAAAAAGGCAGCCCACCCGCCCGTCTCCACCTTCCTCCGAAAGCCACCAGCCGTTGGGATCCTACCGCTGCACTCCGCGCGCCGCCGGCTACCGGGTTCCGACGCTCCGCCCAGCACGCTGCCAGCCATTGTTTCATGCTCGTCGATACCCAGCTGTTGCCCGCCGCCGCCTGCATCCCCAGGCGTTGCCTGCCTCGCACCGTTCCCTATCTCACCACCCTTTGCCCCGATTCACCCGCCGGCCTCCGCCATGTCGCCGGGACCAGGTAACCGGCCGCCGTGCCTCCAAGGCCAAAGAGTATGGTCATTGTCCCACCTTCCTAGTTCCTACCCCATGCGGTGTCCCTCCTTCCTCCCCCGACCGCACCCGCCTTCAATGCCAAAAAATACAGTTACTATCCCACCTTCCTACCCTGTCTGCGGACCCACCTTCCTCCTCAGGTTGGGTGTCGGCGCCCCACCTTCCTCCTCCGGCCGGGCGCACTACTCGTCTGCTGCCGCCCCATAACTTCCCACATCGCCTGCATTTCCCGTAGAAAGAGGCTGCCATGTGGCGAGTGGCTGTTAATCACTCTGCGGCTTGACACCACACTGATTGACGACATGGGTCGAGGTGTAGTGGTTGGGTGAGGTAGTTTTGCCTCCGTGAGTCCCGGCAGGCCCTGTTGGGACGTCTTGGACGTTCTCTTCCGGAGGCGACCCTGCCCTCACCGAGCTCGTCTGCCCGGCAAGGGAGGCTTTTCTCCTGGTGGTTCTTGCTTCTCTGACTTGATCTTGCTCCTCTTGATCTGCATGTTGGTCCTTCGAAGATCTCAGTCTCCTGTACTCTGGTACGGCCTGGTGCCATAATTTCGCTCCCGTGCCTGTGCACAGTCTGGGAAACAGACACAGGGTTTGTTGCACTGACAGAAGCCCCCGGGCCTGCCCTGATCGCACTGCTGAGCATCGTCGGGGTAGGCCCTAATAAGTGCACATGCGGGGGGGGGGGGGGGGGGGGGGCTGAAGAGGCTGGTTTCTTGAGGTCTTCTTTGCTCCTTAATTAATCTTGAGACCGGGCCAGTTTCAGATTTCTCCGCACGTCATATGTGACGTTACGAAGAAACTCAGATCGTGGTCCGTCGGGCCCGGGCCAGGTCCACCCTCATCTTTCATCCATGATTTATTGTTTGTCGAAGAAACAAAACTAAGTTGAGGTATTGCTTTCTCATATGTGAATGAGATGCCATGTAAAAAAAGTATAGTAGAAGAGAAATTGCTTTGTTGTTGTGCTTGCACAACTATGTAATTTTTTTTGTTTTTGCGAAGGTGAAAATGTTGTGTTTGAGAAGGTCAAAGTATGTTGAGTACATATTGTCATTATTGCAACCACCGGAGGCAAACAATTGTAAATTTTAGAATGAATGTGACTCGAAGTTCTCTGGAAAATTAGCAATAAAAAATATGGATGTCCAGAACGTACTAAGGGATGCAGGCCAGGGTGTTGATTTTCTATAGATTTTGCACGGGACTGTAACTTTGTATAATTTGCAGCACCCTGTGATAGGTGGAAACTTGTTTTTTCCTTGTGATATTACCACTTCAAAGTCGTGGAGAAAGTTCTGCTTCTCATGTTGTTGTACTGCGAACAATATATACACAAAAAGGATATAATGCATACACATAAAAGTTCTGGATGCTTAAAAAAGATGTTGAAGATCATTTACCAAACTTCATTTTAGTCCATTATGTAATACGACACAAAATAATTGGTACAAGAAAGATAAGACATTTAAAAAATTGGGTGAAAAGGGAGAGAGGGTTAGAGCAAAAAATTATTAACAAAAGCCACACCCATAAAAATTGTTAACTTTAGAAGTTCAAATTCAATAAAGCTGAGAGTTCAGGAATAATAATAAAAGCAAAAAGGTGACACACAGATGTTTGTACAGATTTCCTCCATGTATTTCCTCGTTACTAGTAATAAACAAAACGTCCAGATATCCCTTGTTTGCAACAACCCGAGTAAATAATTATTTTTCATTTTTTCTTGAAGTTCAAACTGGTGAACCCAGGCCGTTCAATGTTGCGAACCCAGGCCATTCAAGTCCCCTGATCTCCCTCGTTTCTAAAAAAGGATTTTCCCCATTTTAAATTTGAAGTTATAAAAAAGGATGTTCCCCGTTTCTAAAAAACTAGAAGGTCAAATTAAAATAAGGGAGTGGTTCAATGTTTTTCATTTTTTACAAAACTTGGATTTTTGACATTAATGAAAAATAAAACAAGAAGTCCAAATTAAAAGATGGAGCAATTTAATGTTTATAAAAAACTCAGGTTTTCATCGTTACTAAAGAACAAAACCAAGAAGCCCAAAAGGGATTTTCTTCAATACTAAAGAATAAAGCCATGAAGTTCAAATTTGTAAAACGAAGTAGTTTAACCTATATAAAAAACTCAGATTTTCCTTGTCAATAAAGAAGAAAACCAAGAAGTTCAATTGAAAAAAGCGGAGCAGTTCGAAAATTATATATAGGAAAATAGTTGTATCTATCAAATTGTTGAGTATATACGCGTAGTATGCAGTATATAAGAATGTTTAGGTAATATAGATACTACTTTTTTGGTAGTATGTATCATATTTTGAGTATGCTTCTTTTTACGTCCAAATATGTACATATTTTACAAATATAATAAAAACAATGGGTCAACTTGCAGTTTTTTCATGTAACTTACTTTGAAGTATCTTATATATAGTGTATAAACATGCTTATAATGATAAAGTAGTAGGGTAACTAACTCCAGGTGGTAAGATGCACCTTCTTCTAATCCCAGGATTAGAATAAATCACGGCGCGCTGTATAGGGCCCGATGGATGTTCCTGAGATCCGAAAATTCCACCGAACAGAATAATAAAATAATCCCCCCGTACCTCCCCACGCCCCCACTTCCTCCCCGATCCAGCCACCATGCCCACGCCCCCACTCCCTCTCCCATCCAGCCACCCACCATCGTCGGCGTCGGCCCACCAACGCCCCGGGAATCGGCTGCCGCACCGCCCCCGCTCCGAAAACCGGCCACCGCTTCCCTCCCTTACCGCGCCGCCGCCGCCGCTTCCCTCCCCGGACTGCGCCACCGCCGCTGTCACCCTCCACGGATCATGCCACCGCCGCCTCCCTCCCCGGATTGCGCCGCCACCGTCCGCCGCTAGCTACCGCTGCCTGTGCAGTCCTTCGCTAGCTACCGCTGCCTCTGCAGTCCTTCGCTAGCTACCGCTGCAGTCCACTGCTAGTTCTTGCGGGGGAGGCAGTGCTGCTCCGGCTACCCATGCGTCACCGGCTGCCGCCGCGAACGGCGTCCGGACGCCATCACGTACTGCCCCCCGGAGCCGCCTCCAGCGCGTACCTACTACAGCCTCAGGACAAACCTCTTCCACGCGGGCGACTGGCCGCTCAAACTTCCCCTCGCCGGCCGTCATGGGCCTCTGTATCCTCTCATGGCGGCTCCTCCCCTGTGGCACAAGCAAGGTCAACTGCGACTGGATGAGACTCAAAAAATGGTGGTACGTACTGGAACAAATACTCCTGGCATACCCATGTCGTTGGCAGCAAAAGGTATTTCAGTTACTAGTTCTTCCATATGCTAGAGGAATTTCTTTCAACCCACCTTGAGCAGAGCTCGTGGCATCAATTCTTCATTGTTCTGTGTGAAAATTTATGAGCAGGAAGGAATAGTTCTGCCCGATGAGCAGTTCCAGTTGAGTTCTCCCTACAGATAGTTTGACTTTTATTTTCAAGCATTAAGTTATCCTAGATATTTGATTGGTACTCCACCTTGCAATCAAGGAAGCTCTGAAAATGAAACACGTGATGTTTGATACACCTTGGTACACCACGACTCAAGCTCTCTGCATTTTTTGTTAAAGGTCATCGGGCTGGGCACCGGCTGCTTATGTGTTGTACGCCTTGGGCGTCCCTGTGCTGGTGATGAGCGTGATGGCCGTGCATTGACCTGCATCGCCTGTCCGAACTGTGCCGGCCATGCGTCCGACAACCTCGTCCATCCCTGATCACCTCTTCCGCGCAATCAGCGGCACATACACAGACATGCCTGTGCTGTATTATACTTGAACTTCAGAGCTTCTGAACTCTCTGAATCGGTGTGCATGTTTTTATATTGTGTCATTGCATAGCTCCACCACTGAATTTGGAAATTCAGTCAATGCTTAAACTTGATAAAAAAGAGCAAGAAACAGTGACAGATTATGTGTGTTTTTCACGGAAGTGAGCTGGGAATTTAGATCTTCCTTTTCATAATATTAAGGGCATCGATCATTCAACTATTTATGTTATCCTTCATGCTCTGACTTGAGTGAAGTTATGTGAACTAGCATAGTATATTGTAATTTTCTGATTTTGAGTCGTGGCATATAGTCCTCACACAAAGTAGTTGCAAATATATTGAAGTATATTATGCACATAGTTATCCTCCCTAATGCCTAAACTGGTACCTTTTCAATCTTTGTGTTGACTACTAAACATAATTATTGTAGGTCTTCCCTGACCCATGGTCACGCGAAAGCGGTGCTGCTTCGGCAAGCTCCTCTGTCCCCCGAGCACAGTGTTGTCCATGACGGTCTCCTCCCTCCTGTTCCCTCAGCGAGGATGATGTCAATTTTTTGCGAAACAGAAAGTTATGTAGTTCTTCAGTATATGTCCATAGAAACCTATGACAATTTCTTCAGTAGCAGTTCAACAGAAAATCCTGCTGTAGTTCTTGAGTATTGTTCCATTAGAATTTCATGTTATCTAAGTATTTTTAGTACTTGCTATTGCAGATAAGTGTTTGTTAGAATTGACATTCTGTTAGTAAAGTACCATTCTTCAGTATATGTTCTGAAAATTTCATCTTTTGTGTGCCTGGTGTGAATCGTTGGTCTTCTCTCACTTTTGCTCCTGGATTAGAGGTAGCATGTTGATTTTCGCACTTGATGAAGAACATATCCTAAAATGTGAAAAAAATTGTTCCCCAATGAATAATTTATTGTCGTAAAGATCTATTTTCTTCCAGAGTGATGAAGTTTTGCTCCTAAACAAAGAACTTTATGTTGGTCCTGAATGAGGAGGTAGTATAGGGAACTACATGTACGTGTTTTTCCAAAAACTTTCTTAAACCATTTTTGATGAAGTATAGGGAACTTCATGTACGTGTTGCTCCCAAAACGATATGAAACTTTGTGTGTACAATTTTTTAATATACAATATTGATTGAGAACTAAAAAGGGCATGCTTTTTTAATAATCTAGAAGTTCAACGACTTCCACATAGAAAGTTCAAAGGACATTATTTTTTAGGGAGAACACATCCTGCCTAGAAGATGCATATGGAATAAAATGTAAATTTGCAATGAAGTTCATATATAAAAAGAGTTGAAGTTTGCATAGAGGAAAAGGTGAATTTCTGAAAAAAGGTACATGTTTTCTAATTCCAGATGCTTATATGGTCGTCCTGTGACACTGAAATCTTTTACATTTTAGGTGAGCCAAATTTTTGTGTGGATGTGTTGTGCATGTGCTTGTGCATAGTACACTGAATAGAACAAAAAAGAATATTATGGGTGCCCTCTAAATGTTTGTCCTACTGCTTAGTAGAATTGACCGAAAATTTCCTATTGTTTTTGCACATGTTGGATTCAAGGGAAAACGTGTATAAAAAAGGTGTGATTTCGAAAGTTCAGGTGTAACGAACATCGAAGTTCAAACCAATAAAATGTAAAAAAAATCATGGAATTCAAAGAATAAAAACTATGGAGTTCATGAAAAAAATAATAGCACCCGAAGTTCCCGTTTCAGAAATTCCGAAGTTCACGTGTACCACGTACAGAAGAAAAATCATCAAATGAAAAAAGGAACCGCCTAGGCCATTTCACCGAAAAGCAAAAAATGCATAAAAAATGTCACGACAAAATTCTATAAGAAGTTCAAATTTAAAAACCGAATCAGGTCAATGTTAAAAATATGAAGTTGTTAATATCTAAAAGACAAATTTGGAAGTTCAAAAAATTTGAGCAAGAAGTTAACAAAAAGTAGTTCAAAAATCTTTATAACGTATTTTCCCCATTTGTAAAAAAAACAGAGAAGTTCAAATTAAAAAGAGGAGCATTTCAAAAGATTGTATGAAAAATGATTTTCCCCATTTTATAAAAACTAGAAGTTCAAATTAAAATAACGGCGCGGTATCATT
The DNA here is from genome assembly GCF_018294505.1 of Triticum aestivum. Taxonomy (NCBI): domain Eukaryota; kingdom Viridiplantae; phylum Streptophyta; class Magnoliopsida; order Poales; family Poaceae; genus Triticum; species Triticum aestivum. The sequence continues at coordinate 48,225,368 of NC_057796.1, forward strand.
GTTTATATAAAAAAGCATTTTCGCCGTTACTAACCAAAAATCTAAGAAGTTCAGATTTAAAAAATGGTGAAGTTCGATGTCTATAAAAAATCGCATTTTTCACATTATTAAAAAATAAAACCAAGAAGTTCAAAATTTTAAAACAAAGAAGTTCAAAAAACTGGATTTTCCTCGTTACTAAAGAATAAAACGAATAAGTTCAAATTAAAATAACAGAGAAGTTCGCAGTATATAAAAAACTCATTTTTCCCCATTATTAAAGAATAAATGAAGAAGTTCAAATTTAATATAGGAACACCAAAAAAAGTTCAAGTACTCTGTCTGGAGAAGTTCAAAAATTCTTGCGAGAGAGGTTCACCTTGTATTTCCATGTTTGATTTTTTTCGTACAAAAATCGAATACAATTCTTTACTCAAAGTATAAAAAGGTGAAGTTCAAATTGAATAACAGAGAAGTTCGGAGTTTATTAAAACCTAGGATTTAACTGTTCAAAAAATAAAAAACACAACGCCATTTTTTTTACTTTAAAAACAACTCATAAACGAAAAAATGGTTGCTAGAAGTTCAAGTGCTCGGCGAGGAAAAGTTCAAAAAATTCTTGTGAGAGAGGTTCACCGTGTATTTAGATGTCCAAAAATACATAAAAAAATATGTTTTTTTGTGTTTTAAAATAATTCTCTCAAACCAGAGAGAAGTTCAAAGTGATAACAATCGGACGTTCTCGTACTACATGGGGTGTATTTCATATAAGAAAAATACAATAAAGTGAAACAGAGTGAAGTTCAAACAGACATGCCCCAGAAGTTCATTTATTTCACGCAGTGCAAAAAACAGCACATCAAAAACAGAGTGAAGTTCAAACAAACATCCCTAAGAAGTTCAACTACTTCACGCCGTTCATTTTCCATTCGCGATGAAGCCAGAAATCATGATCTCGTCATTTTCTAATTTACTTCAAAACGACAGAAATATCATTTGTATAAATTCAAGTCCTTGGTTGGATAAAGTTAAAAAATATATTTTGAGAGAGGTTTGTACAAAAAGAATATCATTTGTGTAACACTGGCGAAATGGATGAGAAAATTACAAACGAAAATACACAGAAGTTCAACATGAAAACAGCAGGAAGTTCACCAAGTATACTGAATGAATTTTGGATGAAAAACTTTTAAAATCGTCGCGAGTATGAAAAAAGATCAACATGGGAAAGTTGCATGTTTATAATAGCTTTCCACCGGTATATCACTTGCTCAATTCTGGTGAGTGGATGGAGAGCTGTGAGCAAAAAAAGTACGTGAAAAAACAGAGTGAAATTCAAGTAGACATACCGAGAAGTTCAAGTTCTTCACGCGGTACATTTTCGAAGAATCTGTTTCGCGATAAAGGCAGAACGAATGATCTCACCGTTTTCGAAATTACTTGAAAATGGCTAGGAATCAGAGAAAACCATCAATATGAAAAAGTTTTGCATTTTCTGTAGCTTTTCAGCGGTATATTATTTTCCCCATTCCGATAAAGTTTGTAGAAATTACGGTGAAAATATAGTTTTGGCCATTTTCAAAATTTATTTAAAACCATAAGAAATTGGGAGAAACAATATATACCAAAAAGTTTCGCATTTCCTCAAGCTTTCCAACTCCATATAATTTGCTGCAATCGGACGTACGGTTAAAAACTTAGCACGAAAATACGAACTCGGTGGAACTTGTATCATTTTCTAAATTACTTTTCAACTGTTCAAAATTAGAAAAACCTTTTAACATGAACAAGTAGCGCATTTTCATAAGTTTCGAACACCATATCATTTGCCTCAATTGGATTAACCTTTTGGAAATGACATCGAAAATACGAACTCGGCTGTTCAGTTTGCGAAATTTTACGATTTTCTAAATTACTCTTTAACAATAGGGAATTAGAGAAAACTTTCAACATGTGTAAGGAGCAGTTTTACAGCAGCTTTCCAACGCAATATTATTTGCCTCATTCCGATAAACGTTTTAGAAATGCGATCGAAAATACGATTCATGTTTTTTGTATGAAGAAAAAACGATTTTCGAAACTGCTCTTAAACCGCTTACATTTTGCAAAAAATTAACTTGGGTCATGATACTGGTTTCCATAGCTTTCCATGGGTATATCGCAAGCCCCATTTGGGCAATGTTGGCGGAAGTTCAATCTAGCACTGGGAGAAGTTCAGGTCGAACAACTCAGGCAGTAAAATTGCCAAAAACACAATTTCATCATGACCCGAGAGCAAAATCCGCTAATGAGCGAGATTCCTATTTAAAACGGGTATTTAGTTGCTAAAAAACGTTTCTAGATATCAGTAACATCATATAGAACACGACTAACTAGAATAGTTCGCGCAGGGAGGCACGGTTGCGAAGATAGCCCGATGGTCGGGGTTCTACAGAGGGAAGTTCAGGCGTGTAACTCAGGAAGTTCATGTTGTGATCAGAATAATATTCTGATCCCGTGATCAGAATAGTGTTTATATATATATATAGCACTATTTTGATCTTAGGATCACAATAATATTCAGATTATCGCGTGCCCTATAGAGGGCCTGATGGACTTGTTCCCGAACTCCTCACCTGCAGAGACAAAAGAAAAAGTCAGCCCACCCGCCCGTCTCCACCTTCCTCCGAAAGCCACCAGCCGTTGGGATCCTACCGCTGCACGCCGCGCGCCGCCGGCTGCCGGGTCCCGACGCTCCGCCCAGCACGCTGCCAGCCGTTGTTTCATGCTCGTCGATACACGGCTCTTGCCCGCCGCCGCCTGCATCCCCAGGCGTTGCCTGCCTCGCACTGTTCCCTATCTCACCACCCTTTGCCCCGATTCACCCGCCGGCCTCCGCCGCGTCACGGGGACCACGTAACTGGCCGCCGTGCCTCCAAGACCAAAGAATATGGTCATTGTCCCACCTTCCTAGTTCCTACCCCGACCGCACCCGCCTTCAATGCCAAAAAAAATACAGTTACCGTCCCACCTTCCTACCCTGTCTGCGGACCCACCTTCCTCCTCGGGCTGGGTGTCGGCGCCCCACCTTCCTCCTCCGGTCGGGCGCACTACTCGTCTGCTACCGCCCACAACTTCCCCCATCGCCTACATTTCCCATAGAAAGAGGTTGCCATGTGGCGAGTGGCTGCCACTTAATCACTCTGCGGCTTGACACCACACTGATTGACGACATGGGTCGAGGTGGAGTGGTTGGGTGAGGTGGTTTTGCCTTCGTGAGTCCCGGCAGGCCCTGCCGGGACGTCTTGGATGTCTTCTTCCGGGGGCGACCCTGCCCTCACCGAGCTCGTCTGCCCGGCAAGGGAGGCTTTTCTCCTGGTGGTTCTTGCTTTTCTGACTTGATCTTGCTCCTCTTGATCTGCATGTTGGTCCTTCGAAGATCTCAGTCTCCTGTACTCTGGTATGGCCTGGTGCCGTAATTTCGCTCTCGTGCCTATGCACAGTCTGGGAAACAGACATAGGGTTTGTTGCACCGACAGAAGCCCCCGGGCCTGCCCTGATCGCGCTGCTGAGCATCGTCGGGGTAGGCCGTAATAAGTGCACAGGCAGGGGGCGCTGAAGAGGCTTGTTTCTTGAGGTCTTCTTCGCTCCTTCATTAATCTTGAGCCTGGGCCAGTTTCCGATTTCTCCGGACGTCGTATGTGACGTTACGAAAAAACTCAGATCATAGTCCGTCAGGCCCGGGCCAGGTCCGCCCTCATCTTTCATCCATGATTTATTGTTTGTTGAAGAAACAAAACTAAGTTGAGCTATTGCTTTCTCATATGTGAATGAGATGCCATGTAAAAAAAGTATAGTAGAAAAGAAATTGCTTTGTTGTTGTGCTTGCACAAATATGTATTTTTTTTTTGCGAAGGTGAAAATGTTGTGTTTGAGAAGGTCAAAGTATGTTGAGTACATATTGTCATTTTTGCAACCACCGAAGGCAAACAATTGTAAATTTTATTATGAATGTGACTCGAAGTTCTCTGGAAAATCAGCAATAAAAAATCTGGATGTCCTGAATGTACTAAAGGATGCAGGCCAGGGTGTTGATTTTCTATAGATTTTGCACGGGACTGTAACTTTGTATAATTTGCAGCACCCTGTGATAGGTGGAAACTTGTTTTTTCCTTGTGATATTACCACTTCAAAGTCGTGGAGAAAGTTCTGCTTCTCCTGTTGTTGTACTGCGAAAAATATATACACAAAAAGGATATAATGCATACACATAAAAGTACTGGATGCTTAAAAAAGATGTTGAAGTTCATTAACCAAACTTCATTTAGTCCATTATGTAATACGACACAAAATAATTGGTACAAAAAAGATAAGACATTTAAAAAAATTGGGTGAAAGGGGAGAGTGGGTTAGAGCAAAAAATTGTTAACAAAAGCCTCACCCATAAAAATTGTTAAATTTAGAAGTTCAAATTCAATAAAGCTGAGAGTTCAGGAATAATAATAAAAGCAAAAAGGTGACACACAGATGTTTGTACAGATTTCCCCCATGGATTTCCTTGTTACTAGTAATAAATAAAACGTCCACATATTCCTTGTTTGCAACAACCCGAGTAAATAATTATTTTTCATTTTTTCTTGAAGTTCAAATTGGTGATCCCAGGCCGTTCAATGTTGCGAACCTAGGCCATTCAAGTCCCCTGATCTCCCTCATTTCTAAAAAAGATTTTCCTCATTTTAAGTTTGAAGTTATAAAAAAGGATGTTCCCCGTTTCTAAAAAAAACTAGAAGGTCAAATTAAAATAAGGGAGTGGTTCAATGATTTTCATTTATTACAAAACTTGGATTTTTGACGTTAATGAAAAATAAAACAAGATGTCCAAATTAAAAGATGGAGCAATTTAATGTTTATAAAAAAAACTCAGATTTTCGTCGTTACTAAAGAATAAAACCAAGAAGTCCAAAAGGGATTTTCTTCAATACTAGAGAATAAGGCCATGAAGTTCAAATTTGTAAAACGAAGTAGTTTAACCTATATAATAAACTCAGATTTTCCTTGTCAATAAAGAAGAAAACCAAGAAGTTCAATTGAAAAAAGCGGAGCAGTTCGAAAATTATTACAAAACTCGAATTTTCCCGTACATATGAATAAAATAAAGAAGTCCACATTACGGAAAGGAAACAGGGTGAAGTTCAAACAAACATGCCCCAGAAGTTCAACTTCTTCACGTGGAGCATTTTTGTAAACTCTGTTTTTTCGACGAAGACATCACGCATGATCTCACCGTTTTCAAAAATTCTTCACAACGACTTGGAATTATAGCAAACTCTCTACATGCAAAAGTTTCACATTTTTTATAGCTTTCCAATGCTATATCATTTGCGCCATTCTGATAAATTATTAAAATATGACGACAAAAAATTAGTTTTGACCATTTTCAAAATTGACTTCAACACATTTAAAACTCAAATTCTTTTCGTATCTAAGAAAAATACAAGTATGAAGTTCAATTTTAAAAAGAAATTTTTGATGCTTATTTAAAACCGTATTTCTTCTAAGCAGTTCAAATTATAATAGAAGAGAAGTTCAAAGGCTATAAAAACTCAGATTTTCTCTCGTTACTAAAGAATAAAATGAACAAGTTCAAAAAAATAAAAATGAGCAACTAAAAAATTTAAAAAATATTTCCCCCTTTTTAAAAAACTAGAAGTTGAAATTAAAATAATGAAGTGGTTCAATGGTTATTAAAAACTAAGATTTTACGATTATTTAAAAACTTATGTATCCCTTGTTATTAAAGAATGGAACGTGAAGTTCAAGATGAAAAAATAGGCAAATTTGATGTTTATTTAAAAAACAAAAATAATTCTTTACTCAAAAATACAAAAAAGGTGAAGTTCAAATTAGAATGACACAGAAGTTAAAAGTTTATTAAAACCTAGTATTTATGAGTTCAAAACACTAAAAAAGTCAACCATTTTGGGCATTTTTAAAGACAACTCATAAACGGTGATTCAATTTTGAAAAAACTCTCTAAATGCCAAAGTTTCTCCTATTCAAACTCTCTCCAGCAGGATATCATATGATCTATTTGATTAAATTGTTTAAAGTTTTGGTCTATAGTGTTCAAAAAAAATAAGTTTTAACATACTCAAAAAATGATCCTAAAAATGTCGCGAATTAGAAAAACTGCTCAACACGTAAAGTTGCGCCTTTTGGATGGCTTTCTAACGGTATATATTTTTCTCAGTTTCGATGAATGTTTTAGGAATTATGGTTAAAAAAGCAAAGAGAAGTTAAAAGTGAAAGCAACCAGCGATTCAATTATTACATGGAATGTGTTTCATATAAGAAAAAAAGAATAAAAAGACAAAGTCTAAAAAGACTTTAGCTATAAGTTCTCGTGGTCGGCCCACGAAGTTCAAAAATTCTTGTAAAGGAGGTTCACTCTGTATGTATTTACTTGCACAAAAATAAATGTTGTTTTTTGTGTTTTCAAACAATTTTCTCCATCCATTACAAATTTGAAACAAAAAAGCTCGACACAAAAAATGTTTATTCAACAAATTTCCAAGGGTATATTATATTCTTATTCCAAAATAAATGATTAAAAATGGTCTATGTTGTTCAAAAAATAAGTTTAACCGTATGAAAAAAAGTTGCGTATTTTCAACCAGTTCCTAATGGTTTATCATTTGTGAAACTCCGAGGAACGGGTGAGGAACTACAAACAAAAATACGTTACCAAAGTTCAATGTGAAAATGGCGAGTAGTTCAACTACTATACGGAATGGGTTTCAGATGAGAATAAAAGAATACAAAACTAAAAGCCTTAAACATTTTTTGCAAGAAGTTCACGTGCTCCACCCTGCACGGTTCAATAATTATATTAGAAGATGGCCGACCTTCAATTAGATGTTAAAAAAGGCAAAAACAACATTATTTTTGCCATTTTTAAAACTGCTCTCAAATGGCAACGAGTTTGTAACATCTGTCTGCATGAAAATTTTGTTCCTATTCATAAGCTCTCCAACGGTATATTATATGCTACATTCTGATGAACGGTTTAAAAGTTTCATGTATACCGTTAATAACATCTTACAAACCGTTGCGAGTATGAAAAAATGGCCGAACACGGGAAAGTTGCGTGCTTTCAACAGCTTTCCATCGGTATATTATTTTTCCAATTCCGGGTAAGTGGTTGGGGAGTTACATGCAAAAATCAACACGTCAAGAATAGAGTGAAGTTCAGACACACATGCCTTAGAAGTTCAACTTCTTCACGCAGTGCATTTTTGAAGACTCGGTTTTTGCTATGAAGGCAGAACGCATGATCTCGTCGTTTTCAAAATTACGTAAAAACAGCTAGGAATCAGAGAAAATTTTTTGTATGGAAAAGTTTCACATTTTATATAGCTATCCAGTGGTATATTATTTGCCCCATTCCGACAAAGTTTGTTAAAATTATGGCCAAATTTTTTTAGGCATTTTCAAAATTCACTTAAAACCGTAAATAATTGGGAGTAACATTATACAAAAAGTTTCGCATTTGTTCAGGATTTCCAATGTCATATCATTTGTTGTATTCCGACTAACCATTTAGGGAAAAACCCAAAAATACGAACTCGGAGGAGCTTCGATCTTTTCTAAATTACTTTTAAACCGTTCAAAATTAGAAAAAATATTCTACATGAAAAAGAAGCGCACTTTCATAAGCTTTCCAACATCATATCCTTTGCATCAATACGACTTGCCATTTTCAAATTACGCCAAAATACGAGCTCAGCTGGTCGGTTTGAGAAATTCCACCATTTTTCAAACTGCTCTCTAACCGTTGTGAATTTGGGAAAAATTTATATATGTCGAGTGAGCAGATTTGCAGCAGCTTTGCAATGCCGTATTATTTTCCTCATTCCGATAAACGTTTTAGAAATGGTCTCGAAAATAGGATTCATATTTTTCTGTACGATATGAAGAAAAATGGTTTGTAAAACTGCTCTTAATCCGTGTAGATTTTGACATAAGTTTAACTTAGGTTGTGATCCATGTGTCGACAACTTTCCAACGGCATATTGCAAGACCCATTTTGACAATGTTCGCGAAAGTTCAAACTCTCCTTGGATGAAGTTCAACTACTACTACTACGACAGGTCGGTTAGTTATTAGTGTGTGTGTGTGTGTGCGTGTCTATATATATTTCATTTCATGTGATTGATAGGTATGTCCTCTTATAGATGAATTAGGACCACGGTCCCCTTGTTATTGCCCGGTACGCTCGCTACGCAGTTAACTAGTTACGTCCACAACATAGGCGATGATTCTTGATGCTAGATTAAGTTTCGGGGTGTGTGAAAGAAGAGACTTAATTAAAAGTCTCGTCCCCCACACTAAACTTCGTCAAATACACATGACCCCTTAGAAGATCGTTCATCTTCATCACCCTCTTGTGTACACAACGGTTCACTATTCTCAACTACGGTGAACCCCAAGGAACTGCTAGCAGATCGTCGACAGCCAGAGTCGGTCGATTGTCAGAACCTTGTAACAAAGCGACACCATATTGTCGACGAATTGAACCAAAGCAACACTCGAGGAAGCATAGAAAAAACATCAACCCTCGATCACAACCTACACCTACCCATATAACTGGTCTTGATGCAACCGTTGGAAAACGTAGTAGAAAACAAAAAAAATCGCGCCTACGCACACCCAAGATCAATATGAAGATGCATAATGGGTTGTGATCACGATCGTTACCATCACGTAGTAGAAAACAAAAAAATCGCGCCTATGCACAGCGAAAGAAGAACGTGTCTGTGTAGGTCGTAATTGGAGTCCCTCGAACCGTTGATGAATGATACCGCGAACCGCCCACAAACAGTCCCTCAAACCAAAGACCTAAAGCACGGCCTCTCTACTTGGTTGCAAACGTGCATCCTTCACAATCCGGCAGCGCTTTGTTGTCCAAAGCTAGTCATTGCGAGAGAACTGGAGGGACGAGATTAGAACCACACGGGGCTTCTAATTATGAGGATTAGAGGATTAGTCTAGCTCTAATTAGTCAAATAGGAACCACTAGAACTAGAAGAACTAGAGGAGGCTCCAAAACATGTGTATGCAAAAGAGCAAAATCCCCTAGTATATGTAGGTTGAAGGTGAGAGGGAGGGCTGCCACCAAGGGGGGAGGAATCCCCCTTGGTGCGCCAGCCAAGGGGAGGAGTCCTCCTCCCCTTCGCCAATTTGGCCTCCTACCTTAGGGAAGGAGGCGCCAAACCCACTTGGGCCTTTGTGCCCCAAGTTTCCGTCCACCTCTTGGCCTTTTAAGGCCCGTTGACATCTATACCTACTAATAAATCAAGGTGATATTCTTGGTTTGGTCTCGCATCCAATCCTACGTTATGTAGAAATACACGCGGCGGTACTAATTCGTAGAGCCAAGTTTTTCGTTAAAAAGGTTTGTATTGGCTGGGCTGCGTTCCTCCACTTGGGCCTTCACACGTTGTATTTATACCTGGCCATGGGAAACCCGGCCCGGTCGTCCCGAAAAAGCCCGACCCGACCCGACCTGATCTTGCCCGCGGGCCGGGCCTAGGCCTAAGTTTTTAGCCCAAAGGCTAGGACGAGCTTGGGCTTGACATATTCTTGTTTTAGGGAAGAGGCCCGACAGGTTTTTCACCGATAGCCCCGGCCTGGGCCTGAAATCTAGGCCTGAGCCGGACCCAAGCCTAGGGTTTTTGCTACGGGCATTATTAGGCCCGGTCTGAAGCCCATCCTGACACAACTTATGGCCTGGTATTGTTGTACCTTATTGCCTGTACTATCGAGGCTAGCTACTGTGTTTGTACCCCTAAAAAAGCTAGTGTGTTTGTGTACAACTTCTTCTAGCTTATTTATATATGCACAAATCAAACCCATCCCACTGGTTCTTCCTGTATTTGCCTTATCTTGGTGTCACGGCAGCCGATCGAATCTTGGCTTCGCGGTGACGGTGTAACCAGCATAGCAAGATTTGGGGCAGTTCGGCTTCTAGTGACCATTTTCTTTGCAGTAGAAGCACATAGTTTCAGGCTTGGGTCTAGCTTTGGGCTTCTTCATGGGAGTGGCAACTTGCTTGTCATACTTCTTGAAGTTCCCTTTCTTTCCCTTGCCCTTTTACTTGAAACTAGTGGTTTTGTCAACCATCAACACTTGATGCTTTTCTTGATTTCTACCTTCGCCGATTCAGCATCGCGAAGAGCTCGGGGAATCGTTTTCGTCATCCCTTGCATATTATAGTTCATCTCGAAGTTCCAGTAACTTGGTGATAGTGACTAGAGAACTCTGTCAACCACTATCTTATCTGGAAGATAAACTCTCACTTGATTCAAGCAATTGTAGTACTCAGACATTCTGAGCACATGCTCACTGGTTGAGCTATTCTCCTCCATCTTGTAGGCTAAGTACTTTGTCAGAGGTCTCATACCTCTCGACTCGGGCATGAGTATGAAATACCAATTTTGACTCCTGGAACATCTTATATGCTCTGTGGCGTTCAAAACATTTTTGAAGTCCCGGTTCTAGGCCGTAAAGCATGGTGCACTAAACTATCAAGTAGTCATCATACCAAGCTTTGTCAAACGTTCATAACGTCTGCATCTGGTCTGTCACCTAGCGGTGCATCAAGGACATAATTCTTCTGTGCAGCAACGAGGATAATCCTCTGATCACGGAGAAAGTCCGCATCATTGCTACTAACATCTTTCAACATAGTTTTTCTCTAGGAACATATCAAAAAATAAATGGGGAGCTACATCGCGAGCTATTGATCTACAACATAGTCATGCAAATACTACCAGGACTAAGTTCATGATAAATTAAAGTTCAATTAATCATATTACTTAAGAAAACCCACTTAGATAGACATCCCTCTAATCATCTAAGTGATCACGTGATCCAAATCAACTAAACCATGTCCGACCATCACATGAGATGGAGTAGTTTTCAATGGTGAACATCACTATGTTGATCAGATCTACTATATGATTCACACTTGACCTTTCGGTCTCCAGTGTTCCGAGGCCATATCTGCATATGCTAGGCTCGTCAAGTTTAACCCGAGTATTCCGCGTGTGCAAAACTGGCTTGCACCCGTTGTATGTGAACGTAGAGCTTATCACACCCGATCATCACATGGTGTCTCGGCACGACGAACTGTCGCAACGGTGCATACTCAGGGAGAACACTTATACCTTGAAATTTAGTGAGAGATCATCTTATAATGCTACCACTGAACTAAGCAAAATAAGATGCATAAATGATAAACATCACATGCAATCAAAATATGTGACATGATATGGCCATGATCATCTTGCGCCTTTGATCTCCATCTCCAAAGTACCGTCATGATCTCTATCGTCACTGGCATGACACCATGATCTCCATCATCTTGATCTCCATCAACGTGTCATCACATGGTCATCTCGCCAACTATTGCTCTTACAACTATTCCTATCGCATAGCGATAAAGTAAAGCAATTATTTGGCGCTTGCATCTTATGCAATAAAGAGACAACCATAAGGCTTCTGCTAGTTGCCGATAACTTCTACAAAACATGATCATCTCATACAACAACTTATATCTCATCACGTCTTGACCATATCACATCACAACATTCCCTGCAAAAACAAGTTAGACGTCCTCTACTTGGTTGTTGCAAGTTTTATGTGGCTGCTATGGACCGAGCAAGAACCGTTCTTATCTACGCATCAAAACTACAACGATTTTTCGTCAAGTATGTGTTGTTTTAACCTTCAACAAGGACCGGGCGTAGCCACACTCGATTCAACTAAAGTTGGAGAAACTCATGTTGGAAATATGCCCTAGAGGCAATAATAAATTGGTTATTATTATATTTCCTTGTTCACGATAATCGTTTATTATCCATGCTAGAATTGTATTGATAGGAAACTCAGATACATGTGTGGATACATAGACAACACCATGTCCCTAGTAAGCCTCTAGTTGACTAGCTCGTTGATCAATAGATGGTTACGGTTTCCTGACCATGGACATTGGATGTCGTTGATAACGGGATCACATCATTAGGAGAATGATGTGATGGACAAGACCCAATCCTAAGCCTAGCACAAGATCGTGTAGTTCGTTTGCTCAGAGCTTTGCTAATGTCAAGTATCATTTCCTTAGACCATGAGATTGTGCAACTCCCGGATACCGTAGGAATGCTTTGGGTGTGCCAAACGTCACAACGTAACTGGGTGGCTATAAAGGTGCACTACGGGTATCTCCGAAAGTGTCTGTTGGGTTGGCACGAATCGAGACTGGGATTTGTCACTCCGTGTAAACGGAGAGGTATCTCTGGGCCCACTCGGTAGGACATCATCATAATGTGCACAATGTGACCAAGGATTTGATCACGGGATGATGTGAGTTACGGAACGAGTAAAGAGACTTGCCGGTAACGAGATTGAACAAGGTATAGGGATACCGACGATTGAATCTCGGGCAAGTAACATACCGATAGACAAAGGGAATTGTGTACGGGATTGATTGAATCCCCGACATCGTGGTTCATCCGATGAGATCATCGTGGAACATGTGGGAGCCAACATGGGTATCCAGATCCCGCTGTTGGTTATTGACCGGAGAACGTCTCGGTCATGTCTGCATGGTTCCCGAACCCGTAGGGTCTACACGCTTAAGGTTCGATGACGCTAGGGTTATAGGGAAAGTATGTACGTGGTTACTGAATGTTGTTCGAAGTCCCGGATGAGATCCCGGACGTCACGAGGAGTTCCGGAATGGTCCGGAGGTAAAGATTTATATATGGGAAGTCCTGTTTTGGTCATCGGAAAAGTTTCGGGTGATATTGGTAATGTACCGGGACCACCGGGAGGGTCCCGGGGGTCCACCAAGTGGGGCCACCAGCCCCAGAAGGCTGCGTGGGCCAAGTGTGGGAGGGGACCAGCCCCAGGTGGGCTGGTGCGCCCCCCCACCAAGGCCCAAGCGCATGGGAGAGTGGGAGGGGGCAAACCCTAGGTCCAGATGGGCCTTAAGGCCCACCCTAGTGGCGCCCCCCCTCTCCTCCCCTTGGCCGCCCCCCCTAGATGGGATCTAGGGCTGGCCACCAGCCCTTGGGGGTGGAATCCCTAGAGGGGGCGCAGCCCCTCCCCCCCATATATAGTTGAGGTTTGGGGCTGCCATAGACATGAGAACGTCTCTCCTTTGGCGCAGCCCTACCCCTCTCCCTCCTCCTCCTCTCCCGCGGTGCTTGGCGAAGCCCTGTGGGATTGCCACGCTCCTCCATCACCACCATGCCGTCGTGCTGCTGCTGGATGGAGTCTTCCCCAACCTCTCCCTCTCTCCTTGCTGGATCAAGGCGTGGGAGACGTCACCGGGCTGCACGTGTGTTGAACGCGGAGGCACCGTTCTTCGGTGCTTAGATCGGAATCAACCGCGATCTGAATCGCTACGAGTACGACTCCCTCATCCGCGTTCTTGCAACGCTTCCGCATCGCGATCTACAAGGGTATGTAGATGCACTCCCCTTCCCCTCGTTGCTAGATTACTCCATAGATTGATCTTGGTGATACGTAGAAAATTTTGAATTTCTGCTACGTTCCCCAACAGTGGCATCATGAGCTAGGTCTATGCGTAGTTTCTATGCACGAGTAGAACACAAAGTAGTTGTGGGCGTAGATGTTGCCAGTTCTTCTTGCCGCTACTAGTCTTATCTTGTTTCGGCGGCATTGTGGGATGAAGCGGCCCGGACCGACCTTACACGTACGCTTACGTGAGACAGGTTCCACCGACTGACATGCACTAGTTGCATAAGGTGGCTAGCGGGTGTCTGTCTCTCCCACTTTAGTCGGAACGGATTCGATGAAAAGGGTCCTGATGAAGGGTAAATAGAAATTGGCATATCACGTTGTGGTTTTACGTAGGTAAGAAACGTTCTTGCCAGAAACCTATACAAGCCACGTAAAAACTTGCAACAACAATTAGAGGACGTCTAACTTGTTTTTGCAGCATGTGCTATGTGATGTGATATGGCCAGAAGATGTGATGAATGATATATGTGATGTATGAGATTGATCATATTCTTGTAATAGGAATCACGACTTGCATGTCGATGAGTATGACAACCGGCAGGAGCCATAGGAGTTGTCTTTATTTTTGTATGACCTGCGTGTCATTGAATAACGCCATGTAAATTACTTTACTTTATTGCTAAGCACGTTAGCCATAGAAGTAGAAGTAATTGTTGGCGTGACAACTTCATGAAGACACAATGATGGAGATCATGGTGTCATGCCGGTGACAAAGATGATCATGGTGCCCCGAAGATGGAGATCAAAGGAGCAAAATGATATTGGCCATATCATGTCACTATTTGATTGCATGTGATGTTTATCATGTTATGCATCTTATTTGCTTAGAACGACGGTAGTAAGTAAGATGATCCCTTATAAAATTTCAAGAGAAGTGTTCCCCCTACCTGTGCACCATTGCGAAGGTTCGTTGTTTCGAAGCACCATGTGATGATCGGGTGTGATAGATTCTAACGTTCGAATACAACGGGTGTTGACGAGCCTAGCATGTACAGACATGGCCTCGGAACACATGCGAAACACTTAGGTTGACTTGACGAGCCTAGCATGTACAGACATGGCCTCGGAACACAAGAGACCGAAAGGTCGAACATGAGTCGTATAGCAGGTACGATCAACATGGAGATGTTCACCGATGATGACTAGTCCGTCTCACGTGATGATCGGACACGGCCTAGTTTGACTCGGATCATGTATCACTTAGATGACTAGAGGGATGTCTATCTGAGTGGGAGTTCAATTATCAGATGAACTTCATTATCATGAACATAGTCAAAAGGTCTTTGCAAATTATGTCATAGCTTGCGCTTTAGTTCTACTGTTTAAGATATGTTCCTAGAGAAAATTTAGTTGAAAGTTGGTAGTAGCAATTATGCAGACTGGGTCCGTAAACTGAGGATTGTCCTCATTGCTGCACAGAAGGCTTATGTCCTTAATGCACCGCTCGGTGTGCTGAACCTCAGCTTGTCTGTAGATGTTACGAAACATCTGACATACACGTTTTGATGACTAAGTGATAGTTCAGTGCGTAATGCTAACGGTTTAGAATTGTGGCACCAGAGACGTTTTTGAAATGTCGCAGAATATGTGAGATGTTCCGAAGACTGAAATTGGGATTTCAGACTAGTGCCCACGTCAAGAGGTATGAGACCTCTGACAAGTTTCTTAAGCCTGCAAACTAAGGGAGAAAAGCTCAATCGTTGAGCATGTGCTCAGATTGTCTGAGTGCTACAATCACTTGAATCGAGTGGGAGTTAATCTCCCAGATGAGATAGTGATGGTTCTCCATAGTCACTGCCACCAAGCTAGTAGAGCTTCGTGATGAACTATAACATAGCAGGGATAGTTATGATGATCCTTGAGCTATTCACAATGTTTGACACCGCGAAAGTAGAAATCAAGAAGGAGCATCAATTGTTGATGGTTAGTAAAACCACTAGTTTCTAGAAGGGCAAGGGCAAAAGGGATACTTCATGAAACAGCAAATCGTTTGCTACTCTAGTAAAGAATCCCAAAGTTGAACCCAAACCCGAGACTAAGTGCTTCTGTAATGAGGGGAATGGTCACTGAAGCAGTACTACCCTAGATACTTGGTAGATGAGAAGGCAGGCAAGGTCGACAGAAGTATATTGGATATACATTATATGAATGTGTACTAGTACTCCTAGCAGCACCAGGGTATTAGATACCGGTTCGGTTGCTAAGTGTTAGTAACTCGAAATAAAAGCTGCAGAATAAACGGAGACTAGCTAAAGGTGAGATGACGATATGTGTTGGAAGTGTTTCCAAGGTTGATGGGATCAAGCATCGCATGCTCCCTCTACCATCGAGATTTGGTGTTTGCGTTGAGCATGATTGGATTATGTTTATCGCAATACGGTTATTCATTTAAGGAGAATAATGGTTACTCTGTTTATTTGAATAATACCTTCAATGGTCTTGCACCTAAAATGAATCTCGATCGTAGTGATACACATGTTCATGCCAAAGGTAATGATAGTACCACATACTTGTGGCACTGCTATTTGAGTCATATTGGGATAAAACGCATGAAGAAGCTCCATGTAGATGGATCTTTGGACTCACTCTTTTTGAAAAGATTGAGACATGCGAACCATGTCTATTGGTATATGTGCATGAAGAAACTCCATGTAGATGGATCGTTTGGACTCACTTGATTTTGAGACATGCAAATCATACCACATGGGCAAGATGACTGAAAGGCCTCGTTTTCAGTAAGATGGAACAAGAGAGCAACTTATTGGAAGTAATACATTTTGATGTATGCAGTCCAATGAGTGCTGAGGCATGCAGTGGATATCGTTATGTTCTTACTTCACAGATGATTTGAGTAGATGTTGAGTGTATTTACTTGATGAAACACAAGTCTGAATTATTGAAAGGTTCAAGTAATTTCAGAGTGAAGTTGAAGATCGTCGTGACAAGAGGATAAAATGTCTGTGATATGATCATAGAGATGAGTATCTGAGTTACAAGTTTGGCACACAATTAAGACATTGTGGAAAGTGTTTCACAATTAATACCGCCTGGAACACCATAGTGTGATGGTGTGTCCGAACATCATAACTGCACCCTATTGGATATGGTGCATGCCATGATGTTTCTTATCGAATTACCACTATCGTTTATGGGTTATGCATTAGAGACAACCGCATTCACTTTAAAAGGGGTACCACGCAATTCCGTTGAGACGACACCGTTTAGAGAAACCTGAGTTGCCGTTTCTTAAAAGTTTGGGGCTGCGATGCTTATGTGAAAAAGTTTCAGGCTGATAAGCTCGAACCTAAAGCGGATAAATGCATCTTCATAGAAAACCCAAAACAGTTGGGTATACCTCCTATTTCAGATCTGGAAGCAAAAGTAATTACTTCTAGAGACAGGTCCTTTCTCGAGGAAGAGTTTCTCTCGAAAGAATTGAGTGGGAGGATGGTGGAGACTTGATAAGGTTATTGAACCGTCACTTCAACTAGTGTGTAGCAGGGCACAGGAAGTTGTTCCTGTGGCACCTACACCAATTGAAGTGGAAGCTTATGATAGTGATCATGAAACTTCGGATCAAGTCACTACCAAACCTCGTAGGACGACGAGGATGCGTGCTACTTCAGAGTGGTACGTGATCCTGTCTTGAAAATCATGTTGTTAGACAACAATGAACCTACGAGCTATGGAGAAGCGATGGTGGGCCCATATTCTGACAAATGGTTAGAAGCCATGAAATCCGAGATAAATGGATCTTTAAGAAGAAGACGGACATGGACGGTAATGTTACCGTCTATGAAGCTCGACTTGTGGCAAAAAGTATTTCCACAAGTTCAAGGAGTTGACTACGATGAGATTTTCTCATCCGTAGCGATGCTTAAGTCCGTCGGAATCATGTTAGCATTAGCTGCATTTATGAAATCTGGCAGATGGACGTCAAAACAAGTTTCCTTACCAGTTTTCGTAAGGAAAGATTGTATGTGATACAATCAGAAAGGTTTTGCCGATCCTAAGGATGCTAAAAGGTATGCTAGCTCCAGCGATCCTTCCATGGACTAGAGCAAGCATCTCGGAGTCAGAATATACGCTTTGATGGAGTGATCAAAGTTTTTGGGTTTATACAAAGTTTGTTAGAAACTTGTATTTACAATAAAGTAAGTGGGAGCGCTACAACATTTCTGATAAGTATATGTGAATGACATATTGTTGATCTGAAATGATGTAGAATTTCTGGAAAGCATAAAGGGTTGTTTGAAAGGAGTTTTTCAAAGGAAGACCTGGATAAAAGCTGCTTGCATATTGGGCATCAAGATCTATAGAGATAGATCAAGACGCCTGATGATACTTTCAAAGAACGCGCACCTTGACATGATTTTGAAAGAGTTCAAAATAGATCAGCAAAGAAGGAGTTCTTGGCTGTGTTACAAGGTGTGAGTATTGAGTAAGACTCAAGACCTGACCACAGCAGAAGAGAGAGAAAGGACGAAGGTCGTCCCCTATGCTTCAGACATAGGCTCTACAGTATGCTATGCTGTGTACCGCACATGGAGTGTGCCTTGCCATGAGTTGGTCAAGGGGTACAATAGTGATCCGGGAATGGATCACATGACAGTGGTCGAATTTATCCTTAGTATCTAGTGGACTAAGGAATTTTCTCGATTATGGAGGTGAAAAGGAGTTCGTCGTAAAGGGTTACGTCGATGCGAACTTTGACACTAATCCGGATGACTCTGAGTAGTAAACCGGATTCGTATAGTAGAGCAATTATTTGAAATGGCTCCAAATAGCGCATCGTAGCATCCACAAGATGACATAGATATTCGTAAAGCACACACGGATCTGATAGGTTCAGACCCGTTGATTAATAACCTCTCTCACAAGCATAACATGATCAAACCAGAACTCATTGAGTGTTAATCACATAGTGATGTGAACTAGATTGTTGACTCTAGTAAACTATTTGGATGTTGGTCACATGGTGATGTGACCTGTCACTGTTAATCACATGGTGATGTGAACTAGTTTATTGACTGTAGTGCAAGTGGGAGACTGTTGGAAATATGCCCTAGAGGCAATAATAAATTGGTTATTATTATATTTCCTTGTTCACGATAATCGTTTATTATCCATGCTAGAATTGTATTGATAGGAAACTCAGATACATGTGTGGATACATAGACAACACCATGTCCCTAGTAAGCCTCTAGTTGACTAGCTCGTTGATCAATAGATGGTTACGGTTTCCTGACCATGGACATTGGATGTCGTTGATAACGGGATCACATCATTAGGAGAATGATGTGATGGACAAGACCCAATCCTAAGCCTAGCACAAGATCGTGTAGTTCGTTTGCTCAGAGCTTTTCTAATGTCAAGTATCATTTCCTTAGACCATGAGATTGTGCAACTCCCGGATACCGTAGGAATGCTTTGGGTGTGCCAAACGTCACAACGTAACTGGGTGGCTATAAAGGTGCACTACGGGTATCTCCGAAAGTGTCTGTTGGGTTGGCACGAATCGAGACTGGGATTTGTCACTCCGTGTAAACGGAGAGGTATCTCTGGGCCCACTCGGTAGGACATCATCATAATGTGCACAATGTGACCAAGGATTTGATCACGGGATGATGTGAGTTACGGAACGAGTAAATAGACTTGCCGGTAACGAGATTGAACAAGGTATAGGGATACCGACGATCGAATCTCGGGCAAGTAACATACCGATAGACAAAGGGAATTGTATACGGGATTGATTGAATCCCCGACATCGTGGTTCATCCGATGAGATCATCGTGGAACATGTGGGAGCCAACATGGGTATCCAGATCCCGCTGTTGGTTATTGACCGGAGAACGTCTCGGTCATGTCTGCATGGTTCCCGAACCCGTAGGGTCTACACGCTTAAGGTTCGATGACGCTAGGGTTATAGGGAAAGTATGTACGTGGTTACTGAATGTTGTTCGAAGTCCCGGATGAGATCCCGGACGTCACGAGGAGTTCCGGAATGGTCCGGAGGTAAAGATTTATATATGGGAAGTCCTGTTTTGGTCACCGGAAAAGTTTCGGGTGATATTGGTAATGTACCGAGACCACCGGGAGGGTCCCGGGGGTCCACCAAGTGGGGCCACCAGCCCCAGAAGGCTGCGTGGGCCAAGTGTGGGAGGGGACCAGCCCCAGGTGGGCTGGTGCGCCCCCCCACCAAGGCCCAAGCGCATGGGAGAGTGGGAGGGGGCAAACCCTAGGTCCAGATGGGCCTTAAGGCCCACCCTAGTGGCGCCCCCCCTCTCCTCCCCTTGGCCGCCCCCCTAGATGGGATCTAGGGCTGGCCGCCAGCCCTTGGGGGTGGAAACCCTAGAGGGGGCGCAGCCCCTTCCCCCCTATATATAGTTGAGGTTTGGGGCTGCCATAGACATGAGAACGTCTCTCTTTCGGCGCAGCCCTACCCCCCTCCCTCCTCCTCATCTCCCGCGGTGCTTGGCGAAGCCCTGCGGGATTGCCACGCTCCTCCATCACCACCATGCCGTCGTGTTGCTGTTGGATGGAGTCTTCCCCAACCTCTCCCTCTCTCCTTGCTGGATCAAGGTGTGGGAGACGTCACCGGGCTGCACGTGTGTTGAACGCGGAGGCACCGTTCTTCGGTGCTTAGATCGGAATCAACCACGATCTGAATCGCTACGAGTACGACTCCCTCATCCGCGTTCTTGCAACGCTTCCGCATCGCGATCTACAAGGGTATGTAGATGCACTCCCCTTCCCCTCGTTGCTAGATTACTCCATAGATTGATCTTGGTGATGCGTAGAAAATTTTGGATTTCTGCTACGTTCCCCAACAACTGACACCCGCCAGCCACCTGTGTGCGAAGCACGGCGGTAGAACCAGTCTCGCGTAAGCGTACGCGTAATGTCGGTCCGGGCCGCTTCATCCAACAATACCGCTGAATCAAAGTATGACATGCTGGTAAGCAGTATGACTAGTATCGCCCACAACTCACTTGTGTTCTACTCGTGCATATAACATCTGCACATAAACCTGGCTCGGATGCCACTGTTAGGGGACGTAGTAATTTCAAAATTTCCTACGCACACGCAAGATCATGGTGATGCATAGCAACGAGAGGGGAGAGTGTCGTCTACGTACCCTCGTAGATCGAAAGCGGAAGCGTTATGACAACGCGGTTGATGTAGTCGTACGTCTTCACGATCGACCGGTCCTAGCACCGAAGGTACGGCACCTCCGCGATCTGCACACGTTCGGCTCGGTGACGTCCCACGAACTCACGATCCAGAAGAGTGTCGAGTGAGAGCTTCGTCAGCACGACGGCGTGATGACGGTGATGATGAAGCTACCGGTGCAGGGCTTCGCCTAAGCACTACGACAATATGACCGAGGTGGATTATGGTGGAGGGGGTCACCGCACACGGCTAAGAGATTAATGATCAACTTGTGTGTTCATGGGGTGCTCCCTGGCCACGTATATAAAGGATGGAGGGAGGAGGAGGCCGGCCCTCATAGGGCGCGCCCAAAGTGTGGAGTCCTACTAGGACTCCCTAGTCCTAGTAGGATTCCACCTCCCACATGGAATAGGAAAAGGGGAAGGGAGAAGGAGAAGGAAGGAAGGGGGCACCCCCTTTCCCTAGTCCAATTCGGACCAGTCCATGGGGAAGGGGCGCAGCCACCCTTGAGGCCTTTTTCTCCTTTCCCGTATGGCCCATTAAGGCCCAATACGAATTCCCGTAACTCTCCAGTACTCCGAAAAATACCCGAATCACTGGGAACCTTTCCGATGTCCGAATATAGTCGTCCAATATATCGATCTTTACGTCTCGACCATTTCGAGACTCCTCGTCATGTCCCCGATCTCATCCGGGACTCCGAACTACCTTCGGCACATCAAAACACATAAAGTCATAATACCAATCGTCACTGAACGTTAAGCGTGCGGACCCTACGGGTTTGAGAACTATGTAGACATGACCGAGACTCATCTCCGGTCAATAACCAATAGCGGAACCTGGATGCTCATATCGGTTCCTACATATTCTACGAAGATCTTTATCGGTCAAACCGCATAACAACATACGTTGTTCCCTTTGTCATCGGTATGTTACTTGCCCGATATTCGATCGTCGGTATCTCAATACCTAGTTCAATATCGTTACCGGCAAGTCTCTTTACTCGTTCCGTAATGCATCATACTGCAACTAACTCATTAGTCACATTGCTTGCAAGGCTTATAGTGATGTGCATTACCGAGAGGGCCCAGAGATACCTCTCCGACAATCGGAGTGACAAATCCTAATCTCGATCTACGCCAACTCAACAAGTACCATCGGAGACACCTGTAGAGCACCTTTATAATCACCCAGTTACATTGTGATGTTTGGTAGCATACAAAGTGTTCCTCCAGTATTCGGGAGTTGCATAATCTCATAGTCATAGGAACATGTATAAGTCATGAAGAAAGCAATAGCAATATACTAAACGATCAAGTGCTAAGCTAACGGAATGGGTCAAGTCAATCACATCATTCTCTAATGATGTGATCCCGTTGATCAAATGACAACTCATGTCTATGGCTAGGAAACTTAACCATCTTTGATCGAACGAGCTAGTCAAGTAGAGGCATACTAGTGACACTCTGTTTTTCTATGTATTCACACATGTACTAAGTTTCCGGTTAATACAATTCTAGCATGAATAATAAACATTTATCATGATATAAGGAAATATAAATAACAACTTTATTATTGCCTCAGGGCATATTTCCTTCAGCGGTGTGGTAGCTGGTCGTAGCGGCCGCTGCTGGTGCTCTCGCTCGCGGAGGAGCCGCCACCGCTCGACGAACCGCGGCCGTCATCAAGGGCAAGATCGCCCTCAGCGTCGTCACGACCGTTGTCAAGGCCAAGCGCATCGTCGCCGCCGCTGTCTTCGGGGCAGCACCCTGCGCGACGACCATCTTCCCCAAACATCCTCACGAAGAGGGTCGTGACGCCGTCGTACTTGAAGTGGAGGGTGCGCCTCCTGCTCAGGCCGCGCGCGCGGGCGAACGCCTGCCAGCCGCGGGCCAGGGCAACATTGCCCGCGGCGGAGACCTCCACCACAACCCACGAGGACTTGCTGCAGCAACCATCGGTCCGCAACCAGAGGCCGTCAAGACCCACGGCCGGCAGCTCGCTGGTAAAGGAGCGCAGAAGCTGGAGCCAGGTGCCGGACGGACTCTCCGACCACACGACGAACTCCGGGAGCACCTCCTCCAAGTGGAAGCGGGGCCGGGGAAGCCGGGCAACAAGGCGCACCTCCCCTCGTCAAAGGGGCTGCGCCTCGCCTTGGGTGGCTCCCGCCATGAGAAGAGACACCGCCGTGGCCGCCAAGGATGACGCCGGTCCATGAAGGAGTGCGCCCACGCCCCCGAGGAGGCACCACAGGGGTCGCGGCGTGCTTACGAGGGCGGCCCTGCCTCTCTTGGGTGGCGGCAAGTCGGGTCCCTCCTGGCGAGCCTTCCCCTTCTCGGTGGCGGCGAACCTCTTTGTTGGCGCCATGGGAGCTGCGGTGAGGCGAAGAGGAAGGAGACAGAGCGTGCGGCGAGAAGAAGGAGATGAGCAAAGAGGGCTCCGCCCCTCTCCTCATTTATAGCCAGGAGGAGGCCAACTGACGGCCTCCACGATCGCATGTAATGATGATTTTTCTCAGCATGCAGCAGAGTCTCGTCAAGTCGAACGGTTGCCGAGGCGGCGTGGGGAAGTGCAGGCGCCCATGTCCCATCAATCGCCATGCGTCAACTGAGGCCGCAAGTGGTTGGGGCCCGCGGCGCTCCACACTTGCCCTTTGGATTCGCCTCGGGGCCAAGTTCGAGCGCGCCTTGGGTCCGGGGGCTATTGTCGGCGTCCTAGGAATGGGGGTACCTAGACTTGCCTGCCTGCGGCCCGTGGCGTGGCTCCATCAATGGCCCGGTACGGCCCAGCTTTAGCAGCAACAACTCAAGACCCTCGCGAGGGGCAAAGCCTCGCAAGGCGGATGACACCAAGACCTCCCTGGGGGCGGCCTCACTAGGCCATCTCCCGAGGAGCGGAGATATCTATGCAAGGTGCACCTCGTGAGGTTCATGTGACATGAGCCATGATGACCAAGGCCAGGCGGGAGCCAGCGGGCGCAGTGTACTAGTTTCCTCTTTGGTGCTAAGGAGGCAAGCGCAGGCGCGGAGTCCCGAGGAATCAAGCAAAGGTTTCCACTCCAGTGCAACAAGACCAAGAACGTCAGGACGATGGGACGGAGGTCATCGCGGAGCCCACCGCAGCGTCACCACCAGAGCCTTTTGCAGGCGAAGACTACTTTTGTCAGGATAGCTTGTACTAGTTGTCTCCCTTCAAATTTGGCCGTTGTGGGATCCCTTCCCGCCTACATTTGGGAAGAGGACCAAGGCCACTATAAATAGGATTTAGCCACCACCATAGATGGAAGGATAGATCCATTCCACCCTGACCACCTCACTAGCTCATCGAGCTCAAGAACACCTCACCTCTTGAGGTTGTTCCACCACTGTACTAGTTCATCCTCAGCCCCTCGAGGCAATCCACCACAAAGCTGGAGTAGGGTATTACACCGCAAGGTGGCCCGAACCAGGATAAATCCCTGTGTCTCTCATTCTCTGGGTTCGTGGAGCTAGGCCGTGGAATCGTTGAGCAGGCAGACTGGGAGAGAGAGTTCTTCGCACGCACCCCATAGTTCGAACCTCTCAAGGGTCTGCGGAACCCCGAATCCGACACACACGAGGTGGCCACAAGGACGGGGGCGCGCCCTCCACCATTGTGGTGGCCTCATGTCTCTTTTGGACTATTTTAATTTTCCTAATTTTTTAAATATCCCAAAACGGAGAAAATTTATCATTGGAAAACTTTTGGAGTCGGTTTACTTACCGTACCACATACCTATTCCTTTTCGGAGACTGAAACATTCTGGAAAGTGTCCCTTATGTACTCCTCCGGTGTTACGGTGTCAATTATATTTATTTCAACATTTATGGCAGTACCTGAGATATAATGTTTGATTCTTTGACCGTTACCACCTTCTGATTTGTGCCTTCAGCGTTGTTGATTTTTATGGTACCGGAATGATAGACCTCCTCGATAATGTATGGACCTTCCCATTTAGAGAGAAGTTTCCTACGAAAAATCTTAAACGAGAGTTGTATAGTAAAACATGATCACCTATATTAAAATCACGCTTTTGTATCCTTTTGTCATGCCATCTTTTAACTTTTTCTTTAAACAACTTGGCATTCTCATAGGCTTGGGTTCTCCATTCATCGAGTGAGCTAATGTCAAATAACCTCTTCTCACCGGCAAGTTTAAAATCATACTTGAGCTCTTTAATAGCCCAATATGCCTTATGTTCTAGTTCAAGAGGTAAATGACATGCTTTTCCGTAAACCATTTTATAGGGAGACATACCCATATAGGATTCTTATAAGCAGTTCTATAGGGCCATATAGCATCATCAAGTTTCTTCGACCAATTCTTTCTAGATTTATTAACAGTCTTTTGCTAAATTAATTTAATCTCTCTATTGCTCAATTCTACTTGACCACTAGACTAAGGATGATAAGGATATGCAATTTATGGTTAACATCATACTTAGCAAGCATTTTACGAAAAGCACCATGAATAAAATGTAAACCACCATCAGTCATTAAATATCTAGGGACTCCAAACCTCAGAAAAATAACTTCTTTAAGCATCTTAATAGAAGTGTTATGATCAGCACTACTAGTTGGAATAGCTTCTACACCCACTTAGTAACGTAATCAACAGCAACTAGAATATGTGTATACACATTAGAGGAAGGAAAAGGTCCCACATAATCAAAGCCCCAAACATCAAATGCTTTAATAACAAGTGAATAGTTCATGGGCATTTCCTCTCGTCTACTAATATTGCCAATTCTTTGACATTCATCACAAGACAAGACAAACTTACGAGCATCCCTGAAGAGAGTGGGCCAACAAAAACCGGATTGCAATACCTTGTGTGCAGTTCTATCTCCAGCATGGTGTCCTCCGTAAGCTTCGGAGTGGCACTTGCGTAGGATCTGTTCATGTTCATACTCAGGTACACAACGTCTAATAACACCATCTACTCCATTATAAAGGTGTGGATCATCCCCAAAGTAATGTCTTAAATCATAGAAAAACTTTTTGTTTTGCTGGTATGTGAAACTATGTGGTATAAATTTAGCAGCAATATAATTAGCATAATCAGCATACCATGGAGTATTACGAGAAGCATTTATAACATTTAATTGTTCCTCAGGAAAGCTATCATCAATAGGTAGTGGGTCATCAAGAACATTTTCTAACCTAGAAAAGTTGTCTGCAACGGGGTTCTCAGCTCCCTTTCTATCAATAATATGCAAATAAAATTCTTGTAGCAAGAGAACCCACCTAATAAGTCTAGGTTTAGCATCTTTCTTTTCCATAAGATATTTAATAGCAGCATGATCAGTGTGAATAGTTACTTTGGAATCAACAATATAAGGTCTAAACTTATCACATGCAAATACAGCTGCTAAACATTCTTTGGGCACTGTCTAGAGTTTTACTAGCATACTAAATAACATTTAATTTCTTATGAACTCTTTGTCCTAGAACAGCACCAACAGCATAATCACTAGCATCACACATAATTTCAAAGGGTAAAATTCCAATCAGGTGGCTAAACAATAGGTTCAGAAATCAAGGCTTTCTTAAGTACTTCAAATGCTTCTACACAATCATCATCAAAAACAAAGGGAACATCTTTTTGCAAGATATTAGTGAGAGGACAAGAAATTTTAGAGAAGTCTTTAATAAACCTCCTATAGAAACCATCATGACCAAGGGAACTTCTTATACATTTGATATCTCTTGGACACGGCATCTTTTCAATAGCATCTACTTTAGCTTTATCAACTTCAATACCTCTTTCAGAAATTTTATGCCCCAAGACAATACCTTCATTAACCATAAAGTGGCACTTTTCTCAATTCAATACAAGATTAGTTTCTTAAGATATCTGCATAACTCGGTCAAGGTTGCTTAAGCAATCATCAAAAGAAGTTCCGTAAACGGAGAAATCATCCATGAAAACCTCAACAATCTTTTCACGGAAATCAGAGAATATAGTAGTCATACATCTTTGAAAGGTAGCAGGTGCATTGCATAAACCAAATGGCATACGTCTACAAGCAAAGGTACCGAAAGGGCAAGTAAAAGTGGTTTTCTCTTGGTCATCTTTTGACACAGGTATTTGAGAGAAACCAGAATAACCATCTAGAAAGCAAAATGTGTATGCTTGTACAATGTTTCTAGCATTTGATCAATAAATGGTAAAGGGTAATGATATTTTCTAGTAGCTTTATTAAATTTGCAAAAATCAATTACCATTCTATAACCTATAACAATTCTTTGTGGAATCAATGCATTCTTATCATTAGGAACAACAGTAATACTTCCCTTCTTAGGGACACAGTGAACATGGCTTACCCATTGACTATCGGCAATAGGATAAATTATACCTGCCTCTAAGAGGTAGAACTTATAGCTTACAGAACACTAATGGACAAGAGGTAGAACTTATTTTTTTTGGCTTGCCGGAGATCGCAATGTTGGTCCATCTTCCCAACTCCTTGTAGAGGCTAAGTTCACAACAGGAACCTGCAACTTCATGCAGATGGGAATGATGCAAGATGCGGTCCTATATATATGCATATGCAAATGCTCATGAAATGCTTATGCAGTGCTCTTGGAATGCTCATGCATGGATGCAACTTGGTCAGGGGCCCCCTAGTGCTTCGTTTATTTCTCTCTTGCTCAGGGTCATTGCCCTGGCTTTGTACAAGGGGTTACATGCAGTTGAGGCAAGGCCTGTACAAAAGGGTGGCTGCCGGGCAGGGCCCGAGAGCCGCGCCTTACTGGTAGAACTTGCGGAGGTGCTCAATATTCCATGGGTTTTGCAATTGAATGCCATCTCCAGTCTCTAGACAGACTGCGCCGGGTCTGGTGACTCGTACTACCCGGTAAGGGCCTTCCCACTTTGGCGTCAACTTTTTTGTACCCTTGGCAGACTAAATGCGCCTAAGGATAAGGTCGCCTTCCTCAAAACACCGGGCATGAACCCTACGGCTATGATAGCGACACAGGGCTTGCTGATAGCGTTCAGCACGCGTAGCAGCCCGGAGACGGTTCTCCTCGATTAGCATAGCATCGTCACGCCAGTGCTGATCTAGCGCTACTTCATCGTAGGCAAGCACTCGAGGCGACCCCTAAATGAGTTCCGTGGGGATAATTTCTTCTGCCCCGTAGACCAGGGAGAAGGGAGTCTACCTGGTAGCTCGACTTGGTGTTGTTCTGAGGGACCAGAGAACTACCGGCACCTCATCGATCCACCGCCTGCCGTGCTTCTGCAGCATATCAAAGGTTCTCGTCTTCAGTCCTCGCAGCATTTCACGTTCGCCCTCTCAGCTTGTCCATTGCTTTTGGGATGTGTAACAGAGGCAAATGAGATCTTGCATCCAAGGGCATGAATATATTGCATGAAGGCGCGGCTCGTGAACTTGGTGCCATTGTCGGTAATGATCCTTGCCGGGACTCCAAAGCGACACACCAATTCTTTCAAGAACTTAATAGCTGACTGAGCAGTCACCTTTCTCACGGCAGTCACTTCCGGCCACTTTGTAAACTTCTCGATAGCAACGAACAAGAATTCAAAGCCCCCGATTGCTCGGGGGAGAGGGCCGAGGATATCGAGCCCCCAGACCGAAAATGGCCATGATAAAGGGATTGTCTGAAGAGCTTGGGCAGGCAGGTGGATGTTCTTCGAATGGAACTGGCAGGCTTCACATTTGGTGACTAGCTCGACCGCATCTTGGAGGGCTGTGGGCCAATAGAATCCTTGCCAGAATGCTTTCCCAACTAATGCCCTCGATCCAATGTGGGAGCCGCACTTGCCTTTGTGTATTTCAGCTAGCAGTTCCTTTCCTTGTTCCTGGCAGATGCACTTCAATTTCACACCATTGGGCCTCCTTCTGTATAGAGTTTCATCGACAAACTGATACATACTGGCCCTCCGGGCTACTCTTTCAGCTTCATCTTGGTCGCGGGAAGCTCTCCGGTTTGGAGGAAGTGGACTATGTGCCTTGCCCAAGTTGCGGTCCGGCATATGGTGAGGAGTTGTTTCCAGTAGGGTCTCTGCCAGGAGCGGACGGCTCTACTGGGAGAGGCTTACCGGAGTCCAACTTTCTCCTTTTCTAGGCCATTGTTGTTGGGGATACGGAGGGCTGAGTTAGATGGAGAATAAAAGTCCCTGGTTCCACAGGAAGCTTCTGCGCAGCACACTTTGACAGATGATCAGCTATGCTGTTTTCCGCACGGGGTACGTGCCCTGTTTGCAATCCGTCAAAGCGTTCCTCCAATCTTCTCACTTCCTCAACATATGCCTCCATCAATGGGCTTTGGTAATCCTTGTTGGCTTGTCTCACCACAAGTTGTGAATCTCCTCGGATGATCAGCTTCTTAATTCCCAATTCTGCGGCAATCCTGAGCCCGGCAAGGAGCCTTTCTACCTCTGTTGTATTGTTGGTTGCCTCTTCCCGGGCAAAATGCATCTAGACGACGTACTTCAAGTGCTCCACAGAGGGGGCGACAAGAAGCACGCCAGCCCCTGCACCTTGTAGGGAAAAGGAACCATTAAAATACATAATCCATTCTTGGGGTGATTCCTTGCCGGGGATAACTGTCTCTGGTACCTCCTCATCAGGGGTTGGCGTCCATTCTACAATAAACTCTGCCAATGCCCTGCTTTGGATAGTTGATGTGCTCTCAGACTTCAAACCAAAACTGGATAACTCCAAAGCCCACTCCACTATTCTACCGGTAGCCTCAGAGTTTCGGAATATCCTTTGCAACGGAAAACGAGTGACAATCGTAATCTCGTGAGCTTGGAAGTAGTGGCGCAGTTTCCTTGAGGCCATGATGAGACCAAAGATCAACTTTTGCACGCCAGAGTACCTCGATCTAGCCCCCCATAACAAGGAGCTGACGAAGTACACTAGGCGTTGCACCAGTTTCTTCCTTGTCGGGTCCTTGGGGTTGCTCTCGCTGCCGTGCTCATTGCTGTCTTGATCCTTCTCTGCCTCTGCTGGTCCTTGCTCACTCTCTGCCTAATCCACTTCCCGCTGCACCACCAAGGCTGCACTAACCACTTGGTTGGTTGCCGCTAAGTATAGCAGCAATGGCTCTTGTGGTTTGGGAGCAACCAGGGTAGGCACAGAGGACAAGTAGGTCTTCAACTCTTCCAAAGCTGCATCTGCTTCCGGAGTCCACTTCATGGGCCCTGCCTACTTCAAAATTTTGAAGAACGGTAGTCGTGCTCGGCAGACTTGGAGATGAATCTGCTTAGCGCGGCAATGCATCCTATCAGACGCGTCACATCCTTAAATGTCCTTGTTAGGATTGGCTTCGATCCCCCGATGGGACACAAAGAACCCAAGCAGCTTGCCAGATGGAACGCCAAACACACACTTCTTCGGGTTAGGCTTCAAGTTGATCTTGCGCAGATTAGCAAATGTCTCCTCCAAATCCTGAATAAGGGTGGCTCTATCCTTGGTCTTAGCCACAATATCATCCATATAAGCTTCAATGTTTCTGTGCAACTGTGGCTCGAAACCAATCTGGACTGCCCTTGCAAAAGTGGACCCGGCACTCTTTAACCCAAATGGCATGCGGATAATACAGTACGTACCACATTGAGTGATGAACGATGTCTTCTCTTCATCTTCCTTAGACATGAAGATTTGGTGATACCCAGAATATGCATCCTAAAAGGAGAGCAAATCGCAGCCTGAAGTGGAATCCACAATCTGATCGATGCTCGTCAAGGGAAACGGGTCCTTCGGGCAAGCTTTGTTGAGATCGGTGAAATCTATGCAAAGCCTCTGTTGGGGAACGTAGTAATTTCAAAAAAAATCCTACGCACACACAGGATCATGGTGATGCATAGCAACGAGAGGGGAGAGTGTGTCCACGTACCCTCGTAGACCGAAAGCGGAAGCGTTAGCACAACGCGGTTGATGTAGTCATACGTCTTCACGATCCGACCGATCAAGTACCGAACGCACGGCACCTCCGAGTTCATCACATGTTCAACTCGATGACGTCCCCTCGAACTCCGATCCAGCCGAGCTTTGAGGGAGAGTTCCGTCAGCCCGACGGCGTGGTGACGATGATGATGTTCTACCGACGCAGGGCTTCGCCTAAGCACCGCTATGATATTATCGAGGTGGATTATGGTGGAGGGGGCACTGCACACGGCTAAGAGATCCAAGGGATCAATTGTTGTGTCTATGGGGTGCTCCCCTCCTCCGTATATAAAGGGGGGGGGGAGAGGGCCGGCCAAGGGGAGGAGGCGCGCCCAAGGGGGGCAATCCTACTCCAAGTAGGATTCCCCCCTCTTTCCTAGTCCAAGTACGAGAGGAGAAGGAAGGGGAGGAGGACAAGAAGGAAAGGGGGGCGGCCCCCTAGTCCAATTCGGTTTGGGCTAGGGGGGCTGCGCACCCCTAGCTGGCCGCCTCTCCTCTTCCACCACTTGGGCCCATGAGGCCCAATAACCCCCCGGGGGGTTCCGGTAACCCCCCGATACTCCGGTATATGCTCGATACTCTTCGAAACCATTCCGGTGTCCGAACATAGTCGTCCAATATATCAATCTTTACGTCTCGACCATTTCGAGACTCCTCGTCATGTCCGTGATCACATCCGGGACTCCGAACTACCTTCGGTACATCAAAAAACATAAACTCATAATATAACCGTCATCGAACTTTAAGCGTGCGGACCCTACGGGTTCGAGAACTATGTAGACATGACCGAGACACGTCTCCGGTCAATAACCAATAGCGGAACCTAGATGCTCATATTGGCTCCCACATATTCTACAAAGATCTTTATCGGTCAAACCGCATAACAACATACGTTGTTCCCTTTGTCATCGATATGTTACTTGCCCGAGATTCGATCGTCGGTATCTCAATACCTAGATCAATCTCGTTACCGGCAAGTCTCTTTACTCGTTCCATAGTACATCATCCCGCAACTAACTCATTAGTTGCAATGCTTGCAAGGCTTATAATGATGTGCATTACCGAGTGGGCCTAGAGATACCTCTCCGACAATCAGAGTGACAAATCCTAATCTTTAAATACGCCAACCCAACAAGTACCTTCGGAGACACCTGTAGAGCACCTTTATAATCACCCAGTTACGTTGTGACGTTTGGTAGCACACAAAGTGTTCCTCCGGTAAACGGGAGTTGCATAATCTCATAGTCATAGGAACATGTATAAGTCATGAAGAAAGCAATAGCAACATACTAAACGATCAAGTGCTAAGCTAACGGAATGGGTCATGTCAATCACATCATTCTCCTAATGATGTGATCCCGTTAATCAAATGACAATTCTTTGTCTATGGCTAGGAAACATAACCATCTTTGATCAACAAGCTAGTCAAGTAGAGGCATACTAGTGACACGCTGTTTGTCTATGTATTCACACATGTATTATGTTTCCGGTTAATACAATTCTAGCATGAATAATAAACATCTATCATGATATAAGGAAATAAATAATAACTTTATTATTGCCTCTAGGGCATATTTCCTTCAGTCTCCCACTTGCACTAGAGTCAATAATCTAGATTACACAGCAATGATTCTAACACCCATGGAGCCTTAGTGCTGATAATGTTTTGCTCGTGGTAGAGGCTTAGTCAACGGGTCTGCAACATTCAGATCCGTATGTATTTTGAAAATCTCTATGTCTCCCACCTGGACTTGATCCCGGATGGAGTTGAAGCGTCTCTTGATGTGCTTGGTTCTCTTGTGAAATCTGGATTCCTTTGCCAAAGCAATTGCACCAGTATTGTCACAAAAGATTTTCATTGGACCCGATGCACTAGGTATGACACCTAGATCGGATATGAACTCCTTCATCCAGACTCCTTCATTTGCTGCTTCCGAAGCAGCTATGTACTCCGCTTCACATGTATATCCCGCTACGACGCTTTGTTTAGAACTGCACCAACTGACAGCTCCACCATTTAATAAAAACACGTATCAGGTTTGTGATTTAGAATCGTCCGGATCAGTGTCAAAGCTTGCATCGACGTAACCATTTACGACGAGCTTTTTGTCACCTTCATAAACAAGAAACATATCCTTAGTCCTTTTCAGGTATTTCAGGATGTTCTTGACCGCTGTCCAATGATCCACTCCTGGATTACTTTGGTACCTCCCTGCTAAACTAATAGCAGGGCACACATCAGGTCTGGTACACAGCATTGCATACATGATAGAGCCTATGGCTGAAGCATAGGGAACATCTTTCATTTTCTCTCTATCTTCTACAGTGGTCGGGCATTGAGTCGTAGTCAACTTCACACCTTGTAACATAGGCAAGAACCCTTTCTTTGCTTGATCCATTTTGAACCTCTTCAAAACTTTGTCAAGGTATGTGCTTTTTGAAAGTCCAATTAAGCGTCTCGATCTATCTCTATTGATCTTGATGCCCAATATACAAGCAGCTTCACCGAGGTCCTTCACTGAAAAACTCTTATTCAAATATCCTTTTATGCTATCCAGAAATTCTATATCATTTCCAATGAACAATATGTCATCCACATATAATATCAGAAATGCTACAGAGCTCCCACTCACTTTCTTGTAAATACAGGCTTCTCCAAAAGTCTGTATAAAACCATATGCTTTGATCACACTATCAAAACATTTATTCCAACTCCGAGAGGCTTGCACCAGTTGCTACCTCTTGAGCACTGCGTTGGTTTTCCCTTGAAGAGGAAAGGGTGATGCAGCAAAGTAGCGTAAGTATTTCCCTCAGTTTTTGAGAACCAAGGTATCAATCCAGTAGGAGGCTACGCGCGAGTCCCTCGCACCTACACAAAACAAATAAATCCTTGCAACCAACGCGATAAGGGGTTGTCAATCCCTTCACCGTCACTTACGAGAGTGAGATCTGATAGATATGATAGGATAATATTTTTGGTATTTTTGTGATAAAGATGCAAAGTAAAATAAAAGCAAAGTAAAAGCAAAGGAAATAACTAAGTGTTGGAAGATTAATATGATGAAGATAGACCCGGGGGCCATAGGTTTCACTAGTGGCTTCTCTCGAGAGCATAAGTATTTTACGGTGGGTGAACGAATTACTGTTGAGCAATTGACAGAATTGAGCATAGTTATGAGAATATCTTGGTATGATCATGTATATAGGCATCACGTCCGAGACAAGTAGACCGAATCCTGCCTGCATCTACTACTATTACTCCACTCATCGACCGCTATCCAGCATGCATCTAGAGTATTAAGTTCATGAAAACAGAGTAACGCCTTAAGCAAGATGACATGATGTAGAGGGATAAATTCATGCAATATGACAAAAAAAACCGTCTTGTTATCCTCGATGGCAACAATACAATACATGCCTTGCTGCCCCTACTGTCACTGGGAAAGGACGCCGCAAGATTGAACCCAAAGCTAAGCACTTCTCCCATTGCAAGAAAGATCAATCTAGTAGGCCAAACCAAACTGATAATTCGAAGAGACTTGCAAAGATAACCAATCATACATAAAAGAATTCAGAGAAGATTCAAATATTGTTCATAGATAAACTTGATCATAAACCCACAATTCATCGGTCTCAACAAACACACCGCAAAAGAAGATTACATCGAATAGATCTCCACGAGAGAGGGGGAGAACATTGTATTGAGATCCAAAAAGAGAGAAGAAGCCATCTAGCTACTAACTATGGACCCGAAGGTCTGAAGTAAACTACTCACACTTCATCGGAGAGGCTATGGTGTTGATGTAGAAGCCCTCCGTGATGGATGCCCCCTCCGGCGGAGCTCCGGAACAGGCCCCAAGATGGGATCTCGTGGGTACAGAAGGTTGCGGCGGTGGAATTAGGTTTTTGGCTCCGTATCTGATCGTTTGGGGGTACGTAGGTATATATAGGAGGAAGGAGTACGTCGGTGGAGCAACAGGGGGCCCACGAGGGTGGAGGGCGCGCCCTGGGGGGTAGGCGCGCCCCCTACCTCGTGGCCTCCTCCTTTGTTTCTTGACGTAGGGTCCAAGTCTCCTGGATCATATTCTTCCTAAAAATCACGTTCCCGAAGGTTTCATTCCGTTTGGACTCCGTTTGATATTCCTTTTCTGCGAAACTCTGAAATAGGCAAAAAACAGCAATTCTGGGCTGGGCCTCCGGTTAATAGGTTAGTCCCAAAAATAATATAAAAGTGAATAATAAAGCCCAATAATGTCCAAAACAGTAGATAATATAGCATGGAGCAATCAAAAATTATAGATACGTTGGAGACGTATCAAGCATCCCCAAGCTTAATTCCTGCTCGTCCTCGAGTAGGTAAATGATAAAAACAGAATTTTTGATGCGGAGTGCTACTTGGCATAATTTCAATGTAATTCTTCTTAATTGTGGTATGAATATTCAGATCCGAAAGATTCAAGACAAAAGTTTAATATTGACATAAAAATAATAATACTTCAAGCATACTAACAAAGCAATCATGTCTTCTCAAAATAACATGGCCAAAGAAAGTTATCCCTACAAAATCATATAGTCTGGCTATGCTCTATCTTCACCACACAAAGTATTTAAATCATGCACAACCCCGATGACAAGCCAAGCAATTGTTTCATACTTTTGACGTTCTCAAACTTTTTCAATCTTCACGCAATACATGAGCGTGAGCCATGGACATAGCACTATATGTGGAATAGAATGGTGGTTGTGGAGAAGACAAAAAGGGAGAAGATAGTCTCACATCAACTAGGCGTATCAACGGGCTATGGAGATGCCCATCAATAGATATCAATGTGAGTGAGTAGGGATTGCCATGCAACGGATGCACTAGAGCTATACGTATATGAAAGCTCAACAAAAGAAACTAATTGGGTGTGCATCCAACTCGCTTGCTCACGAAGACCTAGGGCATTTTGAGGAAGCCCATCATTGGAATATACAAGCCAAGTTCTATAATGAAAATTTCCCACTAGTATATGAAAGTGACAAAATGAGAGACTCTCTATCATGAAGATCATGGTGCTACTTTGAAGCACAAGTGTGGTAAAAGCATAGTAACATTGTCCCTTCTCTCTTTTTCTCTCATTTTTCTATTTGGGCCTTTTTTTTATGGCCTCTTTTTTTTCGTCCGGAGTCTCATCCCGACTTCTGGGGGAATCATAGTCTCCATCATCCTTTCCTCACTTGGGACAATGCTCTAAAAATGAAGATCATCACACTTTTATTGTCTTACAACTCAACAATTACAACTCGATACTTAGAACAAAATATGACTCTATATGAATGCCTCCGGCGGTGTACCGGGATATGCAATGAATCAAGAGTGACATGTATGAAAGAATTATGAACGGTGGCTTTGCCACAAATACGATGTCAACTACATGATCATGCAAAGCAATATGACAATGATGGAGCATGTCATAATAAACGGAATGGTGGAAAGTTGCATGGCAATATATCTCGGAATGGCTATGGAAATGCCATGATAGGTAGGTATGGTGGCTGTTTTGAGGATGGTTTATGGTGGGTGTATGATACCGGTGAAAAGTGCGCGGTATTAGAGAGGCTAGCAATGGTGGAAGGAAGAAGAGTGCGTATAGTCCATGGACTCAACATTAGTCATAAAGAACTCATATACTTATTGTAAAAATCTACAAGTTATCAAAGCAAAGTATTACGCGCATGCTCCTAGGGGGATAGATTTGTAGGAAAAGACCATCGCTCATCCCCGACCGCCACTCATAAGGAAGACAATCAATAAGTAAATCATGCTCCGACTTCATCACATAACGGTTCACCATACGTGCATGCTACGGGAATCACAAACTTTAACACAAGTATCTCTCAAATTCACAACTACTCAACTAGCATGACTCTAATATCACCATCTTTATATCTCAAAACAATTATCAAGCATCAACTTTTCATAGTATTCAACACACTTATAAGAATTTTTTACTATTATTGAATACCAAGCATATTAGGATTATTCAAGCAATTACCATGCTATTCAAGACTCTCAAAATAAAATAAGTGAAGCATGAGAGATCAATAGTTTCTATAAAACAAATCCACCACTGTGCTCTAAAAGATATAAGTGAAGTACTAGAGCAAAACTATATAACTCAAAAGATATAAGTGAAGCACATAGAGTATTCTAACAAATTCCAAATCATGTATGGCTCTCTCAAAAGGTGTGTACAGAAAGGATGATTGTGGTAAACTAAAAGGCAAAGACTCAAATCATACAAGACGCTCCAAGCAAAACACATATCATGTGGTGAATAAAAATATAGCTTCAAGTAAAGTTACCGATGGAAGTAGACGAAAGAGGGGATGCCTTCCGGGGCATCCCCAAGCTTTGGCTTTATGGTGTCCTTAGATTATCTTGGGGGTTCCATGGGCATCCCCAAGCTTAGGCTCTTGCCACTCGTTGTTCCATAATCCATCAAATCTTTGACCCAAAACTTGAAAACTTCACAACACAAAACTTAACAGAAAATCTCGTGAGCTCCGTTAGCGAAAGAAAACAAAAGACCACTTCAAGGTACTGTAATGAACTCATTCTTTATTTATATTGGTGTTAAACCTACTGTATTCCAACTTCTCTATGGTTTATAAACTATTTTACTAGCCATAGATTCATCAAAATAAGCAAACAACAGATGGAAAACAGAATCTGTCAAAAACAGAACAGTCTGTAGCAATCTGTAACTAACTTAAACTTATGGAACTCCAAAATAGGAAGACCTAGACAATTTGTTTATTGATCAGCAGCAATTGGAATCACTATTTTATCACTTCCTGGTGATTTTTAACAATTGTTTTCGTGAACAGAAAGTTTCTGGAAATTTCTGCAAGATCAAATAACTATCATCCAAGAAGATCCTATAGGTTTAACTTGGCACAAACACTAATTAAAACATAAAAACGCATCTAACCAGAGGCTAGAACAAATATTTATTCCTAAACAGAAGCAAAAAGCAAAAAAAAACTAAAAATAAAATTGGGTTGCCTCCCAACAAGCGCTATCGTTTAATGCCCCTAGCTAGGCATAAAAGCAAGGATAGATCTAGGTATTGCCATCTTTGGTAGGCAATCCATAAATGGCTCTCATGATAGATTCATATGGTAATTTTATTTTCTTCCTAGGGAAGTGTTCCATGCCTTTATTAATGGAAATTGGAATCTAATATTCCCTTCCTTCATATCAATAATTGCACCAATCGTTCTAAGGAAAGGTCTACCAAGAATAATAGGACATGAAGGATTGCAATCTATATCAAGAACGATAAAATCTACGGGCACATAATTCCTATTTGCAACAATAAGAACATCATTAATTCTTCCCATAGGTTTCTTAATAGTGGAATCCGCAAGGTGCAAGTTTAGAGAGCAATCATCAAAATCACGGAAATCTAGCAAATCGCACAAAGTTTTGGGAATAGTGGAAACACTAGCACCCAAATCACATAAAGCATAGAACTCATGATCCTTAATCTTAATTTTAATAGTAGGTTCCCACTCATCATAAAGTTTTCTAGGAATAGAAACTTCCAACTCAAGCTTCTCTTCATAAGATTGCATCAAGGCATCAACGATATGTTTAGTAAACGCTTTATTTTGACTATAAGCATGAGGAGAATTTAGCACGGATTGCAACAAGGAAATACAATCTATCAAAGAGCAATTTTCATAATTAAATTCCTTGAAATCCAAAATAGTGGGTTTAGCAACATCTAGGGTTTTGATCTCTTCAATCCCACTTTTATCAATTTTGGCATCAAGATCTAAAAACTCTGAATTTTTGGAATGCCTTCTAGGAAAAGGTGGATCATATTCAGTCCCATCATTATCAAGATTCATATTGCAAAACAAACATTTAATAGGAGACACATCAATAACTTTTAGATCTTCATCTTTATTTTCATAGAAATTTGAAGAACGCGCTTTCATAAAGAAATCTTTCTTAGCATGCATTCTAGCGGTTCTTTCTTTGCACTCATCAATGGAAATTCTCATGGCTTTGAGAGAATCATTGATATCATGCTTAGGAGGAATAGATCTAAGCTTTAAAGAATCAAGATCAAGAGAAATTCTATCAACGTTCCTAACCAATTCATCAACTTTAAGCAATTTCTCTTCAAGCAAAGCATTGAAATTCTTTTGCGAATTCATAAACTCTTTAACACTAGTCTTTAATTCAGAGGGCATCTTATTAAAATTTCCATAAGAGTTGTTGTAGGAATTACCATAATTATTATAGGAATTTCTAGGATAAGGCCTAGGATTAAAGTTTCCTCTATACGCGTTGTTACCAAAATTATTCCTACCAACAAAATTCACATCCATAGATTCATTATTATTCTCAATCAAAGTAGACAAAGGCATATCATTAGGATCAGAAGAAACACTCTTAGTAGCAAATAATTTCATAAGTTCGTCCATCTTTCCACTCAAAACATTAATTTCTTCTATCGCATGCACTTTTTTATTAGTAGATCTTTCAGTGTGCCATTGAGAATAATTAACCATAATATTATCTAGGAATTTAGTAGCTTCTCCTAAAGTGATTTCCATAAAAGTGCCTCCCGCGGCCGAATCTAAAAGATTTCTAGAAGCAAAATTCAATCCGGCATAAATTTTTTGTATAATCATCCATAAATTCAAACCATGAGTAGGGCAATTACGTATCATTAATTTCATCCTCTCCCATGCTTGTGCAACATCTTCATGATCAAGTTGCTTAAAATTCATAATATCGTTTCCAAGAGAGATGATCTTAGCGGGAGGAAAATACTTAGAGATAAAAGCATCTTTGCACTTGTTCCAAGAATCAATACTATTTTAGGCAAAGACGAAAACCAAGCTTTAGCACGATCTATAAGTGAAAAAGGAAACAGCTTTAGTTTAACAATATCATTGCCAATATCTTTCTTCTTTTGCATATCACACAAATCAACGAAGCTATTTAGATGAGTAGCGGCATCTTCACTAGGAAGGTCGGCGAATTGATCTTTCATGACAAGATTCAACAAAGCAGCATTGATTTGACAAGATTCAGTATCGGTAAGAGGAGCAATCGGAGTGCTAAGGAAATCATTATTGTTGGTATTGGTAAAGTCACATAATTTGGTATTATCTTGAGCCATCGTGACAAACAAGCAATCCAACACATGAGCAACCAAAAAGCAAGCGAAAAAGAGGCGAACGAAAAAGAGAGGGCGAATAAAATGGCAAGGGTGAAGTGGGGGAGAGGAAAACAAGAGGCAAATGGAAAATAATGTAATGCGGGAGATAAGGGATTGTGATGGGTACTTGGTATGTTGACTTTTGCGTAGACCTCCCCGGCAACGGCGCCAGAAATCCTTCTTGCTACCTCTTGAGCACTGCGTTGGTTTTCCCTAGAAGAGGAAAGGGTGATGCAGCAAAGTAGCGTAAGTATTTCCCTCAGTTTTTGAGAACCAAGGTATCAATCCAGTAGGAGGCTACGCGCGAGTCCCTCGCACCTACACAAAACAAATAAATCCTCGCAACCAACGCGATAAGGGGTTGTCAATCCCTTCACGGTCACTTACGAGAGTGAGATCTGATAGATATGATAGGATAATATTTTTGGTATTTTTGTGATAAAGATGCAAAGTAAAATAAAAGCAAAGTAAAAGCAAAGGAAATAACTAAGTGTTGGAAGATTAATATGATGAAGATAGACCCGGGGGCCATAGGTTTCACTAGTGGCTTCTCTCGAGAGCATAAGTATTTTACGGTGGGTGAACGAATTATTGTTGAGCAATTGACAGAATTGATCATAGTTATGAGAATATCTAGGTATGATCCTGTATATAGGCATCACGTCCGAGACAAGTAGACCGACTCCTGCCTGCATCTACTACTATTACTCCACTCATCGACCGCTATCCAGCATGCATCTAGAGTATTAAGTTCATGAAAACAGAGTAACGCCTTAAGCAAGATGACATGATGTAGAGGGATAAATTCATGCAATATGATAAAAACCCCATCTTGTTATCCTCGATGGCAACAATACAATACGTTCCTTGCTGCCCCTACTGTCACTAGGAAAGGACACCACAAGATTGAACCCAAAGCTAAGCACTTCTCCCATTGCAAGAAAGATCAATCTAGTAGGCCAAACCAAACTGATAATTTGAAGAGACTTGCAAAGATAACCAATCATACATAAAAGAATTCAGAGAAGATTCAAATATTGTTCATAGATAAACTTGATGATAAACCCAAAATTCATCGGTCTCAACAAACACACCGCAAAAGAAGATTACATCGAATAGATCTCCACGAGAAAGGGGGAGAACATTGTATTGAGATCCCAAAAGAGAGAAGAAGCCATCTAGCTACTATCTATGGACCCGAAGGTCTGAAGTAAACTACTCACACTTCATCGGAGAGGCTATGGTGTTGATGTAGAAGTCCTCCGTGATGGATGCCCCCTCCGGCGGAGCTCCGGAACAGGCCCCAAGATGGGATCTCGTGGGTACCGAAGGTTGCGTCGGTGGAATTAGGTTTTTGGCTCCGTATCTGATCGTTTGGGGGTACGTAGGTATATATAGGAGGAAGGAGTACGTCGGTGGAGCAACAGGGGGCCCACGAGGGTGGACGGCACGCCCCTGGGGGGTAGGCGCGCCCCCTACCTCGTGGCCTCCTCCTTTGTTTCTTGACGTAGGGTCCAAGTCTCCTGGATCATATTCTTCTTAAAAATCACGTTCCCGGAGGTTTCATTCCGTTTGGACTCCGTTTGATATTCCTTTTCTGTGAAACTCTGAAATAGGCAAAAAACAGCAATTCTAGGCTGGGCCTCCGGTTAATAGGTTAGTCCCAAAAATATTATAAAAGTGAATAATAAAGCCCAATAATGTCCAAAACAGTAGATAATATAGCAGGGAGCAATCAAAAATTATAGATACATTGGAGACGTATCACCAGTCCATAAATGGATCGCTGGAGCTTGCACACTTTGTTAGCTCCCTTTGGATCGACAAAACCTTCCGGTTGCATCATATACAACTCTTCTTCCAGAAATCCATTCAGGAATGCAGTTTTGACATCCATTTGGCAAATTTCATAATCATAAAATGCGGCAATTGCTAACATGATTCGGACAGACTTAAGCATAGCCACGGGTGAGAAGGTCTCATCGTAGTCAATCCCTTGAACTTGTCGAAAACCTTTTGCAACAAGTCGAGCTTTATAGACAGTAACATTACCGTCAGCGTCAGTCTTCTTCTTGAAGATCCATTTATTCTCGATGGCTTGCCGATCATCGGGCAAGTCAACCAAAGTCCATACTTTGTTCTCATACATGGATCCCATCTCGGATTTCATGGCCTCAAGCCATTTTGCGGAATCTGGGCTCACCATCGCTTCTTCATAGTTCGTAGGTTCATCATGGTCTAGTAACATAACCTCCAGAACAAGATTACCGTACCACTCTGGTGCGGATCTTACTCTGGTTGACCTACGAGGTTCAGTAATAACTTGATCTGAAGTTTCATGATCATCATCATTAACTTCCTCACTAATTGGTGTAGACGTCACAGGAACCGGTTTCTGTGATGAACTATTTTCCAATAAGGGAGAAGGTACTGTTACCTCATCAAGTTCTACTTTCCTCCCACTCACTTCTTTCGAGAGAAACTCCTTCTCTAGAAAGGATCCAAATTTAGCAACAAAACTCTTGCCTTCAGATCTGTGATAGAAGGTGTACCCAACAATTTCTTTTGGGTATCCCATGAAGACACATTTCTCTGATTCGGGTTCGAGCTTATCAGGTTGAAGCTTTTTCACATAAGCATCGCAGCCCCAAACTTTAAGAAACGACAACTTTGGTTTCTTGCCAAACCACAGTTCATAAGGCGTCGTCTCAACAGATTTTGATGGTGCCCTATTTAACGTGAATGCAGCCATCTCTAAAGCATAACCCCAAAACGATAGCGGTAAATCAGTAAGAGACATCATAGATCGCGCCATATCTAGTAAAGTATGATTACGACGTTCGGACACACCATTACGCTGTGGTGTTCCAGGTGGCGTGAGTTGCAAAACTATTCCGCATTGTTTCAAATGTAGACCAAACTCGTAACTCAAATATTCTCCTCCATAATCAGATCGTAGAAACTTTATTTTCTTGTTACGGTGGTTTTCCACTTCACTCTGAAATTCTTTGAACTTTTCAAATGTTTCAGACTTATGTTTCATTAAGTAGATATACCCATATCTGCTTAAATCATCTGTGAAGGTGAGAAAATAACGATACCCGCGGCGAGCCTCAACATTCATTGGACCACATACATCTGTATGTATGATTTCCAACAAATCTGTTGCTCGCTCCATAGTTCCAGAGAACGGCGTTTTAGTCATCTTGCCCATGAGGCACGGTTCGCAAGTACCAAGTGATTCATAATCAAGTGGTTCCAAAAGTCCATCGGTATGGAGTTTCTTCATGCGCTTTACACCAATATTGTAACACCCCGGATGTAACTTTCCATATTTGTAACTCCAACTCTTGCCATTTCTGGCTATGTGTTATGATATTCCCTTCATGGTCGGGTTTTGTCTTTTGTTTTGCATTTTTTTCATGTCATGCATCTCATACCATGTCATCATGTGCATTGCTTTTGCATACGTGTTCGTCTCATGCATCCGAGCATTTTCCCCGTTGTCCGTTTTGTAATCCGGCACTCCCACCTCCTCCGGCGCACCCCTCTTGTTTTCTTTTCGTAAGCGGGTGTTGAACGTTCTCGGAATGGACCGAGGCTTGTCAAGTGGCCTTGGTATACCACCGGGAGACCACCGGTCAAGTTTCGTTACATTTGGAGGTCGTTTGGTACTCCAACGGTTAACCGGGTAACCGCAGATGCCTTTTATGTGTTGCAGCAAAAAACCCCTCCAAACAGCCCAAAACCCCTCTAAGTCATCTCCATGCTCTAGGTCGTTCGATCACGATCGTGTGGGCGAAAACCGCACTCCATTTGGAGTCTCCTAGCTCCCTCTAGCTATATATATGTGAGTCCCCCCGAAACATTCGCAGATCAAACCCTAAAATCGCCCCTCCGCGCGCCGGACGTGTCCGTACCGCCGCCGGACGAACCCGCCACCGCCCTCGCCCACTCGCAGAGTGCCACATGGCAGCCCGTACGCCGGCCGCCGCCGAAGCCCGCGAGCCCGGGGCCGGCCCCCGCGGCCCGCAACGCTGCCGGCCGCCCGGGTCCCCGCTCCCCGCCGCCCGAGCGCCCTCCCCGCGCCGCCTCCTCTCCGCCATCGCCGCCACGCCGCCGCTGCAGCACCCCGCGCCGCCTCCTCTCCGCCGGCGCCGCCGCGCCTCGCCGTCTCCAGCGCCGCCCGAGCCCTGCTCCCCTCGCCGCCGTCTCCCTCTCCCTCCTCTCCGCCGGCGCCGCCCCTCTCCATCTCCGGCAGCAGCTCCGGCCGCCCCGTCGCCTCTACCTCCGGCGAGCTTCGGCAGGCCAGATCTGGATCGAACCTAGGTTGACTTTTTCCCCCTGTCAAAATATTTCTAAGTCCTAATATTTTTACAGTACTTGCCCCTGTTCATCGCATCATAACTCTCTGC
This sequence comes from Triticum aestivum, assembly GCF_018294505.1. Lineage (NCBI taxonomy): Eukaryota > Viridiplantae > Streptophyta > Magnoliopsida > Poales > Poaceae > Triticum > Triticum aestivum. The sequence continues at coordinate 48,269,686 of NC_057796.1, forward strand.
ATATAGCTCCGTATCGCGTGTGTAATATGTCGAAATGTTCGCCTCTTGATGATCTACATTTTTTTCCATTGCACCATGTTCATTTGAGTCCATCTTGATGTCCAAATCTCTGGTGCAAGAGTGCTACTTGCTGTTAACTGCTGTTACTTATCAGAACTTGGAGATTTGTTATTTTTGTTGCATTTAATCTGTGCATCTTATGAGTATGAGCTCTACTTGGGTTTTGTTGTATGCCATGCCATCTTTATAGAGGTGTATGACATGTATTTCTGTGATCTCTGTGGTGACTAGCCCAAGCATGCAAACTAGGCTTCGTAATGTTTCTGATTTCAGGGACTTGGTAATTTTACCAAGTCTGTGACTGCGGTTATTTTGTTGCTATGTATCCATGTGGTTACAGAGAGATCCATGCTTATTTTGGTGATGTTCAATAAGGATGTTTTGTAGATATTATTGTAATTGATCCATTAATGCCCTTGTTTGCAATTATGGAGTGCCATAGCATGACTAAATCTTGCTCTACTTTTTGCTATAAAATATTTCTGGCAGATTCTTAACATGATATTCAATTTTGCCAAGCTTTTTGTAGTTGTTTCATACATGCTATGTATTTGCTCTTGCCATGGATAGCTTCAAACACATGCCATCTTGCTGTAGGTATGCTTGTTTTTTCATGAATGTCTTTGTGGTGGGTGCATCAAGCTCACCAAGATGCCTTCATATTATTGTTTCTGCCATGCTCTGTTTTCTGCTAAGTCTGAAACCTGTTAACGAAACTTGCTATGTTTATATGGTTACCATCATATCTTCTGGTCCTTTTTTGCTTATGGTCATTAAGGGACTTTTGTCATATGCATTTAGTAGAATACTTCCATGCCTTGTTTTGCCATGTTAAGTTCCCGTAGCATGTTTATTTCGTGCTCTGAACATTGCTACGTGATGCTGTTTCAGTCATGTCCAGTAATTTCACTAAGTCTGTAAACCTGTTATCTTTTGCACTTTTGCCATGCTTGTTTGAGCCTGCTATATTGTGATCTAGCCGTAGCTCAGTGTTCATCTTTTGTCAAGCATCTCCTGTAGATTACTTTCATATGCTTTGTTGCTATGTTGGAGTGCTGTAGCATAGTTTCTCGGTGTATTTTAAGTGCTATCATGCTGTTAATTGCAGATTCCTGTCATTCTTGTTTTGCTTGCCATTTGCAAACCGTGCATCCGTTTCCGGTGATCTTTATATCGGTTTCGACCGAAATCATCTCATCTTTCGAGTGGCATACTTGGTTTGCCAAGTTACTGCCTTGTTCATCATTTTCCTTCCGGAGCACGCATATGCATATCATATCTTGCATATCATTCGTGTATTGCATCATTTTGCTTGTGCATTTCCCGTGATTGATTGTGGTTCCGTTGCTTGTGTTCTTATTTTGGGTAGAGCCGGGAGACGAGTTCGTGAACGAGGAACCTGTTGAGTACGTTTACGAGGATCAAGCTTTCGACAACTCTGAGAACCTTGCAGGCAAGATGACCACACCCTCGAAATCACTTCTATCTTTGCTTTGCTAGTTGTTCGTTCTATTGCCATGGTGCGCTACCTACCACTTGCTATATCATGCCTCCCATATTGCCATGTCAGCCTCTAACCATCCTTTCCTAGCAAACCGTTGTTTGGCTAAGTTACCGCTTTTGCTCAGCCCTTCTTATAGCGTTGCTAGTTGCAGGTGAAGAAGTTTGTTCCATGTTGGAACATGGATATGTTGGGATATCACAATATCTCTTATTTAATTAATGCATCTATATATTTGGTAAAGGGTGGAAGGCTCGGCCTTATGCCTGGTGTTTTGTCCCACTTTTGCCGCCCTAGTTTCCGTCTTACCGGTATTATGTTCCTTGAGTTTGCGTTCCTTACGCGGTTGGGTGATTTATGGGACCCCCTTGACAGTTCGCCTTGAATAAAACTCCTCCAGCAAGGCCCAACCTTGGTTTTACCATTTTCCACCTAAGCCTTTTCCCCCGGGTTTTCGCGAGCCTGAGGGTCATCTTTATTTAAACCCCCGGGCCAGTGTTCCTCTAAGTGCTGGTCCAAACTAGAGCCACTTGCAGCGCCACCTTGGGGAAACTCGAGGATTGGTTTTAGTTGTACATAGTGTTCATCCGGTGTGCCCTGAGAACGAGATATGTGCAGCTCCTATCGGGATTTGTCGGCACATTCGGGCGGCTTTGCTGGTCTTGTTTTACCATTGTCGAAATGTCCTATAAACCGGGATTCCGAGACTGATCGGGTCTTCCTGGGAGAAGGTTTATCCTTCGTTGACCGTGAGAGCTTATGACGGGCTAAGTTGGGACACCCCTGCAGGGTATTATCTTTCGAAAGCCGTGCCCGCGGTTATGAGGCAGATGGGAATTTGTTAATGTCCGGTTGTAGAGAACTTGTCACTTGACCCAATTAAAATACATCAACCGTGTGTGTAGCCGTGATGGTCTCTTCTCGGCGGAGTCTGGGAAGTGAACACGGTTTGAGTTATGCATGAACGTAAGTAGTTTCAGGATCACTTCTTGATCATTTCTAGCTTCGCGACCGTTGCGTTGCTTCTCTTCTCGCTCTCATTTGCGTATGTTAGCCACCATATATGCTTATTGCCTGCTGCAGCTCCACCTCATTACACCATCCTTTCCTATAAGCTTAAATAGTCTTGATCTCGCGGGTGTGAGATTGCTGAGTCCTCGTGACTCACAGATTCTACCAAAACAGTTGCAGGTGCCGACGATGCCAGTGCAGGTGACGCAACCGAGCTCAAGTGGGAGTTCGATGAGGAACGTGGCCGTTACTATGTGTCTTTTCCCGATGATCAGTAGTGGAGCCCAGTCGGGACGATCGGGGATCTAGCATTTGGGGTTATCTTATTTTCATTTAGATTTGACCGTAGTCGGTCTATGTGTGGATTTTGGATGATGTATGAATTATATTTATGTATTGTGTGAAGTGGCGATTGTAAGCCAACTCTCGTTATCCCATTCTTGTTCATTACATGGGATTGTGTGAAGATGACCCTTCTTGCGACCAAACCACAATGCGGTTATGCCTCTAAGTCATGCCTCGACACGTGGGAGATATAGCCGCATCATGGGCGTTACAAATATGACCTAAACGGTAGTGCCACAAATAAGTTGCACTATCATTATCAACTCTGCATCTTTTGGCCTCAATATTATGAATATGTGTATCACTACTATCCAGATTTAATATAAATAGACCACTCCTCAAGGGTGCATGACCATAAAAGATATTACTCATATAAATAGAACAACTATTATTCTCTGATTTAAATGAATAACTGTCTCGCATCAAACAAGATCCAGATATAATGTTCATGCTTAACGCTAGCACCAAATAACAATTATTTAGGTCTAAAACTAATCTCGAAGGTAGATGTAGAGGTAGCGTGCCGATCGCGATCACATCGACTTTGGAACCATTTCCCACGTGCATTGTCACCTCGTCCTTAGCTAATCTTCGCTTAATCCGTAGTCCCTGTTTCGAGTTGCAAATATTAGCAACAAAACCAGTATCAAATACCCAGGTGCTACTGCGAGCATTAGTAAGGTACACATCAATAACATGTATATCACATATACCTTTATTCACCTTGCCATCCTTCTTATCCGCCAAATACTTGGGGCAGTTCCGCTTCAGTGACCAGTCTGCTTGCAGTAGAAGCACTCAGTCTCAGGCTTAGGTCCAGACTTGGGTTTCTTCTCTTGAGCAGAACCTTGTTTGTTGTTCTTCTTGAAGTTCCCCTTCTTCTTCCCTTTGCCCTTTTTCTTGAAACTAGTGGTCTTATTGACCATCAACACTTGATGCTCCTTCTTGATTTCTACCTCCGCAGCCTTTAGCATTGCGAAGAGCTCGGGAATCGTCTTATCCATCCCTTGCATGTTATAGTTCATCACGAAGCTCTTGTAGCTTGGTGGCAGTGATTGAAGAATTCTGTCAATGACGCTATCATCTGGAAGATTAACTCCCAGTTGAATCAAGTGATTGTTATACCCAGACATTCTGAGTATATGCTCACTGACAGAACTATTCTCCTCCATCTTGCAGTTGTAGAACTTATTGGAGACTTCATATATCTCAATCCGGTCATTTGCTTGAAATATTAACTTCAACTCCTGGAACATCTCATATGCTCCATGACGTTCAAAACGTCGTTGAAGTCCCGGTTCTAAGCCGTATAGCATGGCACACTGAACTATCGAGTATTCATCAGCTTTGCTCTGCCAGACGTTCATAACATCTTGTGTTGCTCCTGCAGCAGGTTTGGCACCTAGCGGTGCTTCCAGGACGTAATTCTTCTGTGCAGCAATGAGGATAATCCTCAAGTTACGGACCTAGTCCGTGTAATTGCTACCATCATCTTTCAACTTTGCTTTCTCAAGGAACGCATTAAAATTCAACGGAACAACAGCACGAGCCATCTATCTACAACAAACATAGACATGCAAAATACTATCAAGTACTAAGTTCATGATAAATTTAAGTTCAATTAATCATATTACTTAAGAACTCCCACTTAGATAGACATCCCTCTAATCATCTAAGTGATCACGTGATCCAAATCAACTAAACCATGTCCGATCATCACGTGAGATGGAGTAGTTTCAATGGTGAACATCACTATGTTGATCATATCTACTATATGATTCACGCTCGACCTTTCGGTCTCAGTGTTACGAGGCCATATCTGCATATGCTAGGATCGTCAAGTTTAACCTGAGTATTCCGCGTGTGCAACTGTTTTGCACCCATTGTATTTGAACGTAGAGCCTATCACACCCGATCATCACGTGGTGTCTCAGCACGAAGAACTTTCGCAATGGTGCATACTCAGGGAGAACACTTTTATCTTGAAATTTAGTGAGAGATCATCTTATAATGCTACCGTCAATCAAAGCAAGATAAGATGCATAAAAGATAAACATCACATGCAATCAATATAAGTGATATGATATGGCCATCATCATCTTGTGCTTGTGATCTCCATCTCCGAAGCACCGTCATGCTCACCATCGTCACCGGCGCGACACCTTGATCTCCATCGTAGCATCGTTGTCCTCTCGCCAACTTATGCTTCTACGACTATCGCTACCGCTTAGTGATAAAGTAAAGCATTACAGGGCGATTGCATTGCATACAATAAAGCGACAACCATATGGCTCCTGCTAGTTGCCGATAACTCGGTTACAAAACATGATCATCTCATACAATAAAATTTAGCATCATGCCGACCATATCACATCACAACATGCCCTGCAAAAACAAGTTAGATGTCCTCTACTTTGTTATTGCAAGTTTTACATGGCTGCTACGGGCTTAGCAAGAACTGTTCTTACCTACGCATCAAAACCACAACGATAGTTCGTCAAGTCAGTGTTGTTTTAACCTTCTCAAGGACCGGGCGTAGCCACACTCGGTTCAACTAAAGTTGGAGAAACTGACACCCGCCAGCCACCTGTGTGCAAAGCACGTCGGTAGAACCAGTCTCGCATAAGCGTACGCGTAATGTCGGTTCGGGCCGCTTCATCCAACAATACCGTCGAACCAAAGTATGACATGCTGGTAAGCAGTATGACTTGTATCGCCCACAACTCACTTGTGTTCTACTCGTGCATATAACATCTACGCATAAAACCAGGCTCAGATGCCACTGTTGGGGAACGTAGTAATTTCAAAAAAAATCCTACGCACACACAGGATCATGGTGATGCATAGCAACGAGAGGGGAGAGTGTGTCCACGTACCCTCGTAGACCGAAAGCTGAAGCGTTAGCACAACGCGGTTGATGTAGTCGTACGTCTTCACGATCCGACCGATCAAGTACCGAACGCACGGCACCTCGGAGTTCAGCATACCGATCCAGCCGAGCTTTGAGGGAGAGTTCCATCAGCACGATGGCGTGGTGACGATGATGATGTTCGACCGACGCAGGGCTTCGCCTAAGCACCGCTACGATATTATCGAGGTGGATTATGGTCGAGGGGGGCACCGCACACGGCTAAGAGATCCAAGGGATCAATTGTTGTGTCTATGGGGTGCCCCCCTCCTCTGTATATAAAGGGGGGAGGAGGAGAGGGCCGGCCAAGGGGAAGAGGCGCGCCAAAGGGGGGCAATCCTACTCCAAGTAGGATTCCCCCTTCTTTCCTAGTCCAAGTAGGAGAGGGGAAGGAAGGGGAGGAGGAGAAGAAGGAAAGGGGGACCGGCCCCCTAGTCCAATTCGGTTTGGGCTAGGGGGGCCACGCGCCCCTAGCTGGCCGCCTCTCCTCTTCCACCACTCGGGCCCATGAGGCCCAATAACCCCCCGGGGGGTTCCAGTAACCCCCCGGTACTCCGGTATATGCTCGATACTCTCCGAAACCATTCCGGTGTCCGAACATAGTCGTCCAATATATCAATATTTACGTCTCGAACATTTCGGAACTCCTCATCATGTCCGTGATCACATCCGGGACTCCAAACTACCTTCGGTACATCAAAACACATGAACTCATAATATAACCATCATCGAACTTTAAGCGTGCGGACCCTACGGGTTTGTCGTGGAATTAACACGTCAGATGTCCTAGGTGTAAGGACTTAGTCGTGAGGTCAGCGCATCTATGTAGTAGCTTGAGAGGGGTTGATTGGGATGAGAGACGCAGGGCAGATTGACGCACAAGACAAGGGTTTAGACAGCTTCGGGCCCCGGGAAACATCATCCGGTAACAACCCTACATGCTGTTTGAGGCTAGGTCTCATTATGATCACGGGAGAGTCGCCGCATAAGCCGGCTCTCGGTGTTTAGCCCTAGAGATTATTTCTTGTTGCCTGTCCCTCTTCGGGGAGCCCTGCCCCTCCTTATATAAGTTAGAGGGGCGGGTTACATGTGGAGTCCTAGTAGGACTAGGACTAGTCTATCTTCTCTTACAAGTTAATTACAAGTCCGGGTCTTGCTTCCCTGTAAAGGAAATATTCGTCACCCCTTCCTTCTTAAGCCGGCCCATCATAAATGTGAGCCGGCCTTCTGGGCCTTGGGCCTTGTTGTCCATCTGACCCGCCCGCCGGGTTACTAATGAGTCGCCAAGATCGGGCAGGTTATCTGTGAATCGCCAAGCTCCGGGCGGGTCACCAGTGAGTCGCCAATTCCGGCCGGGTCATACCGCGGGGTATATCCCCGACATTAGCCCCCAGTTTGATTTGGATTCATCCATGTTAAACTGATCCTGTAAAATAAACACAAGAACAAACTTGATAGGTTGTGCTCTGGGTTAAATATTCTTTGTAAGCCGGCACCTGATCATCTTTAAATCCTTGTCATTTCCTTCTTGATACATGCCCATGAACTCATCGCAAATCTCCTTTAGTAGATATGTTCAAACTTTGTGAATGCAAAAAATCCAGATACTTCTTTCAAGAAATCCGGGTCAATAGGCCAGCTTCAGAGTCAATTTGCTCGCATTGGTATCCTGACTTTCAGCCGGCTTGAAGAGGTAAAACTTGCCGGTTTATCATAACCAAAATTGCCGGTTTGTAAATATTTATAGCACCGGGTCATAACTGTTGCCGACGCCGGGTCATAATTATTGGTGACACCGGATCATGATTGTTGCAAACACCGGGTCAGTCTGATCTACTCAAAATGGAGAATTTGAAGATTTTTTCTCCCTTATATGCATATCACCTGTAGCCCCCAAGTCTTAAGAGGAGAACATAGTGATAACTTAAGACTTGCTTCAATATAAGTGTTGCAACCTTGAAGAAAACCGGATTATTCATCTCAATCATTAGTCATAAACTGAATATTCCACATATGTAGCCCCCAAGTGTCGGGTTGTCATACTTGCAGCAACCTGGGACTTGTAATTGCCTTATGCTCATAAAAACTTCAACCAATGTAGCCCCCAAGGGCCGGGTCATTATACAATAATGAGCAGGGACTTTGTAAATATGATCATGTAAGCTTTGACTAGCAACTTGTAGTCTCCAAGGGCCGGCTTAGTAAGATAATACTAAGCTAGGACTTTGTATATAATTTATTGATAATAACATCATATAATATAATCTCCACCATGAGGCTTGAACCCACGTCCACAAGGTTAAAAGCTTTGTACTCTACCAACTGAGTAGTGGACCGTTCAATATAATGGATTAATGCTTGTGTACCTTGAATTTTTGACAGGACCAATTGGTAGCCCCCAAGGGCCGGCTCATTTAGAATGTGATGAGTCGGGTCTTCAATAAGTTGAGCAAAAAATGATTTTACATTAGCCCCCAAGTGCCATGGTACATGCTGGCAGTAACATGGGACTTGCATATTCGACGTAATATCAATTTGAATAATGTAGCCCCCAAGTGCCGGGTCGTAAGCCTGCAGCGACTCGGGACTATTCCTTCCATTGTAGAGTAAATCATATCCATTGATAAAATAATAGCCATTGCGCCAAAGCGACTTTGAATACCTCATATGTTGATAAGTAAATCCGGAGTTTAAATACCCGGCGGCTCTTGGCCGATGGCAATTTAATACGCCTCCATTGTAAGCCGGAATTTGTACAACCCGGCGGCTTATAGCCTTTGAGAAAATCAAGAATTGATAACCCTTTTGAGACACCAATTTCCATCTATGATGACGTGCTTGAATTTAATCATTTATGTAAGTCATAGTTCTGTAAATCCTGCAGAGTTTAAACAACATATGCCCTGGCGACTTAACGTCAAAAACCAGGACGGGTAACCACCCAAATGTAGTCTTATCCTGCACACAAGTATATCACAAGACACCTTGGTGGTTTACCGCAGGGCGGGTCAAAATATCTTACATATGACCACTGTGATATTTGAACTGTACCGCCGGCTTATGATACCTGTGCAGTAAGTGTGATAACCCAATCCTTAGAAGCCAATGCTCTCACATAGATGATGATTGTCATAAGCCGGTGACTTATCATCGAAAATCAAGCCGGGTTTAAATAGAAACCGCTCATATACACTTTAGATGTGTTCAAAAGAGCTTCAAATAAAATCCCAAAAATTATTGGCAAAAAGAAACTTCAAAAAATCTTGAGGCTTCTGATTCGAATACGATCGGAAAACCGTCCCAAAGGGGTTAAGCTAAGATTCGAATACGATCATATAGCCCCCAGTGGCTTTGGCGTTGCCGATCAAGAGGGTACCGACAGCTATGTTCTCTTTGGTTCGAATACGACCTATGTTTGAACAGGAAGCCCCCAAATGACCTTGAGAGTTGTTTAACGACGCTGATTCGAATACGATCCACGTCGGTTCCCAAAGGGGGTTGAGCTATGGTTCAAATATGACCAAGAAACTCCCCAATGAGCTCGGCAGTGTGCCGATCAAAAGGGTATCGACAGCTATGTTCTCTTTGGTTCGAATGCGACCTATGTTTGAACAGGAAGCCCCCTAGTGATCATGAGAATATTTAACGACTCCGATTCGAATACGATCAGGGTCACACCAAAAGGGTTAAGCTAAATTCGAATACGATCAGCTCCCGATGGTCATTAAAGCAGGGTACCTATATTTGAGTTGTGCTTTGTAACAGACTCTCTTTGGTCCCTTTAATTTTTCCTGAAAATTCAAACTTGAGTCGGACGTTTGAACCGGATTTGAGAGCTTCAAAACCTTGCGGGAGAAAGATATCTCTTGAACCGGATTTTAAACCGGAATCTTTATTTGAACCGGCAATTTTCTGACGGGCTTTAAGGTTCCATCGATATGGTAGCAGCCTCCGGAACCGGGTTATCATTCCCTCCAACGACCCGGGGTTCCCGAGTCATGTCACTGTAGCCCCCGAGTCTCAAGATGACTCGAGGAGTTGGCTTGAGATTCTCCATATTTAACCGTGATATAAACCGGCATAACTTGTATATCATTGGTGTTGATAACACGATGTGTATCCACAGAAGGTTGAGGTGACTGCGGCGGGTTATAAATGATCCCTTATGAGCTGTGTCAGCAACTCGGCCAATGGTTCCTTCCAACTGGCTGTTTGACGCTTAACCAAACTGTAGTGATGGCGACTTGTGCGCATGTCCATTGAGCCGTCCAGGTGCAGACGGCGGCTGATAACATATGATAATTTGCCTCCAATTTGTTGGAAGAAAACCGGGCTTCCCAAGTAGTGACCTGCTCATACTCAATACACAGCTCATGCAGATAAGTGCTGCTCGGTGTGTTGATGTAGACCAGGCCACGAGAGGCGGACGGAAAAGACGACCTCAGCATCAGAGGCGGCCCAGACAGACGAACCGGCCGCGGTGTTATAAACCGGCGCAGTCGGGCGAGTTAACCACGCCGTTTTGATGTAGTGAACAATTGTCCTGCATCAACAATATTGCAGACCTAGACAAAGATAAACTGCTCTTTGACAAAATAATATGTACCAATAAAATATATTTTAGATGGATATCACCTGATGTGCCAGGCCGGAAATAATCCGCCATGAAATTGATGATCGCTAGGTGAAGTTGAAGTCGCTCACGGGTGAACCGGCCACGGCGTGGTAAACCGATGTGGACGGGTGAGTCGGCCGTGACTTTTGTAAGCCGGCGCGGACAGCGAGTCGGCCACGGTGTTGTAAGCCGGTGCAAACGGGCAAATTGTCCTCCTCGTTGTAAACCGGTGTGGTCGCGAGAGACGGCCACGTCGTTGTAAGCCGGCGTGGTCGCGAGAGACGGCCACGGCGCTGTAAGCCGGTGCAAACGGGCAAATTGTCCTCCTCGTTGTAAACCGATGTGGTCACGAGAGACGGCCACGTCGTTGTAAGCCGGCGTGGTCGCGAGAGACGGCCACGGCGCTGTAAGCCGGTGCGGGAGTCCGTTGAGTAACGACGACCACCCGTGCCAAAAAATGTTGGCGTGCCTCCATCTCCTCGGTATAATACCACTTTTTGTCATAAATAATTGCCCTGTATAAACAATATTGTAGACCAAGGCAAAGATAAACTTGTTTTTTGACAAAAACAACATGTGCTAATAAAACAAACTTGGATGGGTATCACCTGATTTGTCTGGATGACGGACGGCGAGTCAATCACATGGCAAGCCACACGGACAGCGAGTCAATCGCAGGCATGGTAAGCCGTGCAGACTGACGAGTTGATGTAGACCGGGCCACAGGAGCGGCGACTTACGCACGTCCGTTCATCGGGTAGTGTGGCACGAACGGAACACTAGGCCAGAACGTTTGCCAGTGTGCGCTCCGTACCCGTAGTATTACAATTGTCTGTGAAACAATATTACACGCCAAGTAATTGTTCTCAGACGAATTAACATATTGATAAAATACAGTAGAAAGATATCACCTGATTTGCTTTGACGGTAGATGATTTGCATGCAGACTACTAGCACCAATTAATTCATCTGCTGCGTGATCTCCCATACTTTTGTCTTTTCCTTTTGTTGACTCTGGTCATCATGCGGTTAGTAATCCACTTTTCCCATCGCAGCCTCAAAGATGTAAGGTAACATGCAGGCGCTTATTAGGATGTATCCTTTTTCCCTCGCCCTCTTCTCACCCACAGTAGCACAGAACTGCAGAGAGCCCGTTCAGAGGTGGAAGGCGGCTGAAACAAACATGGCCGAGGCGGCGGCAGCCAACACGAGGACAGGCCCGAGGCCGCGGGCTACAGGCGCGGTGACTCGAGGCAGAAGGACAGCAGCTTGATCCGCCCGAGTTAGTAGCGATTTTGGCGATCAGTGTCTCAGAAGCCATGGCTCATAGAACAGCTCATGGTGTCACCCGCAGTGACGGAGGCTGGCGACTTAACCCGTTTTGCGATCCGGCGGCTGAGGCCTGGCGGCAACTCATGGTCGGTCGATTCTCAGGGTGATTCAAAGAGTGAGCCGGCGCGGCAACAGAGTGAACCGGCGTAGCAATTTGAGGAAACCGCGCGAGGCCGCGGCGACTCACGGCGCAAGGGACTCAATGGCTGTGACCCGGCGGGGAGTCGCGGGACCAGGGCGGTTTGCCGATGCGGGCGAGACTGCAGAAACAGCAAAGCAGGGCACCCCACAGCGGGTTGACGGGCCGGTCGGGCCTCTCGCGGGTCGAGCCAGAGGAGATCCCGCAGTGGTAAACCGGCAGCTCATCAGCGGCGGCAGGAAGGCGGCCCTGCACTAGCGCACCAACACGGCCAGGTGGAGGAGGGCGTCCAGCACGAGAGCCTGGCGCGGCGCGAACGGAGGCGTCGGGCGGCTGATTCAGAGCAATGGTGGCTTAGAGGCATGACAGCGGCGGAGGCAGGATCGCAAGGCCGCCAAGTCCGAGTCGATCCTCCGGTCCCATGCTCGTCCTGGTCGTGGTCGGTTTTACCATCCCCGATCCGTCTCCTCCAGGTTGTGGGCTCATGACCCTTTTTTTGACTTATAGCTACTGCAGGATATGCATGCATAGTTCGCCCGGTGGGCAGTCCGTGATTTCAGAGTTCCAGGTGCTTTCAACTTGTACTGACTGCTTATCCTTCTTGGTAACTTCCTTGGGTAGACGTAGTGTTTAGAGAAAAAACCAATCTGAACTTGCAGCTCCGCTCGGCCTTCATGTGACAAACAGAGTACTAGTTGACAACGACTTGAGAGATCAATCATGACATCGACCACATACTAGAAGTATAGTACTAGTAGATCAAGTAGTATCAGTTTTGATTTCCATGTGAGATGTTCCTGATCCGTCAAATCTGGAATAGCAGCGAAAAAAACTGCGGTTGCCCTGGGCCCGTGGCTGCCGTCAAGTAAAGGTGAATCACGCGTGGAGCTGCTGTAAGTCAAGCACACGCAACGCTGTGTACAGTACGCGAACGAAACAAAACGGATTGATGCAACTGATTGAATTCCTGTCGGTCTCGGCCACGCAGCACAACGCTCCAAAAATCGATCTGGTTTTTGGATTGATGACTCGCTCTCGTCGGCCTTGGCGACTCTCCAGCGGTTTCAGCAAAAATCAATCTGGCTTTTGCGACTCATCCGGTCGTGGCGGCGCATAACAGGCACTCTCATCCCCTTGATCCAGAGTAGAGCTTCACGCACCATCTGTTAATTATTTAGCTGATTGCGAACTTCTCGATCCTTAGGAAAATCCCTTCAAGAACTCAACACCACTATGCGCGGGCCCCACGGTGGGCGCCAACTGTCGTGGAATTAACACGTCAGATGTCCTAGGTGTAAGGACTTAGTCGTGAGGTCAGCGCATCTATGTAGTAGCTTGAGAGGGGTTGATTGGGATGAGAGACGCAGGGCAGATTGACGCACAAGACAAGGGTTTAGACAGCTTCGGGCCCCGGGAAACATCATCCGGTAACAACCCTACATGCTGTTTGAGGCTAGGTCTCATTATGATCACGGGAGAGTCGCCGCATAAGCCGGCTCTCGGTGTTTAGCCCTAGAGATTATTTCTTGTTGCCTGTCCCTCTTCGGGGAGCCCTGCCCCTCCTTATATAAGTTAGAGGGGCGGGTTACATGTGGAGTCCTAGTAGGACTAGGACTAGTCTATCTTCTCTTACAAGTTAATTACAAGTCCGGGTCTTGCTTCCCTGTAAAGGAAATATTCGTCACCCCTTCCTTCTTAAGCCGGCCCATCATAAATGTGAGCCGGCCTTCTGGGCCTTGGGCCTTGTTGTCCATCTGACCCGCCCGCCGGGTTACTAATGAGTCGCCAAGATCGGGCAGGTTATCTGTGAATCGCCAAGCTCCGGGCGGGTCACCAGTGAGTCGCCAATTCCGGCCGGGTCATACCGCGGGGTATATCCCCGACAGGGTTCGAGAACTATGTAGACATGACCGAGACACGTCTCCGGTCAATAACCAATAGCGGAACCTGGATGCTCATATTGGCTCCCACATATTCTACGAAGATCTTTATCGGTCAAACCGCATAACAACATACGTTGTTCCCTTTGTCATCGGTATGTTACTTGCCCGAGGTTCGATCGTCGGTATCTCAATACCTAGTTCAATCTCGTTACCGGCAAGTCTCTTTACTCGTTCCGTAATACATCATCCTGCAACTAACTCATTAGTTGCAATGCTTGCAAGGCTTATAATGATGTGCATTACCGAGTGGGCCTAGAGATACCTCTCCGACAATCGGAGTGACAAATCCTAATCTCGAAATACGCCAACCCAACAAGTACCTTCGGAGACACCTGTAGAGCACCTTTATAATCACCCAGTTACGTTGTGATGTTTGGTAGCACACAAAGTGTTCCTCCGGTAAATGGGAGTTGCATAATCTCATAGTCATAGTAACATGTATAAGTCATGAAGAAAGCAATAGCAACATAGTAAACGATCAAGTGCTAAGCTAACGGAATGGGTCATTTCAATCACATCATTCTCCTAATGATGTGATCCCGTTTATCAAATGACAACTCTTTGTCTATGGCTAGGAAACATAACCATATTTGATCAACAAGCTAGTCAAGTAGAGGCATACTAGTGACACTCTGTTTGTCTATGTATTCACACATGTATTATGTTTCCGGTTAATACAATTCTAGCATGAATAATAAACATTTATCATGATATAAGGAAATAAATAATAACTTTATAATTGCCTCTAGGGCATATTCCTTCAGCCTCCACTTCCTGTTAGCCTTCGGGACTACCACTGGATTTGCCAACCATGTGGGATGTAACACTCCTCTGACCAAACCAGCTGCTTCAAGTTTCTTGATCTCTTCCGTAATAAACTGCTGCCTCTCCAAGGCCTGCTTCCGGACTCTCTGCTTGACAGGTCGGGCGTGTGGGTAGACAGCAAGCTGGTGCTCGATTACCTCCTTGGGAACACCGGGGATATCAGATGGTTGCCAGGCAAACACATCGATATTCACCCGCAGGAAGGCAACGATCGCGCTTTATTATTTGTCATTGAGGGTGGCGCTGATAGTGAAAGTGCCATCAACGCCAGCCAGCCCTGCTGGGACCTTTTTCACTTGGCTGCAGTGACCTTGGATCTCTTGCTGTTGGAGCTCTCTGGCAAGTCTTCGATAGGCGCAACGCACTCCGAAGAAGTACGCTTCCCGGATGCCTTGCCAGCGTCCTTGCTACCCTTCTTCTTTCCTCTGTCCTCCTTGGCGGGAACTACTGCTACCACTGCCTCTGCCGCGGCTGCGTCCTGGTACATCTTGTCCACGCAAATGATAGCATCATTCTCGTCTGATGGGATGGTAATGACTCCCACAGGCCCAGGCATCTTCAAGGTGTTGTAGGCATAGTGGGATGCTGCCATGAATTTAGCTAGGGTTGGGCGTCCAAGAATCCCATTGTACGGCAGGGGGAGGTCGACCACATTAAACACAATCTTCTTAGTTTGGTAGTTCAGCTCTTCCCCAAACGTCACCAGCAACGTGATCTTTCCCTTAGGATGACTCCTGCCGGGATTAACTCCTTGAAACGTGCCAGTGGCCTTCAACTCATCTTCTGCTATCTGAAGTTTGCTGATGAATGCCGGCGAAATCAGATTCAACCCGGCCCCGCCGTCCACCAACATTTTTGTGACCTTGAGGTTGCGAATTGTTGGAGAGACCAACAATGGCAAACACCCTACCGTTGTGGTGCGGTTAGGATGATCCTCTTCGTCAAAGATGTTGGGCGTGCGTGACCATTTGAGCGGCTTCCGGGCCTCTGGCGCTGGTTCCACGGCATTGACTTCTTGTGCCCACCGTTTGAGCTGGCGGTGAGAGGTGTGCAAAGATGCACCCCCGTCCATGCACAGGGGGTCAGTGGCCTTCTGAAACTCCTGCTCATTGGTTTCCTCTTCATCCCCTCCATCGCTCTCATCATCACAGGTCTCCTTCTCTCGACCTCTGGCGGGTTTTCCTTGGTTCCGGAAGGGTTTGCCGGGGCGATTTACTTCACCACCTCGGCCCTTACCGCCAGCGACATTCTGACCTTTTTCATTGTCGCGCTTCTCATACTCTGCTCTCTCTCTCTCTCTCTCTCTCTCTCTCTCTCTCTCGTAACAAGCTGCTCAACCTGATAACACTCTTGAAGATCCTGGCCTTTGGTCCTATGAATCTTGCAATACGGCCCATCACCTTTCCCGGCCTTCTCGGCAGCCGTGACCTCCTGGCAGTCAGCGCACACGGCAGCTTCCTTGTCGGGGACCTCAGCTTTGGCCTTCTTGCCGGTACTAGGTGTACCTGATCCTTCAACAGTCATCACTGCCTTATCCTTCCTCTTCTTACTGCACTTCTTGCTCTTCTTCTGACTGGTTGATTCATCATCATCCTCTGAATCGATGTTGGTGCAATATTCCTCTCCGGGCAACTTCCTTCCCTCCTCCATCCGAGCACACTTGTCCACCAAGGTGTAGAGCTCCTTCACAGTCTTGGGCAACCCCACGTTCATCTTGGAACGAATCTGGCGGTTGCGCACATTGGACTGGAAGGCAGCTATCACAGCTGTCGGATGGATATTCGGGATGTTCCTATGCAGGGTCTCTCCTTCCTTCTGTTGGAGAAACTGCAAGTCGCTGGGTCGACCTAGCTCTTGATGGCCGCCAGCGAAGGAGCCAATGAATTCATGGCACAGGTCAGCCCACGACGAGATGGAGTTCTCCGGCAGGTGCATCAGCCAAGACCTCACATTGGACTTGAGGGCCAAAGGGAAGTAGTTGGCAAACACCTTCTCATCTCTTCCCCCGGCAGCCTGAACATCGATGGTGTAGATGCTCAGAAACTCTGCCGAGTTCAGCCTCCCATCATGCTTCTCTGGTATCTCTGGCCAATGGACTTGCCGCGGGTCATGAGTAAAGGCAGGGTACCCAACCTCGAAAGGTAGGCACCGGCCAATACCGAGCGCAGGCTCGTCGACGTCGAGGCCATCGCACCCGTTGGACTGGCAGTGGTTGTCGCAGTGTCGCTTGACGACGACACGTGCTCTACTCCCCGCCTATCCTCCGAGGCTCGCCGTTGGCCTGGACGCGCTCGAGGGTCACAAGAGGCCATCGAGCCATCGTCAGGGTCTTGGTTCTGCTGCGCTCGCGCAGGCTGCCGTGGCGGGGACTGCACCGTGGGGGTGGCCCCTTTCGTACGGCCAGCATCATGAGCCGTCATCGTCGCTTGGGGAGGCCGTGGCGGGCCAGCTCGCTGCGAGCCCCGGGCTTCGGCGAAATCGAGCACACTTTGGATGGAAGCACACCATTCGTCCATCTGCTCGGCCGCTGGCAGAAACCTCAGCAGCAGCTGAGCCCGCGCCATGGCCTCTGTGGCTGTACTCGGCATGGGTGATGATGAAGTAGATCGCACCGTTGCTCAGCTCCTGACGGTGCCAGTGGTGGCAGCACCGCGTCTTCGCGGTTGCGGAGTGGCCACCTGGATGGCTGGGTGGTGCGGCAAAGGCGCTCGAGGGCCAGCTCTGTCGGGTGCAGCGACTTGGTCGACCTGTCCCGGGGGAGACGCACGTGCTACGGTCGCTCCCGTGATGGGGGCGGCCGGAGGGCGGCGATTTGCCCCATACCTAGTGCCGTTGCTGCGGTTGTGCCCGTCGGCGAGAGGAGGAGACGTAGATGGAGTAACCCCCTCACCCGTACCTTGCGGAGCATGCCGTCGGGGCGTTGCTGATGTTGTTCTACTCCGATGCCTCCTACCCTTGTGTCGGCCGCGGGGGAAGTAGTGACGGTGTCGCCTGCTCCGACTACGCCCCCAGCAGCGTCCACATCCTCATGTACCTCCGTGTCCCCCGCGGCATTAGAGGTCGCGGGCGGCGCATCCTTCGAGGTGGACGGATGAGCCGAAGCACCGGATTTCTACTTGGGCGCCATGGTCGATGGCGCCGTCGAAGGTGAAGAAGGTGATGAAGATGATGTGCTGCACACGCCTTCAGGTTCGCGCAAGCGATCCCCCTACCTGGCGCGCCAAAGATGTCATGGGAAACCACAGCCACCTATGGGATCAGAGGGCCCCTTGCTGGTTTGGCAGGGGGACGTCGCATCGCACAAAGAGCAGACGAGCATGGGGCAGCACGACAGCGATCACACAAGAAATTTTACCCATGTTCTGGCCGCCGTGAGGCATAAAACCCTACTCCTGCTTTGGTGGATTGATGGTGGAAGAATGGTGGTAGAGCGTAGTACACTTGCCTGGCAGGGGCGGTAGTGGCTACGTGCGTATGGGTGTGTGTGTGTTATCCAACCTTCCAACCCTTTCTATGGTTGCCATGCCTCCTTTTATAGATTAAGGGGTTACCACAATGGCAAAGTAGTAATTATGCACTGATAAGATAGCAAACAGTGCTATCATACCTAACTCTGCAGGCTGACAGGGTGCATTAAATGCGTCGCTTAACGTCACGTCACTGGTTGCCCGGCAAGCCTTGCCGGGCTGTCTCGCTAGCTCCACGCCTGCTCGCTCGACACGTCGTAGGACGGGTGTCATCTGTAGGCATTTCCTGTGGAAAGAGGCCGCCATGTGGCAAATGGCTCCCACTTAGTCACTTTGCGGCTTGACACCGCACTGATTGACGACGTGGGTCATGGCGGAATGGTTAGGTGAGGTGGTTTTGCCTCCGTGAGCCCCGGCAGGCCCTGCCGGGACGTCTTGGACATCTTCTTATGGGGGTGACCCCGTCCTTGTCGAGATCGTCTGCCCGGCAAGGGAGGCTTTTCTCCTGGTGGTGTCTTGTTTCTCTGGCTTGATCTTGGTCCTCTTGATCTGCATGTTGGCTCTTCGATGATCTCGGTCTCTTGTACTCTAGCATGGCTTGGTGTTGTACTCTTGTTCCCGTGACTGTGCACAGTTTGGGCAACAGACCCAGGGTTTGTTGCAACGACACCGAGGTTTTGGGACCAAGATCGAATACAAGAGATGAACTAGGGTTTGAGAGGAGATGGTGGTGGTGAAGATGTTGGTGGAGATTGACCCCCTCTCGATGAGAGGATCGTTGGTGATGACGATGGCTTCGATTTCCCCCTCCCGGAGGGATATATCCCCGACAGAACAGCTCCGCCGGAGCCCTTGATTGATTCTGCACAGGTTCCGCCTCGAGACGGCGGCGCTTCGTCCCGAAAGCTTCCTTTTGATTTTTTTTCCAGGTCAAAACACACCGTATAGCAGAAGATGGGCGTTGGAGGCCTGCCAGGGGGCCCACAAGGACGGGGGGCGCGCCCTCCAACCTTGTGGCTGGCTGGTGGCCACCCTCTGGTACTTTCTTCGCCCAATATTTTTTATATATTCCGAAAACATGCTCCGTGAAGTTTCAAGACTTTTGGAGTTGTGCGGAATAGGTCTCTAATATTTGCTCCTTTCCAGTCCAGAATTCCAGCTGTCGGCATTCTCCCTCTTCATGTAAACCTTATAAAATAAGAGAGAAAAGGCATAAGTATTGTGATATAATGTGTAATAACAGCCCATAATGCAATAAATATCAATATAAAAGCATGATACAAAATGGATGTGTCATTACTCTCATTAGAAGGTGGGAAGGGGTAGCTAATCCGCTCTTCCTCCTTTTGTTCTTCGTTCTCCTCGTCATCTTTTTCATCCAATGAGCTCACAGTGTCATCAGTTTCTTCTTCCATATATTCCTGCAAAATATTAGTCTCTTCTTGGACAGCAGAGACTTACTCAATAAACTCATTAATATCAGCATTATACACATAACTAACAAAGTGGTCCGCTCGATGCGCGGGCTAGTATTTAATAAATTTATTAATTATAACATATATTTTTTGTTCTAAAGAACAAATGAAACCGAATGTGATGGCATTTACGGATATAAAACTTCTACAAACATAATTTGTTTTTCTTTGTTGTTTTAAAGTTCTATTCTTACATGGATATATTTATTAGTATATTGAATGCAATAATGTTTGAGGCATAAAAATATAGATAGACGCATGGGAGTTGAAAAACTAAAACTACTATGTTGCATAGAGAGTAAGGGTCAACAAAATTATGGATATAGGTATGTAGATCTAAATGTTGTGCTTCATTTATTGAAAAAAGGTTCACCAAATTACCGTTCTTGTTATAGTTAGCTTATCACATACTTTTAATATAGTTGAATTTCATATCACATTAGATATTTGTTAACAAATTTAATTTTTTATCATATGGGTTGTTTGGTTCTTTTCCTATTTTGGATTTGTGATATAAATTTAAAATCTAGAGGAATATGTAGTCAACAAAATCTTGATTCCTTTTTTTGTTAATATTCCTCATATATTTGTAATGTATTACTTATGCTGCACATATTTAAAAGAATTAAGTATCGGCCCACTCATTCATTGGGCAAAATTTTGTATGTAATGGTCACATATTGACAAAGTTTTTTTCTGGAGAGTTGTTTCAGTTTTCCTCTGATTTGAGTTGAGTTCTCGAGATAGACATCGAAAATAACATAGAGTGTGTGTGTAGCCAAAAGAATTATGCACCACATTGAGATACGTAGCTGACTAATAAAAAATGGATGAGATGCGTGCACCCGTTCGTCATGTCAAAGCAAAGGAAAAATATTATCGGATGCATTTTTGTTGTTGTAACACATGTAATGATGTCAGATGTGAGGATGCTCAGGATATCCTTAATTAATAATGTAGTAGGGAATATATGTGTGCCTATTTCTTTCAATATGTCATATTCAAAGTGTGCAAGGATGACCATTTAGGTTTTATCTTCTGCTGTTTATGGCTTCACAGCTCCAAATATGCAATCATGTAGTAGTGTCTCCCATGTTTATTTGCTGTCTGCCTCTAAAGTAGTCTAGAAAGTTGTCATCTATAAGAAATTTGTGTTCTTTGTTTTATCATTGGCGAGTCAAGAAAGTATCTTCCTTGCTCATTATATAGGTTGATCTGCAGAAAATCAAATAGGTGAAAATATGTTTCCCATGCATCTGGGTAGGACTTAATTTGCAAGGCATTAAGAAGGAACCATACAGACGGACATTGGAAATACATGAGACACTAGTAGAAAAAGGGTCATCTGTCCCGGTTGGTAAGGGCCTTTTGTCCCGGTTTTTGAACCGGGACTAAAGGGTCGTTACTAATGCCCTAGCCCTTTAGTCCCAGTTCTTACACGAACCGGGACAGATGGGCCTCCACGTGGCCGGTGCGGCGAGCCCAGGCAGGAGGGCCGTTGGTCCCAGTTGGTGGCACTAACCGGGACCAATAGGCATCCACGCGTCAGCATTTCAGGGGCTGGGGTTTTTGTTTTTGTTTTTTGAAAGGGGGGGGGGGGTTGGGGGTTTTGGGGGGTTAATTTAGGTGTTTCATATATTGTGTTAGCTAGCTAATTAATAGAGAGAAGGGTCCTCTATTATCTCCGTGCTTGGTCGACGCTACGTACTATATACGTATAGAGAGGACTAGACACGCTAGCTAGTAAGAAAATGAAGGAAACAAAAGATCGTCATGAACATATGCATACAGAGAGAAGTGATATCGACCACCTCTCCTTCTCTGAGAGATTGGTCGAACAACAAGTTCTCGTATATCTATCCGACACTACCGGCTACATATATACAATAATTATCTCTTACAATATAATCTCCTAATTATATATGAACACAGGGTCCACATAGTATTCTCCGTTTTCAGCGATCACGTGGTCAAGGAAGAATGCCGCCAATTCCTCTTGAATTGCTCGCATACGATCTGGTGCTAGGAGTTCATCCCGCATCCGAAAGATCTAATTTGAAGAAGGGGGTCAATACATATATATATATATATATATATATATATATATATATATATATATATATATATATGAATAAATGAAACTCAACACAAATGATGGTAATAAAATAAAATTGTGAATATTATTGCTTACGTACTTCATATTGTTCATCAGAGTAGCCCCGCTCACAGGTCGTGTGGCGGATGGACTCGCAAACGTAGTATCCACAGAAATCATTCCCTTGTTCCTGCCACAACCACTTTACAAGAAATAGAGGTCAATCAAACTGATAAGCAAGCATGCTAAATGGTATTGATGAAACTAGCGCTTGAATCACTAGGAGATGCGCAGAACATGCTACTATAGTACTTACCAAAACAATGAATGCATCAATTAGCTAGTCAGCACAAGCTTAACTAATATATTTACCTGGCCGGACTATGTTCGGTCACCGGAGCCGTCACCACGGGCTCCTTCTTGCACCAGCATTGGGTCACCCGAGCCATCATAATCATGTCTTTCCTCCTCCACTCTTCGATCACCGTAGCCTGCTTCTTCACCCTGTTCTTCTAGACCATCATTGTCGTTAAGATACGACAAGACATCACCTCCGGCTAAGATTATGTCCCCCAACACCTCTTCTGCTTCCTCGTCTCGTCCGTGCTCCATTGTTTCTGCAAATATTACAACATGGCAATTATTACACAAACATGACAGCAGGTGGATGTATTAGTGCAAACGTAGACCTAGCTTATTCCGGGTTTGGGGTGGCCTCGGCAACGCTTCAAGGGTAGGGGCGTGGCGGGAGGGGGTAGGAGACCGACATCGTTTTTTTTCTAGGGTTTGGGTGTCCTCGAGAGTTTTGGTCAAGCGAGAGGGCCGGGGGGTGCTCCCGTGGTATAAGTTATCACGGTCGAAGTTATCCGGGAGGGGGTTATATCGACAACGACGACATACATACATACATGGGAAAATAATGTTATCGGGGAGGGGGTAGGTCGAACCCCCCCCCTCATGTTGAAGTTATCGGGACACGGGGTATATCGACAATTACATATCCGATAAAAAATAAGAAGATGAAGAAGAAATAAAAAGAGGAGAAGAAGATATTAATAGAGGAGAAGATTGAAGAAAAAAAGAAGAAAAAAAAAGAGGAGAAGAAGAAAGGAATAGAGGAGAAGAAGATATTCTCCTCTATTCCTTTCTTCTTCTCCTCTTCCTTTTCTTCTTTTTTCTTCTTCTTATTTTCCTTTTTCCTCTCCTTCCTTTTCTTCTTCTTCATTATCTTCCTAGCTAGATATATAATACTTTTCTAAAAATGTAACTTTTGCATATATAAAACTTTTTCTTCCTCTTCCTTCTTCCTTCTCTTCCTTCTTTTCCTAAATATATAAAACTTTTCTAAAAATGAAACTAACCTAAAATGTACCCAAATGTACTAAAAATCTAACTTTTATATGCACAGAGAACATACATACATATATACATTTTTATAAAAATGCAAAAAACAAATCATCATATATATGAACAAAAAATCTGAAAAAAAAATCATATATATGAAAAAAAACAGAGAGGAAGGCCGGCGGCCGGACCGAACGTGGCGGCGGCGTGTGGTCGGGGCAAGCCGGGGGCGTGGGGCGGCGTCGGGGCAGGGGCTCGGGCCGGGGCGGCCCGACGGGGCAGGGGCGCGCGGGCCGGGGCGGCGCGTCGGGGCAGGGACACGGGCCGGGGCGGCGCGTCGGGGCAGGGCAACGGCGTGGGGCGACGGCGACGAGGAGTGGGCGGTGACGAGGAGCGGGCGGCGGGGGCGGCGACGGCGAGCACGGGCAGCCTGGCGGCGTCGGCGAGCACGGGCAGCAAGGGCGGCCTGGCGGCGTCGATGAGTTCGGCGTCGTCGGGGGGCAAATGTTCGATGAAACTGAAAAATTTACAAGTCCTGCTTATATACGGAGAGCATTGGTACCGGTTCATGGCAGCAACCGAGACCAATGCCCCTTTTAGTCCCGGTTGGTGCCACCAACTGGGACCAAAGGTCTCTTTACAGCAGCCCAAAGGCGGGAAGCGGCGGCCTTTGGTCCCGGTTGGTGGCAACAACCGGGACTAAGGGGGGGGGCATTGGTACCGGTTAGTGCCACCAACCGGTACCAAGGCACCCCTTTAGTCCTGGTTGGTGCCACCAACCGGGACCAAAGGCCTTGTGCTGTTGCGCCCGCGTCGAAAGTTTAGTCCCACCTCGCTAGTTGAGAGGGGCGCGCAGTGGTTTATAAGCCCCACTGCCACTCCCCTCTCGAGCTCCTCTCCATTGCAGGCTTACGGGCCTAATTGTCACTGCTATGCCTGATGGGCCTACTGGACCTTCTGCTGGCCTGAATCCTGGCCCATCGATGGGTTTCTAGTCGTATTCAGGCCGTGGTGGCCCAGTAGGTGGCATATTTTTTATTTTTTGCCTGTTTTTTGTTTTCTTTTTTGCTTTATTTATTTTGTTTTGTTTCTACTTACAACAAAAAACTTATTTATTTTATTTTGTTTTGTTTCTAATTACTTATTTATTTTACTTTATGATAATTCTTTTTGCTATTAAAGTTTCTAACAAAAAAAGTTCTTTATGAAAATTCTTTTTGCTTTCAATGATTTTGAACAGAAAATACTTCGATAATTTTAGTTGCATCAATTTTATATAATTTTAGTTTCAATAATACTAGAGGTTGCTTATAATGTTTTGAACAGAAAATACTGTGGTCCCGGTTCAAGCCACCAACCAGGACAAATGGTGGTGGGCCAGGAGCGAGGCCCATTGGTCCCGGTTTGTCCCACCAACCGGGACCAAAGGGGCCAAACGAACCGGGACCAATGCCCCCATGAGGCCCGGCAGGCCCCTGGCCTCACGAACCGGGACCAGTGCCCCCATTGGTCCCGGTTCTGGACTGAACCGGGACTAATGGGCTGACCCGGCCTGAAACAAAGCCCTCTTTTCTACTAGTGAGAGGATGGATTTCCTATTAGTTGTTGGTGCTATTGAAAACACTAAATAAAGCATGAGCAATTTCACCAAAATACAAACTGCTTCCAAAGCTAGAAAAATGCAGAGGAAAAAGATAAAAAACTTTTACCCCGTGACACATCGCTGGAGCCTCCCTTACTCTGCTTGCAGCATAAGCAAAATTTAGAAATAATCTAGAAATTGAAACTCACATGGATAATCAAGGTGAATCTTCTGAGAGACCCATTGTCGTTCGTGGACGTGAAAAGGCAAGGTGCAGCCTCAAAGAACTTATGTGCCAGGGCACGCTGGCTCATTCATATATCCAGCTTGCTGTGCGTGTCGACGGAGTCATACGGTTCTTTACACAGCTGCAACTCATTAAACTGCATGCACATGATGTACTCCAAATAATTGACAAACGCCAGCCAACTCTTTTTTTCTCTTGCTGCTGCACCAATTTTGCTCACGGTGTGTATTTTCTCAAGGCATGCCTGCATGTAGTATTAAATGATTTCGATGCTAAATCGCAAAACCTCGACGGGTACTACATCATGTAGCCTCAAAGAACTTGTTGTGGGGAACTCTAGTGAAAAAAAGATCAAGTAAGCATCGAAGGATTTTATTTCATTAGGATATGTCATCAAAGATGAAGGAAGTGCACCGGACGTGTCGTACTTTCATATCGCACCTGCCATATCTTCTTTCTTCTTTTGCAAAACCATAACCTCCCATATCTTTGATTCACATGCATGTCACTAAACTATGGATATTTCTCACCGATTAGCTACCTCCACACCGATAAAAAGTAATGACAGATAGAGTTATATTTTTCATGTCCTATCTATTAAGAGAGTTTTTTTTTTGGAATCACCTATGAAGAGTGCTGCAAATCTGTCTTTTGTTAGAACACCTATCAAGGGAGTTGCAAATCGATTTCGAGTTGCTAGTTTTTTTTTTCAGAATCAAGTTGCTACAGGCATATATAGAAGCCTAGAGAATGTATCTTGTATTGCACATAAACTGATAAAGCTAGCGTACCTATCACATGCTGGTAGATAGCTATATATGGGTTGTCTCTTGTGTGCATGAAAAAAAAAATCTTTGATTGATCAGGAGGGGAACGACTGTGCTAGGACTGGGGGCATGCATGTATGCATGCATGTGAGGTCTGGCCTCAATCCGAATAATCAGCAATAGCATATTCTACCCAACTCCCCAACCAATTATGCAGGCGTTGTGGCTAGTACCAAGCATGCACAAATACCAAATTCCTCCAAGATCCTCCGGCCGTCCGTCGTACTGGTGCTCCAACTGGCCATCCCCATGCTAATCGGATCGCTCGTTCTCGTTTTGAGTTCTGCACGTACACTGATGGTTGGGCCTCTGCAGAGAACTAATTAATTAAGGCATACTTACTTTAATCAAAATTGGCTGCCACTCAATGGCCTCCAAGATCCTTCGGCCGTCCGTCGTCCTGGTGCTCGAACTGGCCATCCCCGTCGTAATCGGATCGCTCATCCTCGTTTTGAGTTCTGCACGTACACGTACTGATGGTTGGGCCGCCGTGGATCTCATACGCGAACACGGCGGCGGCAGCCTTTTCTTTTCTTTCCATGGCCTTTTTCTACCTATAGAGGTCACATCGAAGGGGTATGAGGAAGTTTTTTATTTGTTTCTACTTAGATCGGACGGCTGTAAAAAAAATTCTCTGTCAAATAAATGGTTAGATGTTTCTAGTTTTTATGGTAATTTCTAGAATAATTCTCTTTTTCTGGTTAGTCCGTAAAGCCGTAAATTACTTTTCTTTCCCTTAATTTTTTAATCTTTTCTTTCCCTAACAATAATAATAAAGCGACTATTGCCTCTGCCCGCTAACTTACCGTCGTGGCGTTTTTGTAAAAAAATCCCTGTGGTTTCCTATAGTTGAAGCCGCGGTCCCTACGTAAGTGGCTAACCTGAGAAAACGTTTCAGTTTTACAAATAAGACCCTGTAGTTTGTTATATTAAACCCGCAGTCCATATGTTTGGTTTTATTAACCAGGGTCGGGTCAACGCGGTGGCACGGCGGCGCGATGCAGAACGGCGGCGGCGGCTGGAGCTTGCAGGGGCAGGATCCGTGCAGGGTAGGGGCTGGGGAGGCGGATCAGGAGGCGGGCGGCGTGGCGGGGATTGCCGGTGACGACGAGGAAGGCCGGAGCGCGGCTTCCCGGGTGGGTTCATGGCATCCACGGCTATTGGGCAGAGAGGAGACAAGGAGGCGAGGGAGAGAAGAAGGGACAAAGGAAGAGCGGTGCGGCGACCTAGGCAGGAGCTCGCCGGAGCCGGGCGATGGCGGACGGGCGCGGGAGACGGAGGGATCCCGTGCGGCGGCGTGAAGTCCTTGCTAGTGGCGTCGACGGCTGGGCGTGCGACGGCGCGGAGCCCTCCCGTTGCTACGGCGTCCGGTGGAGTGCCCTGAGGGCGCGGATGCTGCTGCTACACCAGCACCACCAGCCCAAGGTCAGCCTCCTCCACCTCGTTCTGTAGCGCAACTCCTGTCTCGCATCATGCTGCCTTACTTCTGCCCCTTTGGATTGGAGAGCGTGTGCTCTCAGCTCTGCTGGGCCAGCTGTGCTCTGTTGCGTGCGAGCAAGGGAGAAGAGCGAGCTTGCTGATTCTTCTTACCTGCAGCTCCAACACGAAAGCCAGCCAATCGACTCTTGATAGCAGAACACAAACAATACAAGTAAACAGAATTCTAAGACAGCCAAGGTGGATATGATAGCAGCGGAAGTAATTGTTGATTTAAGTGTAACAACATTGTGTGCTATTCTATCCTGGTCTTGCTTTTCTTCTTGGATAACTTCTCTAAACTCTCAATAGATTTCTTGGGTTGGCGTGGTTGTTAGTATTAGTTAATACAAACCCTATATAGCCAGCTATGGCTATATATGAATTTTGTTACTTGAAATGTTCAATACAAGTGTTGACTTGAAAAACTAAAATCGTGTGTAAGGAATCATGTAACCATATTGGATGAAGGTGACCCATAAATTCATTCAGTTAATTGAATTCTTTTTGCCTTCTGCTCAAGATAGGTACCCAAGCTCTAATAATTTCAGTGGCAACTACATCCGAACTTTGTCACATCTTTCTATTTAAAAATTGTGATTATATCATTTGTCATCTGAAAACCAGACTCATGTATACATTATGGGACATAATGTCCAGGAAATAATCACCAGGTACAGACATCACTCTTGACCTACATTGTACAACATTGCATAATTTTCTGTTTTTCTTGAGGTACCGCTCAGTACTTTTTTATCGCACACATAGATAGAACAAAGGCCACAAGAGCTGATTTGGTACACCTTGCTGCATGCGCTCTCACTTGATTAAGATATTCAAAGTGTGAGCTTTTGAAATTTCCAAAAATAAGTCAGATTCTCATTATTAACCTATGTGCACATGCCAATATTTTCTGACTCTGACAGATTGTGTTTGATAATAATTTGATGAACCACCATGTCGCCCTTCCGCCTGGTTCCATGGGAAAGTAATTTACAAAGCTCCAGTTGGTCAATACAGCCTAGATGTTTTGTTTTGAACAGGCAGCCTACAGGTTGACATTTTTTTTAGTTCCATGTTTTCTAGCATTGCTTAACTTTATTTGAAAAAGTGTTGTAGTTATGTATGCAGGATACAGTACTAGAGGTGTATGCAGGATACAGTAGTGGAGTTGGAATTTCAGGGCATCCAAAAATAATTTACTATGCTTCAGGCAAGAAAGTTAATTTGTTTGACCTTTGTAAGGACTACATTACTAGCTTAATGCATGGAACTTATTGAGCTGCATACATGGCATGTGCGTACATAGAGACCTGCTGCATCAAAGCTCGGTGCGGATACACCTCTTCTTACAGGACAGGTTGTGTACAACTTATGTTGAGCTTAAATTTCCATAATAAAACGTGTGTTTTTATTTATCATTGTTTCCCTCCTACAAAACCAAACATTTTCAGATGTTGTTTTTTCATTTCCTTCCGACGCTATTAAATCTCAGTCTTACCTATGTTGAAATGGTTCCAGTGTGTGTGTGATGCATTGCTTCCCTTAGTTTTCGGAGGAACATGGTGCTATTCCTGGTGATTTTGGTTATGGAAAAGCTGACATTAGTCAGGAACTTTCTAAGGTGATCACTTTATTGCTCCGTTCTCATCATACCGTCTCTACACTGTCTACTGAGTTCAAAAATCCATGCTGTACTCTAATTCTGAAGCTTTGGTTTATGTGGGATGTGGCTGAAAGAGGAAATGAGATAGCCGATGTTTAATGGGTTTCCCCCAATCGACAATGACATTTCCTCACATGATGTGAAGAGTGGAGCCGCTTAAAGTAAATGGCGAGCTCACCATGGTCGCCTTTCTTACTACAGATTGGGAGCCGCCGACTACGACCCTATGACCCATGGTGTGTAGATGATACACTGGTGAGGCATTCAAGGGACAAACAGGAGCTCACGATTTTCAGGGATGAGGAGGAGCTTGCAATTTCCAGGCTTGGCCTGCCCGACCTGCCGACGCATGTGGAAGACTAGGAGTCTGGTGTTTTCTCTGCAGCGAAGCACAAATGTCCCCGGGTGCAACTCACGGGCTCTTTTGCTTTTACACACTTCATTTTGTAATTTTAGTGTTCGACTAATAGTACATCTGTTGGAACAAGTGCAAAGGCAACATCATCTTCCAGCAAAAAATTTCCCCTGCGTTGAGCGCTTCAGAGATGCACTAGGTGGGTAAAACATCGACAGTTTTGAGAACGTCAAGCAATATTTACTACTATTATGTTGTATTAACAAATTTAGTATCAAGTTGAATGATATAAGGAAAGTAAACAGAGATGCTGATGAGCTTAATTAATTCAAAAAATTGTTCTTGATTTTTATTTCTAGAAGAAATATTTGATTCATTGTTGTGAATTTTCCAGGAGAGAGCAGGTTCTGGTGGACAAAGAGGTGATAAGCGATGAACTCTTCCAGTATAAATGTTGATGGTCCTAATTCCTTTATAATTTATTTCTTGATCACTTTAAGTTACAAAACATCTCTGTGACTTTTCGTGTTCTGTGATAATATATTTGATTATAGCCACAGACTATGCAAAATGATTATTTATGTTCCTAATTTATCTTCATCTTTCATGGTGGTAGGGAAACATCGCCGTTAGTTCACACGAGCTAGGACTTCACAAAATTTGTCAATAGCATTGATCAGGATATAATTTTTCTTATTCCTTTCTATTTTTAGACAAGAAAGAACCATAGAGAATCTCAATCCTTATACTGTAGCAGTACCTGCAGTAGAGCAAGCCATTGTCACAAATTTAACAGAAGATGGAAAAGAATGGTTGCTTTTGTTGCAGGTTACTCCAAGAAGTGCATTGTCAAACTAGATGTTGTATATTATCCATCCATCATCTGGATGCTTGTGTGTCCTGCGACAAATCTGAGCTTAATCAGGATAATCTGATTAGTGTATCACAAGTCTGCTTTTTCTAATTGTACCAATTCTGTACTTATTTTAGCGTTTTACATAATGTGTAGATTTTTCAGAACAAAAAGAAGTGAATCCATATAACCTGATTTTGCTATATTATTTAGTTCAAAATGACTTTGTAAATCCCAGTTTCTCCAGTATTGCAACTCTGCGTCAAATTGTCCAATTAAACTGATATTTCTATTTGGACAACTATAATTTGTAATATCATGATTTTCCTTTCTAGAAACCACTTCAACTAGGCTAGGGCTATGTCTATTAGTCCTCCTCCAGTATTTGTTGAAATGAGATAACACATGTTTCTTCAAGTGTCTACACACTACATGTAGTAAGTTTCTTATAGAAGTAGTGAAACCTGGATACCAATTTATTGGAACATTATATTTCTTATAGAAGTAGTCAAACAAGGATATCAATTTATTGGAACCATCAAGAGGGCGACACTCCTGGAGGGTATATATTCTCGCTCTTATGCCTATTTGAAATAGCTTGTAGGTCTGTACTTTGCCACCCATATGGTAGTACTCAACTGTTGCAAGGATGGAGCAGGAAAGTGTGCTAAACCTTCTAATATGGATACTACACTTTTATGAGCCACGGGCCACTATTGTTTATCATATGGATTGTAGATGTAGTGGTAATGTACCACCTTTTTTTTTGCTATTCCCTGTAAGAGGCAGTGAAAAAATAGAATAAAAAGGTTCATTAGAGAAATAATAGAATTGGCGATTGAATATCCAATGTCTATGATTTTATATCTATGTGGGAGATTGACGTATGATTACGTGCAAAGTATACAAGTGAAAAACATTATTATTTATTTAGATGAGCTATTACCAGAATTTTTTGTCACAGATGGAGGGATCCCAAATCTTCATTATCATTATCGGAAACATGACTCTAGGCCCTAAAGGAACAAGAAAAATACATAACAAGTCCCTCGACTTTTACAAAAAAGAGCTCAAACTGAGAAAAAACATGATCGTGTCCTTGCGTCTCGTTGTTTCCGTGGATGAGCCACTTAGGACAATGAGGTTGCTGTGGGTAGGCCATACATAGTCCCGAATAGTAGAAACACAAGGCCGCCTTACAGCCTGAAGAGTCATCGGAGACGAGGCCAAATGTTGGGCACAAGCTGGGCCAAATTTTCTTACCCCGTTGCAACACAGCCTTTTTTGCTAGTAATACTAAAAAGGGCGTCTGCCCGTCCGCCGTCGTTGTTGATTTTTTTTTAGAAAAACTTTTAACCCGGGCACGGCGGCGGGAACCTAGCCTCCTCCAACGCGCGCCAGGACACGCCGTCGGTGGCGTCGATAAGCGGCCCCACGCGCTCCACGCCCAGTAGGTCGCCGAACGCCGTGCAGGAGCTCACGGGACAGGCAGGGGTAAGGGCCCCACGCAATGGATCTCAACTTCTCTTCCACATGTGTGTCTTCCGTCCATGGGCTCCCCTAGATCTCAGGCTTCCAATCTTTCTTCTTGAATTGCAGTAGAGATTGTGGCATTCAGACCGGTGCTACCGACAAACTCCATTAATCCAGCTCTACTTCGTCCAGCGCCGGCTGTTTTGTGTGAACGTGTCTTGCTTATTTGCCGGTTCACACGCTTCCAGCAGCAACGTCATGAGATTAATTTGTAAGATATTTTCCATGACTTTGCAGGTTCATAGGAAAGGTGTTGCACTTGATAGATCAGTAGATTTGTCAAAGTTTAGTGACGATGATGCAAACCAAAGCTGAGCTCGACGAGATGTTTGGATTTGACAGTAAATTGATGTCTTCCAACAGAGATTGGCAGATGGTGTATACAGATAATCAGGGTGACCTGATTCTGGACTTTCAATTGTAGTTCAAATTGGCAGATGGTGTATACATTCAACTGTTCGCCTTGCTGTTTGTGCTCCACTCTTAACTGCAACCGTCTGACCCTGCTTCACTTGAGGTATGTACTATAGTTTCAGAAGATGAATAATACCCAATGCATTGCTTCTCTGTTTCTCAAATGTACTATAATTTAATATGCAATCTGCAGTGTTGCACCACCCGAACATTACATGTAATAATGTTTATACTTTCTGTAGAAGTTCCAATAAAACTTCTCTTGAGAAGCTAGCACATAAGGCAGTCATATTAGGTTTCAGACATAGACAATGCAGCTGGGAATATCAATCATATATTGGGTTTTAGACATAAGCAATGCAGCTATGTATAAATATAAAGGTAGAATTGACTTGAAGTTGTTTCTTTGGCTGAGGTAGGAAGTAGGAAACGCGCAGCTTGAACTAGAGCAGAAAAACATACTGAAATTTTGTTGCATCTTAGTACATGCCCAGAGGTATACCGCATATGTAGCAGGTGTACTAAAATTTTGTTGCATCTTAGTACATGCCCAGAGGCATACCGCATATGTAGCAGGTGGGGTTGTGTTGTTTCTTCTATTTTCTTTTACACAGTCTATTGACTGGTAGGAGGATGAGATGGAAGTTACCAAGTCACAAGCTTTCAAAGCATACTTTTTTTTCTTCAGTATTTAGGCAATTACTCAATTTTGAGGAGTTATCCATTCAAAATCAATGAATAAGCTTGTTTCCCTCTTCATATCCCTTATTCATTGCATCATTTTCAAAATATTTACAGTCCTTTCACTGAAATTATCTCAAAGTGAAGACCAAGGACTCTGGGTGCATACACATGTTTTTATTGTACCTAATCTGTACCACTCACTGTGAGCTTTTTGTAAACTATAGGATATCATAGCCTGCTCTGCTAAACTGTAGGGGGATTGGCATAGCTTACTGCTATTGTTGAACTGAATTAGCAAATATATGTTGCTTTTTATTAGGAAAGTGAAAAAGAAACCATTTGATGTTGGGCCTATCCTTGAGGTAGTGACAATTCTTTTAATAAGCGTCAGATATTTTGTGATGAGAGAATTTGGAGAGTACTTAATAGGTTTGAGGCACTATTTTCATTTGCTATGTTGGGCAACCATGAAAAAGTTGGGATTGCAGTAATCAAGCTAAATCCATTCAAGTGTGTTAACTGTTATGCATATCAATTTACAGTGTACAGGCACCATTAGGTTTGGTCCTGTTTCTTCCTCTCAAGTTGGGTTTGGTGCTGTTTGTGTCCTTTACCAAATATGAAGTCTTTGGAGCTTGCCAGGACACACATTTTGTATGGCTGATTATAAGAGGTGATTGTGTGGATTGAGCTTTCATGTTTCTGGTTGGCCTTGTGCAACTCAATCCAAAACAAATGTAAGACGGTAATTGTGAATATTGTTAGTACTACATGCCGGGTCATGTGTTGTGCAATTAAGGTTTTATACTGGAAATAAAGAATATTGTGTGCTGTTGACCCATTGTGTCGTAAAATATATAACCATAGTAACCCAGGATTTGCAACATATTACAGCAATATAAAGGTTTGCCTTCATATAGAGACCGTATGCCATGTGTGGTCAACTACCTCATTTCATGTTTACATGTTCCGGCACTTAGTTGTTCATGACTTGCTATAATAGAAAAGGCACTCGGTCCTCCAAGCCTCCTCCCTATCCGACCATAATTCTCCGAAACAAGCACATCAGGTGAAGGCGTCATCGCTTCTTGACCATGTATGTACATGGTCCAAACAATGACCCGTAGCAACGCACGGGCACATTTACTAGTTATATATAATAGATTCTCATATAGCAATATTTAAGTATAGCATAATTTTCAAGTATGTAAACAACATCATCATAATTTTCACACTTTTCAAACAAAGATTCAATTTCATAAGCACCCTTAAAAGCAACAAATTATTCTATTTGTTCCACATCATAGTAATCATATATACCATTAGCATAAGAAGCCAAGGTTTCATTATCACTAAATTCACATGAAAAGGGAAGGTGTGGAGCCTTCATCCTAGAGCAACAAGTATAATCATATCTCAAGCATAAATTCCATGCATACCAATGCAACATATGAATTTGATCCCATAATAGTTTCCCTTTTTGAGTCAAGCGATAATCCCTAAAGTTTGCACGTTGATCCAACGTGGCTCCCATTATCAGGTTGAATGGGGTTTTCTCAAGATTATCAAAGTAGTGTTTAATATTTTCCACATAATGAGCATCGAGGGTTTTAGGAGGTTCTCCATCTCCATGAGTAGCAAGTACACCTAATTTTTTTGGTATTTCATGTTCCATATCCATAACTAAAGATAGAGAACAACTTAGAACAGAAAATAAAAACTATTTAGTGATAAAGCCAACAAGCACACATGAGAATATTCACCCCACGCTATTGCTCCCCGGCAACGGCGCCAGAAAAAAGGTCTTGGTAACCCACAAGTATAGGTGATCAATTGTAGCCTTTCTCGATAAGTAAGAGTGTCGAACCCAACGAGGATCTAAAGGTAGAACTTATATTCCCTCAAGTTCTATCGACCACCGATATAACTCTACGCACACTTAACGTTCGCTTTACCTAGAACAAGTATGAAACTAGAAGTACTTTGTAGGTGTAAAGGGATAGATTTGCAAGATAATAAAGAACACGTAAATAAAAGCTAGGGGTTGTTTAGATAAAGAAACAACTAAGTTAGTTTTAGTAGAGAGCTTTTTGTCACAAGAAAGTTATTTATCCCTAGGCAATCGATAACTAGGTCGGTAATCATTATTGCAATTTTATATGAGGGAGAGGCATAAGCTCAGGGGCGGAGACAGGGAGCGAGCAAGGGCTAGACCCCCCCCCCCCCCCCCCCCCCCCCAAAGATTGCCCCCCCTAACGATCTAGTGCAGATATTAGCACTAATACGTAGCAGTATATACAAGTATTCAAGTACTACTTGTCCGTATATAGGTTAACTACTACTAAGGCCGAAACTTATCTGTCTCTGTAAATGCCGAAGCCCAAAAAGAGCCCATGCCCACGTTGATTGCCCATTAAGCGGTGAACTGTAACTTGCACGATAATGAAACCTAGCGTGCGTTGCAACTTGTCTAGATCGACTCCATGCCGCCGCCGCCGCTTGCCATTATTCGAGGCCACTACTCTGCGTGATGCCAGCCGCCAGACGCCAAATAAGGACACCACGGCGATGCGACGATGGTGCCCTGCTAGCCATGGGCGCCGTTGCCCCTGCCTCTGCTAATCCTGCCGCAATGTCTACTGCATCCGAGTCTGTTGATCTGGTGTTTATTCTTCAAACACTCAGTTTTAAAGGTATCATGTACTTTACACTTTTGTTGATGGACTGCTGGCTGCACCCTACTCATCTAATTAATTGGTTCACTTTCATACAAGAGAATTGATGAATTTACTGCATGTGTTCCTTCTTATAATTAATGAGAGATCACTTTCTTTGAACCTTTGCATTGTCGCTATATGAAAAGATTGTTTGTGAGAAAGTACTTCCAATTAGATTATCAAATTGTGTAGTCATGGATATAAGTTTATTAATTGAAACGAAGTTTTATAATGCCAAATATACATTTCTATGTTGTTTATATCAATGTGCTGCACCTTTTAGCACGACTTGCTCCGCACTGTGCATTTGTCTGCCATTGTTGTGTGCTCACATTTGCGAGGAAGTAGAGCAAAGTGGAAAGAGTAGCATTAGCGTGCATTGAACCCCTCTTACTTCAGGCCAATTTATAGCTATATTGTGTGGTTAAGTGCAAAAAAATCTTCTTCGCCCCCCTAATGTTCAAATCCTGGCTCCGCCCCTCATAAGCTAACATACTTTCTCTACTTGCATCATATGCACTTACGATTGGAACTCTAACAAGCATCCACAACTACTAAAGATCATTAAGGTAAAACCCAACCATAGCATTAAAGTATCAAGTCCTCTTTACTCCCATACGCAAACAACCTACTTACTCGGGTCTGTGCTTCTGTCACTCACGCCACCCACCATAAGTGAATCATGAACATATTGCAAACCCTACAGCGGGGATCCCTCACGCTTGCGCGACATAGAGAGCACCATAGGACAGCACCAATAATAAAACATACAACTCAAACCAATCATGATCATCAATCAACCCATAGGACAAAACGGATCTACTCAAACATCATAGGATAGCCACACATCATTGGGAAATAATATATAGCGTTGAGCACCATGTTTAAGTAGAGATTATAGCAGGGAGAAGGGGTGTTACACTGCTGCATAGAGGTGGGGAGAGTTGGTGATGACGGCGGCGAAGTTGTTGGTGTAGATCGCAGTCACGATGATGGCCCCGGCGGCGTTTCGGCGCCACCGGGAGAGAGGGGAGAGAGCCCCCCTCCTTCTTCTTCTTCCTTGACCTCCCCCCCCCCCTAGATGGGAGGAGGGTTTCCCCTCTGGTCCATGGCCTCCATGGCGGCGGAGGGGAGGGAGCTCCTGCGAGATTTGATCTCTCTCTTTGCTTCCTTCTGTTTCTGCGTTCCTGTTTTCTGGCATTTCACCGTATCTTAAATTCTCGGAGATTCGTAACACCGATTGGGCTGAAATTATAACACGATTTTTATATGGATATTATCTTTCTTGCGGCTGAAGAAGGGCACCAACCGCCTTACGGGGTGTCCACAAGCCTCCCAAGCGCGCACAAGGTAGGGGGCGTGCCCCTAGGGCTTGTGGGCCCCTCGGGCATCGTCTCGCGTTGATTCTTTTTCCCCAAAATCACATATATTCCAAAAAAATCCATAACTTTTTATCGCGTTTGGACTCCGTTTGATATGGATATTCTGCGAAACAAAAAACATGCAACAAACAGGAACTGACACTGGGCACTGGATCAATATGTTAGTCCCAAAAATAATATAAAATGTTGCCAAAAGTATATGAAACTTGTAGAATATTGGCATGAAACAATCAAAAATTATAGATACGATGGAGATGGATCAGTAACAGGTCAGTACCAGATTTGAGCCAGGTCACAAAAACCCACCAGTTCTGAGCCTAATGTGTAACGGGGAGCACTGACGGGCTGATTTGGCCGCGAAAACGGCAGGTGGGTCCCACCTGTCGAATCGATGCATAGATTACCCCATTGCCACCTCGAGAATCTGGGAGTTGAGTATAAAAACATATATCAAGTGAATCAATATGATACCCCATTGTCACCATGGGTATTCATAGCAAGACATACATCAAGTGCTCTCAATGCCATAAAAGTATTCAATTCAATAATAACGAAATCTCAAAGGGAAAACTCAATTCATCGCAACAAGATAGACATGGAGAAACACCATATGATCCAACTATATTAACAAAGCTTGTTATAGATAAAGACAGAGAGAGAGAGAGAGAGAGGGAGAGAGAGAGAGAGAGAGATCAAATACATAGCTACTAGTACAAACCCTCAGCCCCGAGGGTGGACTACTCCCTCCTCATCATGTGGCCGCCGGGATGATGAAGATGGCCTCTGGTGATGATTTCCCCCTCCGACGCGATGCTAGAAAAGGGTCAAGAATGGTTTTTCGTAGCTACAGAGGCTTGCGTCAGCGGAACTTCTGATCTAGAGTTATTTCTGGAGGTTTATGTATTTATAGGATTTTTGGTGTCGGTCTCACGTCCAAATGGGCTTCGAGGGGCCCACTACCCACCAGCACACGACCAAGGCCTCTGGCGCGCCCTGGTGGCTAGTGGACACCTCCTTCACCTTCTGGTCCTCCCACGAATCTTCTAGTGCCTCTTTTGTTCCAAAAAAATTATCAAAAAGTTTGTTGCATTTGGAGAACTTTTATTTCTGCACAAAAAACAACACCACAGTAGTTCTGCTGAAAACAACATCAGTCCGGGTTAGTTCCATTCAAATCATACCAAAACCATATAGAATTGTTGTAAACATGGCATGACTACTTCATAAATTATAGATACGTTGGAGACGTATCAGCCACCATACCTTAACTCATGCAATTATTTATACCCATGCATATACTATCATCTCTCGACTGGTTCGCAACGCTCACTCTTGCCGCTAACAAAGAAAACAACCCCGCTCACTTGAGAATGGGCCACTAAGAGTCTAAGACGCAGTTGGGCCACATGTAGATTGAGCAAGAACCCAGTGTTGCTGACGATATGCACGCATGGGGTGCAAATCGCAAGACCAAGATGCACATGCTTCACTCCAAAACCTAGCTAGGGTGGCAGCGGCTGGCTAGGATGCCACGAACTAGCGAACAACATGACAGTTGACGACAGATGGGTGCCTCGAGCAAGCAGGTGGTTGGGTGCAACCGTGACTGCCCGAGACCGATGCTCCAGATGCCTACCGCTATTTTTGTTGTGGCCGCATTAATTATTAGGTTGTGGCATTCATCATCGCATCATTCGCATTGCATCAGCACTGCGTTGCCGTCATTTTTTCAAAACTTGCATTCGTCCATAGTTGCCGCTTGTCTCCATTGTCTTCGTTTACCGTTCCGAGTCTAACCACACACTTGCACACGCCAGTGACATCGTTAAATAATTATTTGAAAATGGGATTAAAACATTCTTGTCGGGGGAAACCGACACCTATGGAATTACTGGGATCCCTTCTACGGTTGGCGGGCGCGAGGTTGTGCAAAGAGCGGGTCTGGCGGTCAGCACAAGGATCGTTTACCCAGGTTCGGGCCGCGAGGATGCGTAATAGCCTAGTCCTGCTTTTGTGTGTATTCGAGTGTTCTTGAGTTCTTGAACTAGCTATGGGGTGTAACTTGTCCAAAAGATCCGAATCCCTCTCCTGGATGCCTCGGGCCTCCTTTTATAGACAAAAGGGGTTGCCACAATGGCACACAGGAGGTGGAAAGGTGTACAGTGGATGAGTCTATCCTCTGGCACCGTCGGACAAACGCATTTAATGCGCTGCCGACGTGCCCCTCTTGCTTTATCGGGGACGGCAAGGAAGCTCGTCCCAGCTGTCGCCGCCTCGCCTGGCTCCGACGCGCGTCCCAGCTGATGAGGCGTTGCAGCGCCACGTTGGCTGGCTGCTGGGCTGGCGTGGTGATGGAGTCTTCACAAAGATCTGCATGCCACCACGCAGGTGCTAGCTGAGTCGGCGTAGAGGTCGCATGCTGCCACGCAGGTGCCTGCCCAGCTGGTTGAGCTAGCAGCTGCATGGGAGCGGCGGCGTAGTCTTGGCAGACGTGGGCCTGGCCGCGGCCCCGCTGACGTCCTCGGAAAGGGTCTTGCCGGGGCCCCGACAAGGGTCTTGCCGTGGCACCACGGTCGTCCCCGGCAAGGATCTTGCCGGGGGTCTCGTGGATTTCCTCGGCAAGGATCTTTGCCAAGAATCGTCATCTTCTGGTCCTCATCTGATCTTGTGTATTTATGATCTTCACAAAGATCTGCATGCCACCATGGAGGCGCCTCCCGAGCCTTGGTTCCAATGTGGTTGATGGTGTTGGAACCCTTGGGCTCAAGGGTGGCGCACTCTGCTGGCGTCGGGCAAGTTGCCCCGGCAAGGATCTTGTCGGGTCTGCGGAGGCCGCCCCGACAAGGGTCTTGCCGGGGGAGTCCACCTCGCCCTCTTGCTCTTTGTGTCTCCGGTCTTGGCGTTGCTTTGATTGCCTTGTGCTCCGGCTTCCCTCTTCTGCCCTGCTCAGTGTGGCCGCGGGCGTGGCTCTGACTGCCCGTGCACAAGTAAAGGGGTCAAAAGAGTGTGTACTTTTTTACACCGACAATTCTCAGAACAGGTTGAAAGTTGGCGTGCGGTCTCAATATATAGTTTCGTATTGTTCTTTTCAACCTTCACTTCAGTCCTATCATTTTTATCATTTCAGAGTTTCTTCTTGAAGGTTCTTCATGGTGGTTTGTGAACGATTTCTTTCATTCTCAAAGTGCCCTTCAAGATTCTCCTCGAAGTTAAGATCTGCCAAGCTATACTCAAAAATGAACATGGTGTTCAACACATGTTTTGTTTTGAGGAGTTCAAGCATGTTTCATCTTCCATTCAAGTGTGCAAATCCTTTCTACCTTGTCTTTCGATCTGGTCTTATGTCATTATTGACAAATTTCCCTTCGTGTTTCATGATTCATAGGTTGTAAAGAATGAGATATTAAACCCACCATTTTCTCTTCGTTCTGGAGATCCTTTCAACCCATCAATCTCTTCGTTGGAGTTATCTTGGGTTGATCTCACCTAAAGCCTTCCCTAAGGAATGTTGCTATTGTGGTGCGTATTTATGATCCATGTTTTCTCTCTATCCTCTCGGTGAAAGTTTTGCATCTCTTTGTTGCTCTCAAGCATCATATTTTTGGCAAATGGCAGGCTTTAACCTCAAAATTTTGAAATGTTTCCATAAGGCCATTTGAAGCATATCTGTTGCTTGTTGATTCTTTCACCAATTTCCTTCAAGTCTTCTTCGCAAGGATGCTCTTTAATGTTCTATTGCGTTAGAAGATGTTGGTTTCTCCTCCGCTCTTTTCATCCCAAGTATCTAACTCAATTTCTTTTGCTAAGGAAGCATTGTGTTGGTGCTCTTTCCCAAGTTCCCTCCATGTTGCCAACTTCATGTTCTGCCTATCACTTCTCTTTTAACCAGAGTCACATACAATTGCTTCCATTTTCTCAAGTTCATGTTCTATGCCTTTCTTTTCTTCAACTGGAGTGGTTTCAAATTCTTTCTCATCCTTGATGCCATCTATTATCTCTTTGCAACCTCGTCTCACTCATTTGTCACAGAAGCAACTTTATTTTACCTCTTTCTCTTCCTCTTCCTCTTCCTATTCTCATTCCTAGATCTCAGGGAGAGATCTCTTGTAAGTGGGGGAGAGTTGTGATAGCCCGAGACCGACGCTCCAGAAGCCTCCCGCTATTTTCGCTGTAGCCGCATTAATTATTTGGTTGTGCTATTAATCATCACATCATTTGCATTGCATTGGCATTCCGTTGCCATCATTTTTTCAAAACTTGCATCCGTCCGTACTTGCCACTTCTCTCCGTCGTCTTCATTGATCGTTGCGAGTCCAACCACACACTTGCACGTGCCCCAACATCGTTAAATAATTATTTTCAAAGTGGGATTAAAATGTTCTCGGAATGGGTTGAAAGTTTACGTGTGGTCTTAATATTATGTAGGTAGACCACCTGCCAAATTTTCTCGCATTCAAAAGTCGTTTGGTACCCCAACCGTTAAACTAGAGGCACTATATGCGGATAAACATAGGACGTTTTAATAATAAAACGTGTTGCCGGGCTACCCGATTTCCCTCTCATCTCGGCCCAACAAATCTACATACCCCACCTAAACCTACCCTAACCACCCTCCACTCCAGAGCCTTCCGATTGTGATCGGAGGGCTCCAAAAACCCCACAAAACCCTCAACCCTCGCCATCCCTGCCTATTTAAGCAACCGCTACCCTACCTAATTTGCAACCCTACCCCTCTTCCGCATTTTCCATGCGCAGCCTCTCCACCGCCGCCACTTGTCCACCTTCTCCATCCTCCAACCGTCGTGGCCCTGTGAACCCATCATGGACCCGCTTGAACCCATCGGGGCCCGAGCCAGCTCACGCGCCGCCGCCATTAGTGCTCGCCTCCGTTGCTCACGCCCGAGCTCCCCTCACCATGCCGCCTGCTCACCCTCGCGCGAGATCTCCTGTCGACCGATGAGCTGCCAGAGACCGCAACCGGAACAGGCCGACCTCGCCGCCTCCTCTCCTTTCTCCTCCATCTCTCTCCCTTTCCACTCTAACCCTCTCTCTATTGCAGTCATGGATAGGCGTCATGGACGCCGCCCAAGCTCGGAGCTCATGCCGCCACCTTGCCTCGCTGCCGCCTCGGGCCAGATCCGGCAGCCATGGCCCCTCCTGCGGCCGGATCCGGCCCGATCTGCCCACCTGCGCCGCTCCCCTACTGTTTGTCGACCTCGCCGCCGCGCCGAACCGTCGCCATGGCCTCTGCTTCTCCCGCCGGTACGCCCTCATCCCAGGATCCACCAAACCTTGCAACCAAAGAACATCTGGAACCGCTCCATCCTAGTTTTCCCGCGAGGTCGAATTTTTGCTTGTCCTCAGATTTTTCACATCGGATTGCATTTTGTGATGATGGTAACTTTGTGCATGTTTGTCCGATGGAAATGATCTTTCTATGAAAAGTGATCTACTCTTTGTGGGCTTAATGATGGTTGTATTTTCATCCTTCATAGGATTCATCTACATGTTGTAATCTCTGTTGCAAAAGTGCATCATGTCGTAATCTACATAAAATTGTTAAAACATTCAAACTTACGTTGATCCTTGCCACCAATCCATAACTCATATGCATATGATTCCTTAAGGTGTTTTGCACTACGCAATGTTTATTTTAATGCGATGCCCATGGATGCCATGTCAAGTTTCTTTAGCATGTCTATTTCTTCCTCTTAAGTGGCTATCATGGTATAAATACATTCCTATTAACAGAAAGTTCCATTTTGT
The DNA here is from genome assembly GCF_018294505.1 of Triticum aestivum. Taxonomy (NCBI): domain Eukaryota; kingdom Viridiplantae; phylum Streptophyta; class Magnoliopsida; order Poales; family Poaceae; genus Triticum; species Triticum aestivum. The sequence goes on from NC_057796.1 coordinate 48,312,248, forward strand.
AAAAATCATAGTAATTAATAAATGCATCCTATGAATTTGTGCCTATGAAGTAAAATGAACATTGCAATGTATAATGCATGTACATATATTATTCATAAATATTGAAATTGGTTTACTTAATGTTTAGTGCATCTCAATTCAGCATCATAATTTTACTGTTTTGCAAATCCCAGATTTTCCCGAAGTCCCTAGTACTTAGGATAACATTGCATTTTGCATAAATCATATTAAATTAAACATGATGCCTATGAACCTAAACCTTATATGAAAATTGTAGCATGTTCAAGCAACTATAAATGCAGATCCTTTTCATATGTTTTAACAACATGCATATTGATGTTCCGTTGCTCCCAAGTAGGCATCTTGCTGTTTTGGCAGATTACAATCAACACAAGTTGTTCAGGTACGTGATAGATTATGTTATATGTAGACAGTTTGCTTGATAATTTGTTCATGTAAACATACATGCATCTAAAATTGTAATTGTTTCATTCTAGGCAGTGTGTTTGGTTACAAATATGGGAACACATTTGATTAACTAAAGAAATGATGGTTGGGATCCACTCTTTTAAGATGCCAAAGCCTTTTGCAAAAAAATGGCATTCAGATCCTAAATATGGATGCCATCTTTATTAAATGGGGGAAATTCTAGAAAAGGTGGGACAAACAATGTCACTATTGATCATTTTTTCCATGTGGTCATCTTCTATGATGTTATAGACACCATCGCCACAAAGGTTGATCATCATTTTAATGAGGTATCTTCAAAGTTGCTCTGGAACTTCTCTTGTCTTGACCATAGAGACTCCTTTTCTAGGTTCAATGTGAAAAAGCCTGAGACTCACATAGAATTATCAAGAGTATTTCTCTTAGTATGAACGTGAACCTATAGAAGATAACCTTGAGCTATTCATTATTCATACGAGAAGAATTGAAAACATGTCATGATATTGCAAGCTTGGCTAGAAAGATAGTTGAACTTGAATGATACAACATGTTTCCTATGATTTATCTCCTCATTGAGTTGGCATTGCTAGTACCAGTAGTGACGAAAACAATTGCAAGAGCCTTCTCAGCAACGAAAATCCTTAAGACCGAGTTGAGCAACATGATGTTCGGTGGTTGGCTTAGCTATTCGGTGGTGTGTTACATTGAGCGAGGAGGGATATTCAAAAGTCTTCATCGTGGTAAATTAAGAAAGATTTTCAAAAAGATGGTAGGGCATTACCATTGCTTGGGTCTTCTAGACATCATTGAAAGTTTCATTATCGGTATGTTTTCGATTAACGAGTAAAATTTCTCGCTGTGTTGCGTTAGTGGGATTTGATTTGCCTCGTCGAGAATAGCTATGTTTTGAACATGATTGAGATTTATCATATTTGGTGAGAACTGCTAAAAACGGGATGATTTATATGCATGTTTATGAATCTCGGAGGATTATAAACAAAATCTAACACTAGTGTTTGATATTTTTAATAGCTAGATACATATTTTTTTAGTTGTTTGGATTTACATCTTTGAGGTTAGCTATAGTTGTTTTTTTAGCAAAAGCCATAGTTGGTAAAATTTATAAGAATAATATCCCAAATCAAGGGTAATTATTTTGGTATTGATTAACAACTATACATGGGCCAAAAAAGTACAATGGTGGTCTACACGCGTCATGTCCATCTATATGAAAATGAACCCTCAAAAAATCTCTTTTCTTTTGACAAAAATAATCAATTTATGATGTAGCAGTAATTTGACAACTAAAAAATGACCCTGGTCAACAAAAAATGGTCGGGTTTCCGTGGTGCCTGTCATGATTTTAAGATCAACGGTCCATGCATGTTGTCATGATCCAATATTAATTTATCGCTAAGATCTTTGGAGATTTTCTCTTGTCTATAGTCACTACTAATTATAGGGATTAATAATATCTATCTTTAGAGTTGTCGATGCTCTTTTTATACTCTAACCTCACAGATTTCGTTTCATATCCTATCCTTACGAGTTTTCCTCGCCTTCGTTGATCTTAACTAGCAAATCCTAGCCTTAGACACAAGTGGGTAATATTTGTCAAGTCGAGTGACACCACGGAGACCATGGATGTCAAGTACCACAACGGCTTCCTCAAGAAGGTGAGGCAGGTGGCCGTTGTGCCGGCAGTGGAAGGGGTGAAGTACAAGGAGTGCGACAGGAATCATGCGCTGACTAGTGGTGGGCACGTCGTGGACGGCTGCAGGGAGTGAATGCCGTTGGGGGACCTCAACCCCGCTGACGCGTCGTTATACAAGTGCACGACATGCGGATGACACCACAACTTCCACCGCAAGGTGATGACGGAGAGGTCGCCGCCGTTGTCGCCCATGGCAAGAACCGTCATAGTAGTTGAGCCTAACTGCAAAAAACGCTAACATAAAAAAACTTGTCATGGTAGCTGAAAAATGTCCCATGGTAGACGAAAAACGTCTAACACTGGTGTGTGACGCTGGTGGGAGGAGACGGGAAGGTCCAACAGCGGAGGAGAATGCATCGGAGGCGTTGTGGCCGTTGGGTTAGTTGCGCTTATTGTTGTGCCTCCAGTTCCTAAAGACGTCCTTACTGATGCCAATGTCATGGCACCTCGCTTTGATGATGTCCTTATCGCGCTTCTGCAGGCGCCACCCTAGGTGCTTCGACAGCTCCTGCATCCGCATCTTCTGGTAGGTAGTGAACATGGTGTAGGACCACTTCCTCGCCGACATAACCACATGGGGCGGTGGCGCCGTCGCCGGCAAGAGCTGGGCGGGGAGCCTCTGGATCTGCAGTGCCCCCAGCGGGCGGCTGTGTCATGGAGAAGAGATGTACGCAGGCAGCTGCTATGCCATCGATGTCGGAGGATACACAGGTGGAGGCTGATGTGGTGGGGAGACGAAGCTCGTCGTCGTACTCCGTGGCATCCGAGTCATATTCCGTGCCATCCGAGTCGGTGTCAGAGTCGGCAACCGGGAGCCAGTCCTCCGGTGTCTGCTCCTCCCCGCGCTACGGCTGGCCATGGAGTACGATTGCAGCCATGGGCGGTAGCAGCAGCGACCTCTCCATCATCATCTCGTGGTGCAAGTTGTAGTGGCCGCCACAAGCCGCCCACTTGTATGACGATGCATCGGTGGGGTTCAGGTCCCCCAACGGCATCCACTCCCCGCAGCCGTCCACGACTTGCCCACTGGTAGCCAGCGCGTGGTTCCTACTACACTCCTTGTACTTCACCCCTTCCACCGCCAATGCCACGATCGCCTGCCTCACCTTCTTGACGAAGCCCTTAGGGTACTTGATGTCCATGGCCCCCCTGGTGTCACTCGGCTTCACAAAGATTACCCACTAGTGTCTAAGGCTTGGATTTACTAGTTAGGATCAACGAAGGCGAGGAAAACTCGTAAGGATAGGATGCGAAACGAAGTCTGTGAGTTTAGGGTATAAAAAGAGCAACAATGACTCTAACGAGAGATGTTATTAATCCATGTAATTAGTAGTGACTATAGAAAAGAGAAAATCTCGAAAGATCGTAGTGATAAATTAATATTGGATCATGACAACATGCATGGACCGCTGATCATAAAATCAAGACAGGCACCATAGAAACCTAACCATTTTTTGTTTGACCTTGCTCATTTATTAGTTCTCAAATTACTCCTACATTGTCAATAGATTTTTTTGTCAAAAATAGCTTTTTGCAGGGGTCTTCATCACATAGATGGACAGGACGCGTGTAGACCACCATTGTACATTTTTTGCCCATGTATAGTTGTTAATCAATACAAAATATAATTACCCTGGATTTGAGATGTTATCCTATATAACAATCACCCCCACTAATCTATTTATCTTGACATGCAGCATATCGGCCTCAACATGTATGCCCCACATGTGCCACCTTCTGCCACGTCAGCGACTCTTTACATGCAGCGTTCAGTTACCAATGTGCAGAACAGACTGTCCACCTGCCTTCTCTCCGTTTCCACTTTCCAGCCATAAATCGTTGATGCCTCTCTCCCTCCCTCGGAAATAAACACAAACCGATCGGCCTCTCTCCCCCAGAAAAATTGACGCCAGTTTTCTCCTTGGCTACAGGTGCACCAGGTCTGCAGGTGGGAGCCGATCTGTGCATCAAGGGTCCTCCCATGGCACGTCCGTTGGTGCTGCTCGCCTCCGCGGTTCTCTAAAATTCTCTATGGTATTACCCCCCTTGGCCCTTGCAGGTTTGGTGCCATATGTGCCCTAGTCCTCCCCTCCCGCGTGTGTCTCTATTCAGGCTAAGACAGCTTCGGCGTCGTTGGGGAGGTCAGTACCGGCCGGTTCCAATAGAATCGGACCGGCTATAGGTGAGTTTCCAATCTGAAGATCGCTTTCTTTTCATCCTGTAAAGAACGAATTGGACGACGCCGGACAGAGCCTCACCCATGGCGTGGAGGGGTTATTAATACATATATTTGCCTTGAACGAACGCCCAGTGTACCCGAGTCCAATCAGGTCACCACGCCATCAAATTTTCAATATTTTTCCTTCTCATGCTAGAGGGAACGCATTGGTGTGACGAGGCAGGGCCTCAGCCATGGCGTTGAGGTTTTTCTTTTGGCTTGGAAGGAACGCCCAGTGTGCAGGAGTCCTTTCATCTAAATTTAGAAGTTTGATGTTTCTAACAGTATGCAAGTTTGTAAATTGCTCCATTGAACAGATTAGTATACAAAGTGCTCTTCCCATCAGGTTATTCTCAGCCATGGTGTGGATATTTTTATTTTGGCCTAGAAGGAACGCCCAGTGTACATGTGTCCTTTCCTGTGAATTTAAAACTATGATATTTCTATTAGTATACAAGTTTGTACATTGCTCCATTGAGCAGGTCAGTATACAGAGTGCTCTTCCCATCAGCTTATTATATATGTAAGCGCTACAATTTCAATCCATCATTCGGTATGCCTTTAATTGGCAAAGTTTGTGATAGATATAGAAGCATCCAAATTTAATATCTTCGTATCTTAAATATGTTAGAATTTTAGCTGCTATTTTATTTGTGAAACAAATATAAGTAGATTCATGTTGACCGATTCATATAATGATTTGCTAATGTGGCCAAATAAGTTATTTCATGCAGTACATTCTGCGTGCTTATTTACATATTGTTGTTAATTAATTGCCCTAAGAGATCTTGATTTTGCATTTGTATACATTTTTTCTTTCCTGCTGCATCCTGCCCATCTGGAGATGGTATAATAACTTATTATGGCGCCAATCTATTTTGTAATTGTGCAAGTTTAGTGTTCAGTACAACTGTTTCGATGAATTAGGATACGTCAAGTTTCACAGTCGAAAAAATACTCTTTAATGTTTCCCTTAGTTTTTTACAACATCTCCATAAGATATATATGATTTTGGTTAGTCCATTCCACATTTTCTGCCATAGGTATTGGCAATTTAAATACGGTCATTTTGTTGATGCAATTCCAAATTAATTGCGGTGGTTATTTGTATCGATTCCAAGTCTAACTGAACATAGTTCCTTTTTGTAGGTAACTTCTGTAGCTAACATGTAACATTCATATTAGTGACGATGGTTTCTTCATATATGGAGTGTTAAGGATAAGACACCGGATATCACCGAAACATATTGCAACAATTTCATGTAGCAACGCGCGGGGTATTATTTAGTTCTTATAAATCTTACCAACTATAGCTTTTGCTAAAAAACAACTATATAGCTAACCTCAAAGATGTAAATCCAAACAACTAAAAAATATGAAACCCCGGTGTCAGGTTTTGCTTATAACCCTTCGAGGTTCATAAACGAGCATAAAAATCATCCCTTTTTTCTCAGTAATCACCAACTATGATAAATCTCAAGCATGTGCAAAGCATAGCCAAAAATAATTTCGACGGGGCATATCAAATCCCACTAACGCAACACAGCGAGAATTCTTACTCAATAATGTGAAACATACCGATAATGAAAGTTTTAATGATGTCTAGAAGACCTAGGAAATGGCAATGCCATGTCATCTTTCTGAAAATCATTCTTAATTTTTCCACGATGAAGACTTTTGAATATCCCTCCTCGGTCAATGTAACGCACCATCAAATAGTTAAGCCAGCCACCGGACATCATATTGCGCAACTCGGTCTTAATGATTTTCGTTGCTGAGAAGGCTCTTTCAATTGTTGTAGTCACTACTGGTACTAGCAATGCCAACTCAATGAGGCGATAAATCATAGGAAACATGATGTATTGTTCTAGTTCAACTATCTTTTATCCAGGCTTGCAATACCATGACAAGTTTTCAATCCTTCTCGTATGAATATGAATAGCTCAAGGTTATCTTCTATATGTTCACGTTCATACTTAGAGAAATACTCTTGATAAATCTCTATGAGTCTCAAGCATTTTCACATTGAACCCAGAAAATGAGTCTCTAGGGTCAAGACAAGAGAAGTTCTAGAGCAGCTCTAAACATACCTCATTAAAATGATGATCAGCCTTTGCGGCGATGGAGTCTATAGCAGCATAGAAGGTGTCCACATGGAAAAATGATCAATAGTGACATTGTTTGTCCCACCTTTTCTTGATTTTCCCCATTTAATAAATATGTCATCCATATTTAGTATCTGAATTCCATTTTTTGGTGCAAAAGGCTATAAAATCTTAAAAGAGTGGATCCCAACCATCATTTCTTCGTTCCCATATCTGTAACCAAACACATTGCCTAGAATGAAACAATTACAATTTTGGATGCATGTATGCTTACATGAACAGAATATCAAGCAAACTGGATACATATAACATAATCCATCACATACCTGAACAACTTATTCAACAACCAAAACCCAATTTGGAGAAGACAACATGACCAAATTTATCATCACATCGGCCATGCATAAAAAGATATCAACCTAATCTATAAGTCATATACTTTGGGCACCATATTCCAACCAAACAAAGGCTACATTACATAGTTTCACATATGAACCAAGATGTCATCCATATTTGTTTTCCTAAATCTACAACACAATCACTACTAACTACAATTGCATAATACAAGTTGTTTAAAGTTCATAGAAATATACCTCTGCCTCTCCCCTTTTCCATTGGCTTTTTCTAGCCCCTTGCCTCTCTATCTTCTGTCAGGTGTTGGGAACAAACTCAACAAGGCACTGCACCATACCGATCATGAAGGATGTGAAGCTTGCTTCCACTACCTGCTAGGCCCCACCCTCAATCGACGCTCGTTGCGCAGTACGCCCTACACAGTTGCACCCAACCACCCGCTTGCTCGAGGCCCTTATTTGTCGTTAACTGTCATGTTGTGTGATGGTATGTGGCGTCCTAGCCAGCCGCCGCCCTAGCTAGGTTTTGGAGTGAAGCATGTGCGTCTCGGTCTTGTGATTTGCGCCCCATGCATGCACATCATCAGTGGCAATGGGTTCTTGCTCAATCTACATGTGGCCCAACTGCGTATTAGAATCTTAGTGGCCCATTCTCAGGTGAGCGTCCGTTAGAGGCAAGAGTGAGCATAGGTAGAAATAATTGCATCGAGTTAAGGTATGGTGGGAACATGACGTTGCTCACTAGAGTCCTCCGCCGTCGAGTAGATGGCCATGCGTCTAGCAAACATTGGGAGAGCCTATCAATAATGATCCACCTCGACGCCACCCCGCCGACAATCATCATCGAGTAGAAGCCGCAACCAGACATCGGTGATGAAGATGGTGGCCGACAACATAAAGGTGGACGAAGATGAGGTCTCCAGTAGCCTCTGGACACAAAGGATCAACAGCTCGTTTACACAAAGGATCATGTAGAACAACATGCGCCGAAGAGGAATAAGCCCCTTGAATGGGTGGTGGCCTCCTTATAGAAGCTGAAGCAACGCTAAAAACCTGACTGCCCAGGATTTGCATCCAAAGACCGAAAGTGGGCCTCGAAGAAAGGAGGTTGAGATGGATGTCTTCCTCTGCATGCACAGGGATTTGACAGACTCCCCACTAGTTTGATTTGTAGATGTGGTTGAGAAAATCTCGAACTCAAGTGAGGAGAAATGATGCCTATTCATTAAAGAAGAAAGAATATGCACCTACTCGAAAGGACCATGCATGCTTTTGTTTCCAGGAGACCAAAAGTGAAGCACGAGATCTCTGTTCAGGGTTTTATGTGTCTCTGGATATCGGGTAGGGATAAAATGGCAGGTGATTAAGGGATAGGGTAAGGGCAACGATCCAGTGAGATCCTAGACACAACCCTTGGCCGACATCTTGGCACCACCGCGGTGCCAAGAATAAAAAAGTATGAAGAAATCACTCAAAGGGTCATTACAATGGCATACATCTATTGCCAAGTATAGTTGCTAATCAATACAATGGCATGGCAGTAAATATTTTTGATTGATTCCCAATTTGAGATGTAACTAGACAAACAAGACCTATAAATTGTTCTTCAATACTTGAGTTGTAACTCGGGTCATTACATAGTCAAGAAACACGCAAATCATTCTTGTTCAATTTTACTACTATAGCTAATCTAAAAGACGTAAAACCCAAACAAATAAAAATATGTATCTAAAATATAAAATTGTGAACTGAGCATAGCTCAGATGGTTAGTTCCTTGTGGTGGAATTAGCCCACCAGGGTTCAAGTCCTACACTTAGCACCCGTGCTCGCATTTTTCTGGATTTATTTCAAGTCTCCTGGCGATGTTCGTTTAGTGGGAGGGGACATTTCCGTTGGGTATGAAGCGCCAGTGGTGACTTCATCCATCTCAAGATTTTGTGTCTGCTCGGTATTTTGAAGGTGCTCATAGAAATAGGTTGTGCGTACATGGATTCGTATGGGTGAGTATATGTGCATGTATATGTGCATATGTGGTTGTACTATGTTAAAAAATCGTACCATGGTCATATTTTGCTTATAACCATCTTAGGTTCATATGTGAAACATATAAATCTTTTTATCAATTATCACCAACTATGATAAATCTCAATCATGTACAAAACATAGCCTAAAATATTTTCCACAAGCCATACACTAGTAGAAAAAGAGGCTTCCATACGCCCCCATTAGTCCCCAAAATAATCGAACCGCGACAAAAGGGGTCTTTAGTCGCGGTTCGGGAGGAGACCCGCGACCAACTATCTGGGACCCGCGACCAACTATCTGGGCCCAGCGCGCTCGGTCGACAGCTGGCGGACGGGAGGGGCTTTAGTCCCGGTTGGCCTGGCCAACCGCGACTAAAGGTCCCCGAAGGCCTTTAGTCGCGGTTGGCTAGGCCAACCGGGACTAAAGGCCCATCCAGCTGGCGGACGGGAGGGGCTTTAGTCCCGGTTGGCCTGGCCAACTGGGACTAAAGGTCCCCGAAGGCCTTTAGTCGCGGTTGGCCAGGCCAACCGGGACTAAAGGCCCATCCCTATATATAGGACTCAGCTCACTTCACTTCACTTCACTCAGCTCACTGCTTCACAATATTCAGAAGGGGGTGGTGGGTTTGCTTTTGGTTCCTCCTATGCACACAAGGTGTTCGATGAAATGCCCGAGAGCCTGAAACAAACATGATATGAAGTGTCCGAGCCACACTTGAGCTTTCTCATTTATTTTTCCTCCGCGATCGCGGTTAGCAACTTGAACCTTTCATGTGTCATTGATAAAATATGCATGTGTGTAGTTCATTGTTTAATTTGTATTATTTCTAGCTAGTTAGTTTAACAAATGCATGATGGTTAATTATATACTTTATATAATAATAATGCAGATGAATCGGCAATGGATGTACGGTCCCCGACTCTCCGGCGAGTTCACTACGGGTTTGAAAGATTTCCTCGTAGTGGCAAATGCGAACAAGCAGCGAGGTTTTATTATCTGTCCATGTGCTGTCTGTAAGAATCAGAAGGGTTACTCCTCCTCAAGAGAGGTTCACATGCACCTGCTTCGGCGCGGTTTCATGCGAAGCTATAATTGTTGGACCAAGCATGGAGAAAGAGGGGTTAGAATGGAAGAAGATGAAGAAGGGGATGATATCGATGACAACTATCATGATCATTTCGGTGATACTTTCATGGAGGATGATGCTGAAGGTGGGGAAGGGTTAGGTGAAGGTGAAGAAGAGGCACATGATGAGCCCGCTGATGATCTTGGTCGGACCATTGCTGATGCACGGAGACGCTGCGAAACTGACAAGGATAGGGAGAATTTGGATCGCATGTTAGAGGATCACAAAAAGTCGTTGTATCCAGGATGCGATAATAGTCTGAAAAAGCTGGGCTGCACACTGGATTTGCTAAAATGGAAGGCACAGGAAGGTGTAGGTGACTCATCATTTGAAAATTTGCTGAAAATGTTGAAGAATATGTTTCCGAAGAATAACGAGTTGCCCGCCAGTACGTATGAAGCAAAGAAGGTTGTCTGCCCTCTAGGTTTAGAGGTTCTGAAGATACATGCATGCATTAACGACTGCATCCTCTACCGCGGTGAATACGAGAATTTGAATGAATGCCCTGTATGCACTGCATTGCGTTATAAGATCAGAGGCGATGACCCTGGTGACGATGTTGAGGGCGAGAAACCCAGGAAGAGGGTTCCCGCCAAGGTGATGTGGTATGCTCCTATAATACCACGGTTGAAACGTCTGTTCAGGAACGAAAAGCATGCCAAGTGGTTGCGATGGCACAAAGAGGACCGTAAGTCCGACGGGGAGTTGAGGCACACCGCTGATGGAACGCAATGGAGAAAGATCGACAGAGTGTTCAAAGATTTTGCAGCTGACGCAAGGAACATAAGATTTGGTCTAAGTACTGATGGCATGAATCCTTTTGGCGAGCAGAGCTCCAGCCATAGCACCTGGCCCGTGACTCTATGCATCTACAACCTTCCTCCTTGGTTGTGCATGAAGCGGAAGTTCATTATGATGCCAGTGCTCATCCAAGGCCCTAAGCAACCCGGCAACCACATCGATGTGTACCTAAGGCCATTAGTTGAAGAACTCTTACAGTTGTGGGCCAGACCTGGTGTACGTGTCTGGGATGAGCACAAAGGAGAGGAATTTGACCTACGAGCGTTGCTTTTTGTAACCATCAACGATTGGCCTGCTCTCAGTAACCTTTCGGGACAGACAAATAAGGGATACAATGCATGCACGCACTGCTTACATGAGACTGAAAGTGTACGTTTGGTTAATTGTAAGAAGAACGTGTACCTGGGTCATCGTCGATTTCTTCCCCGAAATCATAACGTAAGAAAGAAAGGCAAGCATTTCAACGGCAAGGCAGATCACCGGCCGAAGCCTGCGGAACGTACTGGTGCTGAGATATTTGATATGGTCAAGGATTTGAAAGTCATCTTTGGAAAGGGTCCTGGCGGACAATCAGTTCCGCGGGGAGTTGACGGGCACGCACCCATGTGGAAGAAGAAATCTATATTTTGGGAGCTAGAATATTGGAAAGTCCTAGATGTCCGCTCTGCAATCGACGTGATGCATGTTACGAAGAATATTTGCGTGAACCTGCTAAGCTTCTTGGGCGTGTATGGGAAGACAAATGATACAAAGGAAGCACGGCAGGACCAGCAACTTTTGAAAGACCCAGATGACCGGCATCCGGAATGGTTTCAAGGTCGTGCCAGCTACGCTCTTACCAAAGAAGAGAAGGTCATTTTTTTTGAATGCCTGAGCAGTATGAAGGTCCCGTCTGGCTTCTCGTCGAATATAAAGGGAATAATAAACATGGCGGAGAAAAAGTTCCAAAACCTGAAGTCTCACGACTGCCACGTGATTATGACGCAATTGCTTCCGATTGCTTTGAGGGGGCTCCTACCGGAAAATGTTCGAGTAGCCATTGTGAAGCTATGTGCATTCCTCAATGCAATCTCTCAGAAGGTAATCAATCCAGAAGATCTACCACGGTTACAGAACGATGTGGTCCAATGCCTTGTCAGTTTCGAGTTGGTGTTCCCACCATCCTTCTTCGATATTATGACGCACCTCCTGCTCCACCTAGTCGAAGAGATTTCCATTCTCGGTCCTGTATTTCTACACAATATGTTCCCCTTTGAGAGGTTCATGGGAGTATTAAAGAAATATGTTCGTAACCGTGCTAGGCCAGAAGGAAGCATCGTCAAGGGCTATGGAAATGAGGAGGTAATTGAGTTCTGTATTGACTATGTTCCTGACCTTAAGCCGATTGGTATTCCTCAATCGCGGCACGAGGGGAGACTAAGTGGAAAAGGCACGATCGGAAGGAAATCAACGATATGTATGGACGGTCATTCTATGACTGAAGCACACCACACAGTTCTGCAAAATTCCAGCTTGGTGGCTCCGTTCTTCGAGCAGCACAAGAATATTTTACGCTCGGACAACCCGGGGAAGCCTGAATCCTGGATTAGAAAGGCCCACATGGAGACTTTCGGCAGTTGGTTGCGAAAACATTTAATGAATGACAATGATGTTGGAGATCAGCTGTACATGTTGGCCAAGAAACCATCTTCGACTATAACGATTTTCCAAGGGTACGAGATAAATGGGAATACATTTTACACCATCGCCCAAGATAAAAAGAGCACCAACCAAAACAGTGGTGTCCGCTTTGATGCAGCAACCGAGAATGGGCGAAAGGTCACATATTATGGTTACATAGAGGAGATATGGGAACTTGACTATGGACCCTCCTTTAAGGTCCCTTTGTTCCGGTGCAAATGGTTCAAGCTAACAGGAGGTGGGGTAAAGGTGGACGAGCAATACGGAATGACAATGGTGGATTTCAACAATCTTGGTTACCTTGACGAACCATTCGTCCTTGCCAAAGATGTCGCTCAGGTTTTTTATTTGAAGGACATGAGTAGCAAACCGAGGAAACGGAAAGATAAGAAAACGATCAGTACATCATGCGATGATCCAAAGCGCCACATTGTTCTTTCAGGGAAAAGAAACATCGTGGGAGTGGAGGACAAGACAGACATGTCAGAAGATTATAATATGTTTGGTGAAATTCCGCCCTTCAAAGTGAACACTGACCCAAGCATTAAGTTAAATGATGAGGATGCTCCATGGATACGGCACAATCGTAAGCAAGCAGGGACACAAGGGAAGAATTGATGTGTAATAATTTATTGTACCAAACTTTGTATTTGGTCGATGAACTGAATGATGTATCAAACCTTTTGTCAAACCTTCAAGGGATCGATGAACTGAATTTTTTGATATATTATTTGTATTTTTAAGATTTTAAAATGAATTAGTTTTATTTTTCTGATTTTTTGATATATAATTGTATTTTTAAGATTTTAAAATGAATTAGTTTTATTTTTCTGATTTTTTTGATATATTATTTGTATTTTTAAGATTTTAAAATGAATTAGTTTTATTTTTCTGATTTTTTTGATATATAATTGTATTTTTAAGATTTTAAAATCATTGAAAGCTAAAAGAATTTTCATAAAGAACTTTTTTTGTTAGAAACTTTAATAGCAAAAATAATTATCATAAAGTAAAATAAATAAGTAATTAGAAACAAAATAAAATAAAATAAATAAGTTTTTTGTTGTAAGTAGAAACAAAACAAAATAAATAAAGCAAAAAAGAAAACAAAAAACAGGCAAAAAATAAAAAATATGCCACCTACTGGGCCACCACGGCCTGAATACGACTAGAAACCCATCGATGGGCCAGGATTCAGGCCCGCAGAAGGCCTAGTAGGCCCATCAGGCATAGCAGTGACAATTAGGCCCGTAAGCCTGCAATGGAGAGGAGCTCAAGAGGGGAGCGGCAGTGGGGCTTATAAACCACTGCGCGCCCCTCTCAACTAGCGAGGTGGGACTAAACTTTCGACGCGGGCGTAGCAGCACAATGCCTTTAGTCCCGGTTGGGGAGGCGGACCGGGACTAAAGGTACCCTTTAGTCGCGGTTGTTGTCCCCAACCGCGACTAAAGGCTCTTTGTGCGCGGGAACGAAAGCGGCGCCAAAACCCTTTAGTCCCGGTTGGGGAGGCGGACCGCGACTAAAGGTACCCTTTAGTCGCGGTTGGTATGGCCAACCGCGACTAAAGGGTACCTTTAGTCGCGGTCCGCCTCCCCAACCGGGACTAAAGGTATGTCTATATATACTGCACTTAGCAGTTTCTGCCACTTCCCATTCTCCTCTCTCGACGCCGAAGCCCTGCCCCGACGCCGATCGACGCAGAAGCCCTGCCCCGACGCCGAAGCCCTGCCCCGACGCCGACGCCGACGCCGAAGCCCTGCCCCAGTGAGCGCCGCCGCCGCCCGTTCCCTGCCCTTAGCGCTCCGCCGCCGCCGCAGCGTGCCCCTGCCCTTGCCCGCCGCAGCCCCTGCCCTTGCCCTTGCCCGCCGCCCGCCACCCGACGCTCTGCCGCCCGCTGCCCCTGCCTGCCGTCCTCCGCGCGCCTCCCACCGCCGGAAAAGAAAAAGAAGAAAGAAAAAGGAAGAAGAAGAAAGAAAAAGGAAGAAGAAGAAGAAAAAGGAAGAAGAAAACAAAAGAAAAACAGAAGAAAAACAAGAAAAAGGAAGAAAAAAGGAAAAGGAAGAAAAAAAGAAAAGAAAAGAAAAAGGAAGAAGAAAGAAAAAAGAAAACAGAAGAAAAAAACAGAAGAAAAAAGGAAGAAAAAAACAGAAGAAAAACAAAAGAAAACAGAAGAAAAAGGAAGAAGAAGAAAAAGGAAGAAAAAAAGGAAGAAGAAAAAAGGAAGAAGAAAAAAAAGAAAGAAGAAAGAAAGAAGAAAGAAAAAGGAAGAAGAAAAAAGAAGAAAGAAAAAAGGAAGAAAGAAAGAAAAAGGAAGAAGAAAAAAAAGAAAACAAAACAAAACAAAAGAAACCAAATGAAAACCAAAAGAAAGAAGAAAGAAACCAAATGAAACCAAAAGAAAGAAGAAAAAAAAAGGAAGAAGAAAAAAAGAAAGAAGAAAGAAAGAAGAAAGAAAAAGGAAGAAGAAAAAAGGAAGAAGAAAGAAAAAGGAAGAAGAAAAAAAGGAAGAAAACAAAAGAAACCAAATGAAAACCAAAAAGAAAGAAGAAAGAAAACCAAATGAAAACCAAAAGAAAGAAGAAAAAAGGAAGAAGAAAAAAAAGGAAGAAGAAAAAAGGAAGAAGAAAAAAAGGAAGAAGAAAAAAGGAAGAAGAAAAAAAGAAAGAAGAAAGAAAGAAGAAAGAAAAAGGAAGAAGAAAAAAAAGAAAGAAAAAGGAGAAGAAAGAAAAAGGAAGAAGAAAAAAAAGGAAAGAAAACAAAAGAACCGAATGAAAGAAGAAAAAAAGAAAGAAGAAAAAAGGAAGAAAAAAAGGAAGAAGAAAAAAAGGAAGAAGAAAAAGGAAGAAGAAAAAAGGAAGAAGAAAAAAGAAAGAAGAAAGAAAAAGGAAGAAGAAAAAAAGAAGAAAGAAAAAGGATTGCTGGATAATCTTATTTTTTAATTCCTCCTCCTCTATGTCCCCTTAATCTTATTTTTTAATTCCTTTATACTTAAAGAATTTTTACTACATGCAGGAGTGACATATGGCGGATGATAGAGCCGAGCCACTTAGGGATCCGGAGGATGAACGTTATTTAATGGGCATCATCAACAACGAGATTCCTTATGTGCCGGGCTCAGAATATGAGCAAGAAGAGGATGTAGTCTCTTCTTTTCTGAACCTTGACGGTGGAACAGAGATTGTCGATGATCAAGAAGGTGAAGGAACGGACATTGTCGACGGAGGTCAACCGTCAACAAACGACGATCTCGAATTGCAAGTAGCAACCACCTCCGGCGAGGTATATATATACATTGAGCCTCTCGTGATACAAACTTACTGAAATATGAATACATATGTATTAACGCGCGCAACTCTCTTTCTTTTTTTAGCCCTCCGGATCGAGTACGACAAAGCGTGGCAAATCCAAGGCGATGAAAACAGGAGAAACATATGCCATTGAGTTTGTCAGTGAAACCGGCAAGCCCCTACAGCACACCTCAAAGTTTATCAACCAATGCGGAGTCGTTGTTAGAGACAACGTCCCGATCACCGTCCAGGAATGGAAGGAGCCAAAGAAGGCACGTCTTGGTTTCAGTTTTGTCGACAAGAGAACGAAAAAGGATTGCTGGAGAAAGCTTATGGAACATTTCATTCTACCTCCGGAATACAACAAAGTCGATGAATTCGGTAACGAGGTTCCGGGTGGACGTCAGAGGAGGAGGCTAGTTAAAGAGTTCGCTCTTCAGAAGATGGGCGAAGCATTCCGGAACTTCAAGAAAAATTTAACCCGTGACTATGTCAACAAGGGCAAGACTCCGGATTTCAATGGACAACATGAGAAACTGAAAGATGATTGGCCAGAATTTGTGAGGCAAAAGCAATCGGAGCATTTCAAGGAAATATCGAAAAAAAATAAGGATAATGCGAGTAAGAAAAAGTTCCATCATATTATGGGGCCAGGAGGATACCGCCTTTCGGAGCCTAGGTGGCAGAAGATGGAGGAGGACCTGAGGGTGCGAGGAATCCCTCTAGGTACAGAGGGATGGGACCCAAGGGCCAAAAGCTGGTGGTACGGGCATGGGGGATCGCTAGACCCGGAGACAGGGGTGTGTGTTCACCGGCAGAGACAGTTTGCTCCCACCCAAGCCCTTATTGACGCAATGACCCAAGCTCAAGAGGGCTTGATCAAGTTCAACAGAGAGAAAGACGCACTGACAACAGCCCTCGGGAATGATGAACACGGAGGACGTGTACGAGGCAAAGGCAAAGTTCCGTGGAAAGTAGGGTTTTCCCAGGACAATGACCCGTACTGTTACAGAAGCCGTAAGAGAAAGACGGACCGGGATGCAGATCTTATGACGAAGTTTGCATCGGAACTCCATGAGTTGAAGCAGACCGTGCATGAACTAGTAAAAGAAAAATCGGCTGCAGGGCCGCATGAAGATCATGAAGCGGATCGCGGAAGCCAGCAGCGGAGAAGCAGCGTGGCTTCCACGGATGCCCCGCCTGGTGCTAGTGCACCGATGATCGAGATTCGTGCACCGGAGCCTCACTACCCCGTGGATGATGTAAAGGAGATGAAAGAATGTGATCTGCATTATCCCGTGGGGAACGTTTCCACGAAGGTAGCTAGCGGCAGTGCTTTACCCTGTACACCTGGAGCACTCCACCACAACAACCCCATTGCATATGGCTATGCTCGTGTCACGGTGGAAGACATAGTCCAAGGGTTTGAGGACCTGGAGATTGACAAACCTACACCCGAAGGGGAGAGAAGACTTGGAGATGTCAAGCGCCAGATCATTCTATGGAAAAAGAAGTACATAGTGTTTCCAGGCGACGCGCCAAGGCTAGCAAGTCCACCCCCCTCCGATGGTGGTGGTGGTGGCGGTGGTGGTGGTCGTGGTGGTTCACCTACACCTCCTTCACGCCATTCGACGCCGTCCCCCGATCCACAACCTCCGGCGGGTACGACGCCCCCCAATCCTCCTCCGGCGGGTACGACGCCCCCCAATCCACCTCCGGCGAAGAAGCAGAAGCAGGCGGACAGCAAGGAAACCCGCTCCTGGACTATTAACCCGGACCCTTATGTACCTAAGACCACAAGGGTACCGGAGCCATCACTGAAGCCTCTCCTCCCAAGGCCTGGGGAACTTAGTGAAGCTGAAACCAAATTGGCCGCGTCTGCTGATTATGAGAAATGGAAGGCGGATATGAAGGCGATAAAAGAGCCTGAGCCCAAGCAAGTATTCACTGAGAAGCAAAAGAAGTGGGCTAAGGATTTTTTGACGACACCGTCCCAAGCCGAGCTGAATATGCCTGACGACTATGGACATGAACTTCGTAGGCAAGCAAAAATATTGAAGGAGGAGAAAGAAGAAAGTAAAAAAGCGGGAAACAAGTTGACCAGCTCGGGATGCAGAAGAAACAATCGATCCCCCCGCTCATAGTGAAAGCCGGTCCGGAAGAGGACCCCGAGATCATAGCAGCTGCGGCAGCACTTGGATTGACTGTAGCGAGTGCCATGAAACAAGCGTCCGAGATGGGTTTGACTCTTCGTGCCTTCTTAGGCCTTGAGGATGCGCCAGTATGTGAGATAGCATTACAATATGTGCGGAATGGGCCTCTCGTCGAGCCTGCGCGGGAGAAGAGTCTACCACCACAAATGCGAAATCTGCTATGTTGGTACAAGCAATTCATAACATGGGCCGACAAAGAATATATTTATGCGGATGTTACAGAGGAGCATCACACCAAACGGTACTCTGTACAAGTTCATATGAGTGAATTGTTCCAGCTGTTCAATCTGCGCGACCTCGACAAATCTATGCTGAGTTGCTACGTTCTATAAGTGATTTATTTCTACCTCATCTCGTTCTTCATTGCCTGCACTATATATATATATATATTGTCCTAACTATATTGTTGCGTACGCTATTATGCAGATTGAAGATTTGGGAATGCAAAATAAAAAACATCCATGATGTTGGGTTCATTGACCCACATATCGTTAATGGACATGTGTTACAATATCACTCCGAAGACGTGGAGAAAGACTTGTACAAGTTTCTTAGAAAGCATCAACTCAAAAGTCATATTCTATTTCCTTACCATTTTGGGTGAGTGTTTCTCTCTTGTGCCCATTCTCTTTTGTTTACTCCATGCATGGTATGTCTAATCGATGAGTTATGCATGACTGTGCATGTAACGTGTCTGCAGGTTCCACTGGATTCTGCTAAATATTGAACTTCACACCTCCAGAGTTCTAATCATGGACTCTATGTATTCGGATCCAAAGCGTTGGGCCGACATGAGAAAAATGCTGCAAAAGTAATTATTTTCAATCATTTGAGCTCTATATCGATCGGTCTCTTTCGTTCATTTCCTAATATCAAGTAACTAATAACTCCCTTGTTCATTTAATTTTCTTTGCCCTGTAGGGTTTGGAGACGGTTCTCAGAAGAAATTGTCGGTGAATTCAAACATGAGCTAGATTTTAGAAGGTTAGTTAATGTGGATAAGCAGCCACCGGGGACCAATCTATGTGGATACTATGTTTGTGAGAACATCCGGAGACTAACCTCTGAGCGGAAGGCATCGGATAGCGTGCGGAAGGCGACGGATAACTTGCGGAGGAGGCTTAGTCCAGAAGCTCGCTTCCGACCAATTCAAGATGAATTAGCAGGATTTTTCTTGAGGGAAGTCATCAATCCTAAAGGAGAACACTATACCGAGGACGCAGACATTTATATGCATACCCGAGATTGAAACTTGTTCGAAGTTGTATATGGTCCTCCATCCTAATTGTGTATGGAAACTTGTTCGAAGTTGTATATGGTCACCCGAGATTGAATATATATTATATATTCCTCTTGAATTCTTCTTGTTTGAAATTTCATATGCATGTATATAGTATCGTAGAATATGTGTACTGAAACTTCATCAAAATTAAAACAAAATACAAAATAAAATATAAAAGAAATAAAACACTACAAATTAAAAAGAAACCAGGTTTAGGGGGGCTAAAACCCTAAACCTGTGGACGAGGCCTTTAGTCCCGGTTAGCCACGAGAACCGGGACTAAAGGTCCTCCGCCCCGACGGACCCCTGGCGGCCATGTGGACGGGCCTTTAGTCCCCGTCAGCCACGAGAACCAGGACTAAAGCCTTTAGTCGCGGTTCGTAAGAGGAGTGACTAAAGGGGGGGGGGGGTCTTTAGTCGCGCATATTTAGTCCCGGTTGCACAGCCGGGGCTAAAGGCCTTTGCGAACCGGGACTAAAGGGCTTTTTTCTACCAGTGATATCAAACACCAATAACGGAGCACAATAAGAATTTTTACTGATCTTGGATTTTAAACATCTTTTGTACTGTCTAATACTCATCCATTTCGTAATGTAGTGTGTTAGATTTTCTTGAAAAGTCAAACTTTGCAAACTTTGACCAAGTTTGTAGAGAAAACTATTTATATCTACAATATCAAATATATAAAATATGAAACTACATCTTATGTTGAATCTAATGATATATGTTTGACATTTTAGATGTAAATGTTTTTCTTGATAAACTTGGTGAAAGTTTGTGACATTTTACTTTTCAAAAAAAAATATGCACTGCATTATGGAATAGAGGGAGTACGTGTAAAGGAATGTGTAACCCATATATTTTATCCGATGTCACAAACTGAGCCATGACATGGCATAATGGCATACAACATTTGTTCACCAGCTTTGTTCGCAAAACTCAAAACCATAATGCATCATTAGTTTTTTCTTGATCATTGAATTAGAGTTGTCATTTGCATCATGAGATAAGATATGTTAAGTTTTTATCACTTGGCACTAGTTAAAGAAATTCTTAGATACATAACTCTATAACTTTGTGGCCTTTGGCTATATAATATCTTGAAATGACAATGCAAGTTCTTTTAATTTATGGTCGGACAACCAATAGTCGTGTAGATTATTGGTGTTAGTTGTGGCTATGGAAAGCAAAATCTCAAAATTATACAAGGGATATGAATAAAACAATTGCCTCTCGTTTTTTGGAAAATGCCAAACCACACCACAATGATCAATTTTGCTTGACCATGTATCCGGGTTATTCATTTATCATCAAATAATCAAGAAAGGTTTGAGTCTATTTTTTAATCGATTGCCCGATGAAAATTTTAAAACGATAGCAAATCATATATACCACCAGGTTATATGTGTACTATTAAAAATGTTATTCGTGAGAAATGTTAATCATGTTTGTTGAGAAAATGTCACAATGTATAACTAGGGAAGAATGTTAATCACGTGATTAGTTAATGGCTAACTAATCGCACCCTCATCTCCTATTGCATAACTACTAATTGGTATCTTTAGAAAATAACTAATGTGTCAAAGCTACTAGTGTATACATGTCCATCTCCTCTTGAATCACTGATATTTGTATCTTTAGAAACTAACTAATGCATCCTAGTTTCTGTAGTTTTCGCGCTCGGATACACCTGCACCCAGATGATCAGTAAAATCCAGAAAAATGGTGAAAATATTTTAAAAAACTGATTGACAACAAACATGTTTGAGTATTATACTCACATACAAATTTTATGAAAACGACATTCGACGTGTCTAGGAAAACAAACAAAATTCGTACTCTGAGAATGCTATTTTTGAACCATTATTGGAGTGCCTATATTTTTTTACCCAAAGAATCGTGAATGTCATCTCTTCACAAAAAATATGCGTAAGGAGAACACTTAAGAATTTTTCTCTCCAAAAGAAACTTCAAAATTTTCTTGCTATGCATGTCCATCTACGATCAGAATGACACTTTCACATCTCCTCTTGCATCACTATGGGCTAACGTTAACTATGTGTTTAACTTGGAGTAAAATTCATAGGTGGATTGTCAAAGAGCACATGAATATTTCTTAGAGATAGACTAACCCCAGATGACTTTGAATTTCTTATGGTTGTAATCATTAACCATGTAGTTCGTGAGTGGAGGGAATTATTTTGCAAAGAATTCTTAGAGATAGATCACTAGAACTCACAACCTCCCGTGAACTCACACCCTCTCATGAACACCCACCCTTTTGTATGGCTCAAGAGGCAATGCTACACACCAAGCCATACCATGACTGCATCCATCAGTTACAAATATGCACTATCTCCTATCCAACTACACGTCTGACATTTGCTAGCTAGAACTCATTAGCTTCTAAAGGTATACTATTAATTTCTCAATATATACATGATTAATTAATCAAGATTTACCATAAATATATACGCATTTATTTGGAGATTCCTTATTATGACCTGGATTTATCTCAAGAGAGAACTCATATATATAGGAAAATAGTTGTATCTATCAAATTGTTGAGTATGTACGCGTAGTATGCAGTATATAAGAATGTTTAGGTAGTATAGATACTACTTTTTTGGTAGTATGTATCATATTTTGAGTATGCTTCTTTTTACGTACAAATATGTACATATTTCACAAATATAATAAAAACAATGGGTCAACTTGCAGTTTTTTCATGTAACTTACTTTGAAGTATCTTATATATAGTGTATAAACATGCTTATAATGATAAAGTAATTATATATATATATATATATATATATATATATATATATATATATATTACTGCATAATAGTATGTGAGACATGAGGGTAACTAACCCCAGGTGGTAGGATGTACTTTCCATATATAGAGCAACACTATTTTGATCTTAGGATCATAATAATATTCAAATTACCGCGCGCCCTATATAGGGCCTGATGGACTTGTTCCCGAACTCCTCACCTGCAGAGACAAAAGAAAAAGGCAACCCACCCACCCGTCTCCACCTTCCTCCGAAAGCCACCAGCCGTTGGGATCCTACCGCTGCACTCCGCGCGCCACCCAGCACGCTGCCAGCCGTTGTTTCATGCTCGTCGATACCCAGTTGTTGCCCGCCGCCGCGTGCATCCCCAGGCGTTGCCTCCCTCGCACCGTTCCCTATCTCACCACCCCTTGCCCCGATTCACCCGCCGGCCTCCGCCACTTCGTCGGGACCAGATAACCGGCCGCCGTGCCTCCAAGGCCAAAGAATACGGTCATTGTCCCACCTTCCTAGTTCCTACCCCATGCGGTGTCCCTCCTTCCTCCCCCGACCGCACCCGCCTTCAATGCCAAAAAATACAGTTCCCGTCCCACCTTACTACCCTGTCTGCAGACCCACCTTCCTCCTCAGGCTGGGTGTCGGCGCCCCACCTTCCTCCTCGTCTGCTGCCGCCACACAACTTCCCCCATCGCCTGCATTTCCCGTAGAAAGCGGCTGCCATGTGGCGAGTGGCTGCCACTTAATCACTCTGCGGCTTGACACCACACTGATTGACGACATGGGTCGAGGTGGAGTGGTTGGGTGAGGTAGTTTTGCCTCCGTGAGTCCCGGCAGGCCCTGCCGGGACGTCTTGGACATTTTCTTCCGGAGGCGACCCTACCCTCACCGAGCTCGTCTGCCCGGCAAGGGAGGCTTTTCCACTGGTGGTTCTTGCTTCTCTGACTTGATCTTGCTCCTCTTGATCTGCATGCTGGTCATTCGAAGATCTCAGTCTCCTGTACTCTGGTATGGCCTGGTGCCGTAATTTCGCTCCCTTGCCTGTGCACAGTATGGGAAACAGACACAGGGTTTGTTGCACCGACAGAAGCCCCCGGGCCAGCCCTGATCACGCTGCTGAGCATCATCAGGGTAGGCCCTAATAAGTGCACAGGCGGGGGGGGGGGGGCCTGAAGAGGCTGGTTTCTTGAGGTCTTCTTCGCTCCTTCATTAATCTTGAGCCCGGGCCAGTTTCCGATTTCTCCGCACGTCATATGTGACGTTATGAAAAAACTTAGATCGTGGTCCGTCGGGCCCGGGCCAGGTCTACCCTCATCTTTCATCCATGATTTATTGTTTGTCGAAGAAACAAAACTAAGTTGAGGTATTGCTTTCTCATATGTGAATGAGATGCCATGTAAAAAAAGTATAGTAGAAGAGAAATTGCTTTGTTGTTGTGCTTGCACAACTATGTAATTTTTTTGTTTTTGCGAAGGTGAAAATGGTGTGTTTGAGAAGGTCAAAGTATGCTGAGTACATATTGTCATTTTTGCAACCACCGAAGGCAAACAATTGTAAATTTTAGTATGAATGTGACTCGAAGTTCTCTGGAAAATTAGTAATAAAAAATATGGATGTCCAGAATGTACTAAGGGATGCAGGCCAGGGTGTTGATTTTCCATAGATTTTGCACGGGACTGTAACTTTGTATAATTTGCAGCACCCTGTGATAGGTGGAAACTTGTTTTTTCCTTGTGATATTACCACTTCAAAGTCGTGGGGAAAGTCCTGCTTCTCCTGTTGCTGTACTGCGAACAATATATACACAAAAAGGATATAATGCATACACATAAAAGTTCTGGATGCTTCAAAAAGATGTTGAAGTTCATTTACCAAACTTCATTTTAGTCTATTATGTAATACGACACAAAATAATTGGTACAAAAAAGATAAGACATTTAAAAAATTGGGTGAAAAGGGAGAGAGGGTTAGAGCAAAAAATTATTAACAAAAGCCTCACCCATAAAAATTGTTAACTTTAGAAGTTCAAATTCAATAAAGCTGAGAGTTCGGGAATAATATTAAAAGCAAAAAGGTGACACACAGATGCTTGTACAAATTTCCCCCATGGATTTCCTCGTTACTAGTAATAAACAAAACGTCCAGATATCCCCTGTTTGCAACAACCCGAGTAAATAATTAATTTTCATTTTTTCTTGAAGTTCAAATTGGTGAACCCAGGCCGTTCAATGTTGCGAACCCAGGCCATTCAAGTCCCCTGATCTCCCTCGTTTCTAAAAAAGGATTTCCCCATTTTAAATTTGAAGTTATACAAAAGGATGATCCCCGTTTCTAAAAAAACTAGAAGGTCAAATTAAAATAAGGGAGTGGTTCAATGTTTTTCATTTATTACAAAACTTGGATTTTTGACGTTAATGAAAAATAAAACTAGAAGTCCAAATTAAAGATGGAGCAATTTAATGTTTATAAAAAAACTCAGATTTTCGTCGTTACTAAAGAATAAAACCAAGAAGCCCAAAAGGGATTTTCTTCAATACTGAAGAATAAAGCCATGAAGTTCAAATTTGTAAAACCAAGTAGTTTGACCTATATAAAAAACTCAGATGTTCCTTGTCAATGAAGAAGAAAACCAAGAAGTTCAATTGAAAAAAGCGGAGCAGTTCGAAAATTATTACAAAACTCGAATTTTCCCATACATCAGAATAAAATAAACAAGTCCACATTACGGAAAGGAAACAGGGTGAAGTTCGAACAAACATGCCCCAGAAGTTCAACTTCTTCATGCGGAGCACTTTTGAAAACTCTGTTTTTGCGATGAAGACATCACGCATGATCTCGCCCTTTTAAAAAATTCTTCACAACGACTTGGAATTATAGCAAACTCTCTACATGCAAAAGTTTCACATTTTTTATAGCTTTCCAATGCTATATCATTTGCCCCATTCTGATAAATTATTGAAATATGACGACAAAAAAGTAGTTTTGGCCATTTTCAAAATTGACTTCAAAACATTTAAAACGCAAATTCTTTTCGTTTCTAAGAAAAATACAAGTATGAAGTTCAATTTTAAAAAGAAATGTTTGATGCTTATTTAAAACCATATTTCTTCTAAGCAGTTCAAATTATAATAATAGAGAAGTTCAAAGAATAAAATGAACAAGTTCAAAAAATGAGCAACTAAAAAATTTAAAAAATATTTCCCCCTTTTTAAAAAACTAGAAGCTGAAATTAAAATAACGAAGTGGTTCAATGTTTATTAAAAACTTGAATTTTACGATTATTTAAAAACTAATGCATCCCTTGTTATTAAAGAATGGACCATGAAGTTCAAAATGAAAAAATAGGAAAATTTGATGTTTATTTGAAAAAAACAAAAATAATTCTTTACTCAAAAATACAAAAAAGGTGAAGTTCAAATTAGAATAACACAGAAGTTCAAAGTTTATTAAAACCTAGTATTTATGAGTTCAAAACACTAAAAAAAATCAACATTTTCGGCATTTTTAAGGACAACTCATAAATGGTGATTCAATTTTGAAAAAACTCTCTAAATGCCAAAGTTTCTCCTATTCAAACTCTCTCCAACATGATATCATATGATCTATTCCATTAAATTTTTTAAAGTTTTTGGTTCATAGTGTTCGAAAAAAATAACTTTTAACATACTAAAAAAAAAGATCCTAAAAATGTCACGAATTAGAAAAACTGCTCAACACGTAAAGTTGCGCCTTTTCGATGGCTTTCTAACGGTATATATTTTTCTCAGTTTCAATCAATGTTTTAGGAATTATGGTTAAAAAGGTAAAGAGAAGTTAAAAGTGAAAGCAACCAGCGATTCAATTAGTACATGGACTGTGTTTCATATAAGAAAAAAAGAATAAAAAGATAAAGTCTAAAAAGACTTTAGCTAGAAGTTCTCGTGGTCGGCCACGAAGTTCAAAAATTCTTGTAAAGGAGGTTCACTCTGTATGTATTTACTTGCACAAAAACACACAATAAATGTTGTTTTTTGTGTTTTCAAACAATTTTATCCATCCATTACAAATTTGAAACAAAAAAGCTCGACCCAAAAAATGTTCTTTCTATTCAACAAATTTCCAAGGGTATATTATATTCTTATTCCAAAATAAATGATTAAAAATGGTCTATGTTGTTCAAAAAATAAGTTTAACCTTATGAAAAAAATTGCGTCTTTTCAACTAGTTCCTAATGGTTTATCAATTGTGGAACTCCGAGGAAGGGGTAAGGAACTACAAACAAAAATACGTTACCAAAGTTCAATGTGAAAACGGCGAGCAGTTCAACTACTATACGGAATGGGTTTTACATGAGAATAAAAGAATAAAAAACTAAAAGCCTTAAAGGTTTTTTGCAAGAAGTTCACGTGCTCCACCCTGCACGGTTCAATAATTATATTAGAAGATGTCCGACCTTCAATTGCATGTTAAAAAAAAGGCAAAAACAACATTATTTTTGCCATTTTTATAACTGCTCTCAAATGGCAACGAATTTGTAACATCTGTATGCATGAAAATTTTGTTCCTATTCATAAGCTCTCCAACGGTATATTATATGCTACATTTTGATGAACGGTTTAAAAGTTTCATGTATACCGTTAAAAACATCTTACAAACCGTTGCGAGTATGAAAAAATGGTCGAACACGGGAAGTTGCATGCTTTCAACAGCTTTCCATTGGTATATTATTTTTCCAATTCCGGGTAAGTGGTTGGGGAGTTACATGCAAAAACCAGGACATCAAGAATAGAGTGAAGTTCAGAGACACATGCCTCAGAAGTTCAACTTCTTCACGCAGTGCATTTTCAAAGACTCAGTTTTTGCGATGAAGGCAGAACGCATGATCTCGTCGTTTTGAAAATTACGTAAAAACAGCTAGGAATCAGAGAAAACTTTATGTATGGAAAAGTTTTGCATTTTATATAGCTATCTAGTGGTATATTATTTGCCCCATTCCGACAAAGTTTGCGAAAATTATGGCCAAATTTTTTTAGCCATTTTCAAAATTCACTTAAAACTGTAAACAATTGGGAGAAACATTATATACAAAAAGTTTCCAATTTGTTCAGGCTTCCCAATGTCGTATCATTTGTTGTATTCCGACTAACCATTTATGGAAAACCCCAAAAATACAAACTCGGAGGAGCTTCGACCGTTTTCTAAATTACTTTTAAACCGTTCAAAATTAGAAAAAATATTCTACGTGAAAAAGAAGCGCATTTTCATAAGCTTTCCAGCATCATATCCTTTGCATCAATATGACTTGCCATTTTCAAATTACGCCTAAATACGAGCTCAGCTGTCCGGTTTGAGAAATTCCGCTATTTTTCAAATTGCTCTCTAACCGTTGTGAATTTGGGAAAAATTTATATATGTCGAGTGAGCAGATTTGCAGCAGCTTTGAAATGCCGTATTATTTGCCTCATTCTGATAAACATTTGGAAATGGTCTCGAAAATAGGACTCATGTTTTTTTGTATGATATGAAGAAAAATGGTTTGTAAAACTGCTCTTAATCCGTGTAGATTTTGACATAAGTTTAACTTAGGTTGTGGTCCATGTGTCGACAACTTTCCAACGGTATATTGCAAGACCCATTTTGACAATGTCCGCGAAAGTTCAAACTCTCCTTGGATGAAGTTCAACTACTACTACTACGACAGGTCGGTTAGTTATTAGTGTGTGTGTGTCTATATATATATATATATATATATATATATATATGGGCAAAGCAAAGCTATTGTGTTTCTCTCTAGAGGTGGCAATCACGAGCACACATTCTTGTTGGGATTTGAACCAGTAACTTTCCTTCTTTCCATTTATTTCATTTCGTGTGATTGATAGGTATGTCCTCTTATAGATGAATTAGGACCACGGTCTCCTTGTTATAGCCCAGTACGCTCGCTACGCAGTTAACCAGTTTTAGCAAATAATACTAGCTAGTTACGTCCACAACATAGGCGATGATTCTTGATGCTAGATTAAGTTTCGGGGTGTGTGAAAGAAGAGACTTAATTAAAAGTCTCGTCCCCCACACTAAACTTCGTCAAATACACATGACCCCTTAGAAGATCGTCCATCTTCATCACCCTCTTGTGTACACAACGGTTCACTATTCTCAACTACAGTGAACCCCAAGGAACTGCTAGCAGATCGTCGACAGTCAGAGTCGGTCGATTGTCAGAACCTTGTAACAAAGCGACACCATATTGTCAACGAATTGAACCAAAGCAACACTCGAGGAAGCATAGAAAAAACATCAACCCTCGATCACAACCTACACCTACCCATATAACTGGTCTTGATGCGACCGTTGGAAAACGTAGTAGAAAACAAAAAAATCGCACCTACGCACACCCAAGATCAATATGAAGGTGCATAATGGGTTGTGATCACGATCATTACCATCACGTAGTAGAAAACAAAAAAATCGCGCCTGTGCACAGCGAAAGAAGAACGTGTTAGTGTAGGTCGTAATTGGAGTCCCTCGAACCGTCGATGAACGATACCGTGAACCGCCCACAAACAGTCCCTCAAACCAAAGACCTAAAGCACGACCTCTCTACTTGGTTGCAAACGTGCATCCTTCACAATCCGGTAGCGCTTTGTCGTCCAAAGCTAGTCATTGCGAGAGAACTGGAGGGACGAGATTAGAACCACACAGGGCTTCTAATTATGAGGATTAGAGGATTAGTCTAGCTCTAATTAGTCAACTAGGAACCACTAGAACTAGAAGAACTAGAGGAGGCTCCAAAACTTGTGTATGCAAAAGAGCAAAATCCCCTAGTATATGTAGGTTGAAGGGGAGAGGGAGGGCTGCCACCAAGGGGGGAGGAATCCCCCTTGGTGCGCCGGCCAAGGGGAGGAGTCCTCCTCCCTTTCCCCAATTTGGCCTCCTACCTTAGGGAAGGAGGCGCCTCCCCCACTTGGGCCTTTGTGCGCCAAGTTTCCTTCCACCTCTTTCCCTTTTAAGGCCCGTTGATATCTATACCTACTAATAAATCAAGGTGATATTCTTGGTTTGGTCTCGCATCCAATCCTACGTTATGTTGAAATACACGCGGCAGTACTAATTCGTAGAGCCAAATTTTTCGTTAAAAAGGTTTGTATTGGCTGGGCTGCGTTCCTCCACTTGGGCCTTCACACGTCGTATTTATAGCTGGCCATGGGAAACCCGGCTCGGCCGTCCCGAAAAAGCCCGACCCGACCCAACCTGATCTTCCCATGGGCCAGGCCTAGGCCTAAGTTTTTAGCCCAAAGGCTAGGACGAGCTTGGGCTTGACATATTCTTGTTTTAGGGAAGAGGCCCCACAGGTTTTTCACCGATAGCCCTGGCCTGGGCCTGAAATCTAGGCCTGAGCCGGGCCCGGGCCTAGGTTTTCTACTACGGGCATTATTAGGCCTAGTCTGAAGCCCATCCCGACACGACTTATGGCCTCGTATAGTCGTATCCTATTGCCTATACTATCGAGGCTAGCTACCGTGTTTGTACCCCTAAAAAAAGCTAGTGTGTCTGTGTACAACTTCTTCTAGCTTCTTTATATATGCACAAATCAAACCCATCCCACTGGTTCTTCCTGTATTTGCCTTATCTTGGTGTCACGGCAATCGATCGAATCTTGGCTTCGCGGCGACGGTGTAACCAGCATAAGCGAGATTAGGGACCCGGCGTCGGCAACACACTGTAGCTGAGAGGCGCCACACGGCTACACGCCTAGATCATTCAATCGCCAGGACACCATGGACAATGACAGCCAGATCATCAACTTCAAAGTTCTCCAGAGTTTTCCTACAAGGGAAGTAGCAGCGGCAGGGACAGGTTCAACATGTACATATCTTCCTGACGACATTGATAGTTAGCAGGTAGTGGTACGCGAGCGAGCTCAGCTTTGACACGGCACGCGGTCAAGGTGAAGGACCTTAGGATATCCAAGTTCAAGTGTTGCACAAGATAGAAGCGTTCCTGGTGGCCTACATCTGGCCCATCCCAGTGCTTCCTGCCAGCCTCGGCGGCCGCGTCAATGCGCTCACCGTCATAGGGAGTTTGGTGACAGAACCTCAACTTTGTGTACATTGTCCGCTTTGACACCGACGCAGTTGTCATGAATCAGGTTCGTCCGACTGATGCAAAAGTTCATTTCAAATTGGATAAGGTGCTGCTATACATCTGGACTCATGCCGAAACAATGGAGCGGGGCTTACTTCGAGGCATCTGCGCTGTCGGTGCATGGCCGCCTCTGCCATGACTATGTGCCGGAGGTTTACCACCTTGACTGGTGGATACACCCTGCCATTGAGCTGAGTTAGATTATTCTCCCAGGTGTGTCCTGCACCCTTGGCCTTCCTCTTCCGCCTATGCTCCCTATCAGTAGTTTCCAAGTCATTAGTCTCTATTGTGATTAATCCAAGGTGTTGCCATCACGCAATAGTTGAACAATGTTAACCTATGCAGATATGAACCAGCTATAGATATTCCTTCCCACTTTCACAATCCAGCCTAACCAATCCTTGGTTCCCAATTTAGCAACAATTCAGCATTGTCCCCCTTTCAGAATTAGGTCACCACAGTGGTAATTTTCTTTCACTAATAAGATAGGTAATGTCATACACGTTTCATACAAATTGTACCGTATGTGTAGGTGCCTTCTATTTTTTTCATCTCCCGTTGCAACGCACGGGCATGTGTGCTAGTTAAATTAAATATACAATTGTTCTAAATACTTTCAGACCATTTCAGATATAATTCAACATCCCCGGAAACATGTTAAACCTATATATATTTATCGGTAATACCCGGTATTACCCCATACACTCTGAAACCCTTCCGATGATCCTGAAACGCTTCCGGATCTTTTCGGAACTATTTCCAATATTAATGAAACAATTCCACAAATATATTCCCATCAATCCGTCCTACTAACACTCAACAGATCGTGATTTCCTTAAGCTTGTGACCCCGTAGGTTCGGTAACTCATAGACATGAATGAAACCATTCGTTCAATGACCGACACCGGAACCGTGGACGTCCATATCGATCCCTATGAGCACACGAATGATATTCAAGTGAACCTTTGGTTTATCATGTGATGTTCCATTTGCTTCATGATACTTCACAAAACCCGATATGTATTGGTATCGTCCTGAGTCATCACCATCCTCACTATATCAAAATCCTCGTTACCGGTTTTGTTCTTCTTTCTCGTTATTGTGTTCTGGCATCCCCGTGACATAGTCACCTGTATGTGGCCAAGCGATGATGGATGCTATCACACCGACATGGCCCTAATAACATATCTCCATCATACCAAAACCATATAGAATTGTTGTAAACATGGCATGACTACTTCATAAATTATAGATACGTTGGAGACGTATCAGCCACCATACCTTAACTCATGCAATTATTTATACCCATGCATATACTATCATCTCTCGACTGGTTCGCAACGCTCACTCTTGCCGCTAACAAAGAAAACAGCCCCGCTCACTTGAGAATGGGCCACAAAGACTCTAAGACGCAGTTGGGCCACATGTAGATTGAGCAAGAACCCAGTGCTACTGACGATGTGCATCCATGGGGTGCAAATTGCAAGACCAAGATGCACATGCTTCACTCCAAAACCTAGCTAGGGTGGCAGCGGCTGGCTAGGACGCCAAGAACTAGTGAACAACATGATAGTAGACGACAGATGGGGGCCTCGAGCAAGCAGGTGGTTGGGTGCAACTGTGACTGCCCGAGACCGATGCTCCAGATACCTCCCGCTATTTTTGTTGTGGCCGCATTAATTATTTGGTTGTGGCATTCATCATCGCATCATTCGCATTGCATCAGCACTCCGTTGCCGTCATTTTTTCAAAACTTGCATTCGTCCATAGTTGCCGCTTCTCTCCATT
This sequence comes from Triticum aestivum, assembly GCF_018294505.1. NCBI lineage: Eukaryota > Viridiplantae > Streptophyta > Magnoliopsida > Poales > Poaceae > Triticum > Triticum aestivum. Next base: position 48,344,207 of record NC_057796.1, read on the forward strand.
GTCTTCATTTACCGTTCCGAGTCTAACCACACACTTGCACGCGCCAGCGACATCGTTAAATAATTATTGTCAAAAAGGGATTAAAACATTCTCAGAACAGGTTCAAAGTTGGCGTGCGGTCTTAATATATGGTTTTGTATTGTTCTTTTCAACCTTCACTTCATTCCTATCATTTTTATCATTTCAGAGTTTCTTCTTGAAGGTTCTTCATGGTGGTTTGTGAACGATTTCTTTCATTCTCAAAGTGCCCTTCAAGATTCTCCTCGAAGTTAAGATCTACCAAGCTATACTCGAAAATAAACATGGTGTTCAACACATGTTTTGTTTTGAGGAGTTCAAGCATGTTTCATCTTCCATTCAAGTGTGCAAATCCTTTCTACCTTGTCTTTCGAGCTGATCTTATGTCATTATTGACAAATTTCCCTTCGTGTTTCATGATTCATAGGTTGTAAAGAATGAGATACTAAACCCACCATTTTCTCTTTGTTCAGGAGATCCTTTCAACCCATCAATCTCTTCGTTGGAGTTATCTTGGGTTGATTTCACCTAAAGCCTTCCCTAAGGAATGTTGCTATTGTGGTGCATATTTGTGATCCAGGTTTTCTCTCTATCCTCTCGGTGAAAGTTTTGCATCTCTTTGTTGCTCTCAAGCATCATATTTTCAGCAAATGGCAGGCTTTAACCTCAAAAATTTAAAATGTTTCCATAAGGCATTTGAAGCATATCTGTTGCTTGTTGATTCTTTCACCAATTACCTTCAAGTCTTCTTCGCAAGGATGCTCTTTAATGTTCTATTGCGTTAGAAGATGTTGGTTTCTCCTCCGTTCTTTTCATCCCAAGTATCTAACTCAATTTCTTTTGCTAAGGAAGCATTGTGTTGGTGCTCTTTCCCAAGTTCCCTCCATGTTGCCAACTTCATGTTCTGTCTATCACTTATCTTTTAACCAGAGTCACATACAGTTGCCTCCATTTTCTCAAGTTCATGTTCTATGCCTTTCTTTTCTTCAACCGGAGTGGTTTCAAATTCTTTCTCATCCTTGATGCCATCTATTATCTCTTTGCAACCTCGTCTCACTCATTTGTCACATAAGCAGCTTTATTTTACCTCTTTCTCTTCCTCTTCCTCTTCCTCTTCTCATTCCTTGATCTCAGGGAGAGATCTCTTGTAAGTGGGGGAGAGTTGTGATAGCCCGAGACCGACGCTCCAGAAGCCTCCCGCTATTTTCGCTGTAGCCGCATTAATTATTTGGTTGTGCTATTAATCATCACATCATTTGCATTGCATCGGCACTCCGTTGCCATCATTTTTTCAAAACTTGCATCCGTCCGTACTTGCCACTTCTCTCCGTGGTCTTCATTGATCGTTCCGAGTCCAACCACACACTTGCACGTGCCCCAACATCGTTAAATAATTATTTTCAAAGTGGGATTAAAATGTTCTCGGAATGGGTTGAAAGTTTACGTGTGGTCTTAATATTATGTAGGTAGACCACCTGCCAAATTTTCTCGCATTCAAAAGTCGTTTGGTACCCCAACCTTTAAACTAGAGGCACTATATGTGGATAAACATAGGACGTTTTAATAATAAAACGTGTTGCCGGGCTACCCTATTTCCCTCTCATCTCGGCCCAACAAATCTACATAGCCCACCTAAACCTACCCTAACCACCCTCCGCTCCAAAGCCTTCCGATTGTGATCGGAGGGCTAGAAAAACCCCACAAAACCCTCAACCCTCGCCATCCCTGCCTATTTAAGCAACCGCTACCCTACCTAATTTGCAACCCTACCCCTCTTCCGCATTTTCCATGCGCAGCCTCTCCACCGCCGCCACTTGTCCACCTTCTCCATCCTCCAGCCGCCGTGGCCCTGTGAACCGATCATGGACCCGCTTGAACCCATCGGGGCCCGAGCCAGCTCACGCGCCGCCACCATTAGTGCTCGCCTCCGCAGCTCGCGCCCGAGCTCCTCTCACCATGCCGCCTGCTCACCCTCGCGGGAGATCTCCTGTTGACCGATGAGCTGCCAGAGACCGCAACCGGAACAGGCCGACCTCGCCGCCTCCTCTCCTTTCTCCTCCATTTCTCTCCATTTCCACTCTAACCCTCTCTCTATTGCAGTCATGGATAGGCGCCATGGACGCCACCCAAGCTCGGAGCTCATGCCGCCACCTTGCCTCGCTGCCGCCTCGGGCCAGATCCGGCGGCCATGGCCCCTCCCGCGGCCGGATCCTGCCCGATCTGCCCACCTGCGCCGCTCCCCTACTGTTCGTCGACCCCGCCGCCGCGCCGAACCGTCGCCATGGCCTCTGCTTCGCCCGCTGGTACGCCCTCATCTCAGGATCCGCCAAGCCTTCCAACCAAAGAACATCTGGAACCGCTCCATCCTAGTTTTCCTGTGAGGTCGAATTTTTCCTTGTCCTCAGATTTTTCACATCAGATTGCATTTTGTGATGATGGTAACTTTGTGCATGTTTGTCCGATGGAAATGATCTTTCTATGAAAACTGATCTACTCTTTGTGGGCTTAATGATGGTTGCATTTGCATCCTTCATAGGATTCATCTACATGTTGTAATCTCTGTTGCAAAAGTGCATCATGTCGTAATCTACATAAAATTGTTAAAACATTCAAACTTACGTTGATCCTTGCCACCAATCCATAACTCATAAGCATATGATTCCTTAAGGTGTTTTCCACTATGAAATGTTTATTTTAATGCGATGCCCATGGATGCCATGTCAATTTTCTTTAGCATGTCTATTTCTTGCTCTTAAGTGGCTATCATGGTATAAATACATTCTTATTAACACAAAGTTCCATTTTGTAAAAATCATAGTAATTAATAAATTCATCCTATGAATTTGTGCCTATGAAGTAAAATGAACATTGCAATGTATAATGCATGTACATATATTATTCATAAATATTGAAATTGGTTTACTTAATGTTTAGTGCATCTCATTCAGCATCATAATTTTACTGTTTTGGAAATCCCGGATTTTCCCGAAGTCCTAGAACTTAGCAAAACATTGAATTTTGCATAAATCATATTAAATTAACCATGATGCCTATGAACCCGAACCTTATATGAAAATTGTAGCATGTTCAAGCAACAATAAATGCAGATCCTTTTCATATGTTTTAACAACATGCATATTGATGTTCCGTTGCTCCCAAGTAGGCATCTTGCTGTTTTGGCAGATTACAATCAACACAAGTTGTTCAGGTATGTGATAGATTATGTTATATGTATCCAGTTTACTTGATACTGTTCATGTAAACATACATGCATCTAAAATTGTAATTGTTTCATTCTAGGCAATGTATTTGGTTACAGATATGGGAACACATTTGATTAACTAAAGAAATGATGGTTGTGATCCACTCTTATAAGATGCCAAAGCCTTTTGCACCAAAAATGGCATTCAGATACTAAATATGGATGCCATCTTTATTAAATGGGGGAAAATCAAGAAAAGGTGGGACAAACAGTGTCACTATTGATCATTTCTTCCATGTGGTGACCTTCTATGATGTTATAGACTCCATCGCCACAAAGGTTGATCATCATTTTAATGAGGTATCTTCAAAGTTGCTCTAGGACTTCTCTTGTCTTGACCATAGAGACTCGTTTTCTAGGTTCAATGTGAAAAAGCCTGAGACTCACTTAGATTTATCAAGAGTATTTCTCATAGTATGAACGTGAACCTATAGAAGATAACCTTGAGTTATTCATTATTCGTACGAGAAGAATTGAAAACATGTCATGATATTGCAAGCTTGGCTAGAAAGATAGTTGAACTTGAATGATACAACATGTTTCCTATGATTTATCTCCTCATTGAGTTGGCATTGCTAGTACCAGTAGTGACGAAAACAATTACAAGAGCCTTCTCAGCAACGAAAATCCTTAAGACCGAGTTGAGCAACATGATGTCCGGTGGTTGGCACTGCTATTCGGTGGTGTGTTACATTGAGCGAAGAGGGATATTCAAAAGTCTTCATCATGGTAAATTAAGAAAGATTTTCAAAAAGATGGTAGGGCATTACCATTGCCTGGGTCTTCTAGACATCATTGAAAGTTTCATTATTGGTATGTTTTCGATTAAAGAGTAAAATTTCTTGCTGTGTTGCGTTAGTGGGATTTGATATGCCTCGTCGAGAATAGCTATGTTTTGAACATGATTGAGATTTATCATATTTGGTGAGAACTGCTAAAAATGGGATGATTTCTATGCATGTTTATGAATCTCGGAGGATTATAAACAAAATCTAACACTAGTGTTTGATATTTTTAATAGCTAGATACATATTTTTTAGTTGTTTGGATTTACATCTTTGAGGTTAGCTATAGTTGGTTTTTTAGCAAAAGCTATAGTTGGTAAAATTTATAAGAATAATATCCCAAATCAAGGGTAATTATTTTGGTATTGATTAACAGCTATACATGGGCCGAAAATGTACAATGGTGGTCTACACGCGTCATGTACATCTATATGACAATGAACCCTCAAACAAATCTCTCTTCTTTTGACAAAAATAATCAATTTATGATGTAGCAGTAATTTGACAACTAAAAAATGACCCAGGTCAACAAAAAATGGTCGGGTTTCCGTGGTGCGTGTCATGATTTTAAGATCAACGGTCCATGCATGTTGTCATGATCCAATATTAATTTATCGCCAAGATCTTTGGAGATTTTCTCTTTTCTATAGTCACTACTAATTATAGGGATTAATAATATCTATCTTTAGAGTTGCCGATGCTCTTTTTATACTCTAACCTCACAGATTTCGTTTCACATCATATCCGTACGAGTTTTCCTCGCCTTCGTTGATCTTAACTAGCAAATCCTAACCTTAGACACAAGTGGGTAATATTTGTCAAGCCGAGTGACACCACGGAGACCATGGATGTCAAGTACCACAACGGCTTCGTCAAGAAGGTGAGGCAGGCGGCCATTGTGCCGGCAGTGGAAGGGGTGAAGTACAAGGAGTGCGGCAGGAATCATGCGCTGACTAGTGGTGGGCACGTCGTGGACGGCTGCGGGGAGTGAATACCGTTGGGGGACCTCAACCTCGCTGACGCGTCGTCATACAAGTGCACGACATGCGGATGACACCACAACTTCCACCGCAAGGTGATGATGGAGAGGTCACCGCCGTTGTCGCCCATAGCAAGAACCGTCATAGTAGTTGAGCCTAACTGCAAAAAACGCTAACATAAAAAAACTTGGCATGGTAGCTGAAAAATGTCCCTTGGTAGACGAAAAACGTCTAACACTGGTGTGTGATGCTGGTGGGAGGAGACGGGAAGGTCCGACAGCGGAGGAGAATGCATCAGAGGTGTTGTGGCCGTTGGGTTACTTGCGCTTATTTTTGTGCCTCCAGTTCCTGAAGACGTCCTTACTGATGCCATTGTCATGGCACCTCGCTTCAATGATGTCCTTATCGCGCTTCTCCCGGCGCCACCCTAGGTGCTTCGACAGCTCCTGCATGCGCATCTTCTGGTAGGCAGTGAACATGGTGCGGGACCACTTCCACGCCGACATAACCACATGGGGCGGTGGTGCCGTCACCGGCGAGAGCTGGGCGGGGAGCCTCTGGATCTGCAGTGCCCCCAGCGGGCGGCTGTGTCATGGAGAAAAGATGTACGTAGGCAGCTGCTATGCCATCGGTGTCGGAGGATACACAGTTGGAGGCTGATGTGGTGGGGAGATGGAGCTCGTCGTCATACTCCGTGGCATCCGAGTCATACTCCGTGCCATCCGAGTCGGTGTCAGAGTCTGTGACCGGGAGCCAGTCCTCCGGTGTCTGCTCCTCCTCGCGCTACGGCTGGCCATGGAGTACGATTGCAGCCATGGGCGGTAGCAGCAGCAACCTCTCCATCATCACCTCGCGGTGCAAGCTGTAGTGGGAGCCACATGCCGCCCATTTGTATGACGATGCGTCGGTGGGGTTCAGGTCCCCATACGGCATCCACTCCCCGCAGCCGTCCACGACTTGCCCACTGGTAGCCAGCGCGTGGTTCCTACTACACTCCTTGTACTTCACCCCTTCCACCGCCAATGTCACGACCGCCTGCCTCACCTTCTTGACGAAGCCCTTAGGGTACTTGATGTCCATGGCCCCCTTGGTATCACTCGGCTTCACAAAGATTACCCACTAGTGTCTAAGGCTTGGATTTACTAGTTAGGATCAACGAAGGCGAGGAAAACTCGTAAGGATAGGATGCGAAACGAAGTCTGTGAGTTTAGGGTATAAAAAGAGCAACAATGACTCTAATGACAGATATTATTAATCCATGTAATTAGTAGTGACTATAGAAAAGAGAAAATCTCGAAAGACCGTAGTGATAAATTAATATTGGATCATGACAACGTGCATGGACCGCTGATCATAAAATCAAGACAGGCACCATAGAAACCTAACCATTTTTTGTTTGACCTTGCTCATTTTTTAGTTCTCAAATTACTGCTACATTGTCAATAGATTTTTTTGTCAAAAATAGCTTTTTGCAGGGATCTTCGTCACATAGATGGACAGGACGCGTGTAGACCACCATTGTACATTTTTTGCCCATGTATAGTTATTAATCAATACAAAATATAATTACCCTGGATTTGAGATGTTATCCTATATAACAACCACCCCCACTAATCTATTTATCTTGACATGCAGCATATCGGCCTCAACATGTATGCCCCACATGTGCCACCATCTGCCACGTCAGCGACTCTTTACATGCAGCGTTCAGTTACCAATGTGCAGAACCGACTGTCCACCTGCCTTCTGTCCGTTTCCACTTTCCAGCCATAAATCGTGGATGCCTCTCTCCCTCCCTCGGAAATAAACACAAACCGATCGACCTCTCTCCCCCAGAAAAATTGACGCCAGTTTTCTCCTTGGCTACAGGTGCAGCAGGTCTGCAGGTGGGAGCCGATCTGTGCATCAAGGGTCCTCCCATGGCACGTCCGTTGGTGCTGCTCGCCTCCGCGGTTCTCTAAAATTCTCTATGGTATGATCCCCCTTGGCCCTTGTAGGTTTGGTGCCATATGTGCCCTAGTCCTCCCCTCCCGTGTGTGTCTCTATTCAGGCTAAGACAGCTTCGGCGTAATTGGGGAGGTCAGTACCGGCCGGTTCCAATAGAATCGGACCAGCTATAGGTGAGTTTCCAATCTGAAGATCGCTTTCTTTTCATCCTGTAAAGAATGAATTGGACGATGCCGGACAGAGCCTCACCCATGGCGTGGAGGGGTTATTAATACATATATTTGCCTTGAAGGAACGCCCAGTGTACCCGAGTCCAATCAGGTCACCATGCCATCAAATTTTCAATATTTTTCCTTCTCATGCTAGAGGGAACGCATTGGTGTGACGAAGCAGGGCCTCAGCCATGGCGTTGAGGTTTTTCTTTTGGCTTGGAAGGAACGCCCAGTGTGCAGGAGTCCTTTCATCTCAATTTAGAACTCTGATGTTTCTAACAGTATGCAAGTTTCTAAATTGCTCCATTGAATAGATTAGTATACAAAGTGCTCTTCCCATCAGGTTATTCTCAGCCATGGTGTGGATATTTTTATTTTGGCCTAGAAGGAACGCCTAGTGTACATGTGTCCTTTCCTGTGAATTTAAAACTATGATATTTCTATTAGTATACAAGTTTGTACATTGCTCCATTGAGCAGGTTAGCATACAAAGTGCTCTTCCCATCAGCTTATTATATATGTAAGTGCTACAATTTCAATCCATCATTCGGTATGCCTTTAATTGGCAAAGTTTATGATAGATATAGAAGCATCCGAATTTAATATCTTCGTATCTTAAATATGTTAGAATTTTAGCTGCTATTTTATTTGTGAAACACATATAAGTAGATTCATGTTGACCGATTCATATAATGATTTGCTAATGTGGCCAAATAAGTTATTTCATGCAGTACATTCTGCGTGCTTCTTTACATATTGTTGTTAATTAATTGCCCTAAGAGATCTTGATTTTGCATTTGTATAAATTTTTCTTGCCTGCTGCATCCTGCCCATTTGGAGATGGTAAAATAACTTATTATGGAGCCAATCTATTTTGTAATTGTGCATGTTTAGTGTTCAGTACAGCTGTTTCAATACATTAGGATACGTCAATTTTCACAGTCGAAAAAATACTCTTTAATGTTTCCCTTAGTTTTGTTACAACATCTCCATAAGATATACATGATTTTGGTTAGTCCATTCCACATTTTCTGCCATAGGTATTGGAAATTTAAATATGGTTATTTTGTTGATGCAATTCCAAATTAATTGCGGTGGTTATTTGTATCGATCCCAAGTCTAACTGAACATAGTTCCTTTTTGTAGGTAACTTCTGTAGCTAACATTTAACATTCATACTGGTGAGGATGGTTTCTTCATATATGGAGTGTTAAGGATAAGACACCGGATATCACCGAAACATATTACAACAATTTCATGCAGCAACGCGCGGGGTATTATTTAGTTCTTATAAATCTTACCAACTATAGCTTTTGCTAAAAAAACAACTATATAGCTAACCTCAAAGATGTAAATCCAAACAACTAAAAAATATCAAACCCCGGTGTCAGGTTTTGCTTATAACCCTTCGAGATTCATAAACGAGCATAAAAATCATCCCTTTTTTGTCATTAATCACCAACTATGATAAGTCTCAAGCATGTGCAAAACATAGCCAAAAATAATTTCGACGGGGCATATCAAATCCCACTAACGCAACACAGCGAGAATTCTTACTCAATAATGTGAAACATACCGATAATGAAACTTTTAGTGATGTCTAGAAGACCTAGGAAATGGCAATGCCCTGTCATCTTTCTGAAAATCATTCTTAATTTTGCCACGATGAAGACTTTTGAATATCCCTCCTCGGTCAATGTAACACACCATCAAATAGTTAAGCCAGCCACCGGACATCATATTGCGCAAGTCGGTCTTAATGATTTTCGTTGTTGAGAAGGCTCTTTCAATTATTGTAGTCACTACTGGTACTAGCAATGCCAACTCAATGAGGCGATAAATCATAGGAAACATGATGTATTGTTCTAGTTCAACTATCTTTTTATCCAGGCTCTTGATAAATCTCTATGAGTCTCAAGCTTTTTCACATTGAACCCAGAAAATGAGTCTCTAGGGTCAAGACAAGAGAAGTTCTAGAGCAGCTCTGAAGATACCTCATAAAAATGATGATCAGCCTTTGTGGCGATGGAGTCTATAGCAGCATAGAAGGTGTTCACATGGAAAAAATGATCAATAGTGACATTGTTTGTCCCACCTTTTCTTGATTTTCCCCATTTAATAAAGATGGCATACATATTTAGTATCTGAATGCCATTTTTTGGTGCAAAAGGCTATAACATCTTAAAAGAGTGGATCCCAACCATCATTTCTTCATTCCCATATCTGTAACCAAACACATTGCCTAGAATGAAACAATTACAATTTTGGATGCATGTATGTTTACATGAACAGAATATCAAGCAAACTGGATACATATAACATAATCCATCACATACCTGAACAACTTATTCAACAACCAAAACCCAACTTGGACAAGACAACATGACCAAATTTATCATCCCATCGGCCGTGCATAAAAAGATATCAACCTAATGAATAAGTCATATACTTTTGTGCACCATATTCCAACCAAACAAAGGCTACATTACGTAGTTTCACATATGAACCAAGATGTCATCCATATTTGTTTTCCTAAATCTACAACACAATCACTACTAACTACAATTGCATAATACAAGTTGTTTAAAATTCATAGAAATATACCTCTGACTCTCCCCTTTTCCATTGGCTTTTTCTAGCCCCTTACCTCTCTATCTTCTGTCGGGTGTTGGCAACAAACACAACAAGGCACTGCACCATACCGATCATGAAGGATGTGAAGCTTGCTTCCACTACCTGCTCGGCCCCACCCTCAATCGACACTCGTTGCGCAGTACACCCTACACAGTTGCACCCAACCACCCGCTTGCTCGAGGCCCTTATTTGTCGTTAACTGTCATGTTGTGTGATGGTATGTGGCGTCCTAGCCCGCCGCCACCCTAGCTAGGTTTTGGAGTGAAGCATGTGCGTCTCGGTCTTGCGATTTGCGCCCCATGCATGCGCATCGTCAGTGGCACTGGGTTCTTGCTCAATCTACATGTGGCCCAACTGCGTTTTAGAATCTTAGTGGCCCATTCTCAGGTGAGCGGGGCTCTTTTGTCTGTTAGAGGCAAGAGTGAGCATATGTAGAAATAATTGCATCGTGTTAAGGAATGGTGGGAACAAGACGTTGCTCACTAGAGTCCTCCGCCGTCGAGTAGATGGCTATGCGTCTGATACGTCTCCAACATATCTATAATTTTTTATTGCTCCATGCTATATTATCTTCTGTTTTGGACATTATTGGGCTTTATTATTCACTTTTATATTATTTTTGGGACTAACCTATTAACCGGAGGCCCAGCCCAGAATTGCTGTTTTTTGCGTATTTCAGAGTTTTGCAGAAAAAGAATATCAAACGGAGTCCAAACGGAATGAAACCTTCGGGACGTGATTTTTGGAACGAACATGATCCAGGAGACTTGGACCCTACGTCAAGCAACCAACAGGGAAACCACGAGGTAGGGGGGCGCGCCAACCCCCCTAGGGCGCGCCCTCCACCCTCGTGGGCCCCCTGTTGCTCCACCGACGTACTTCTTCCTTCTATATATACCTACGCACCCCCAAACGATCAGATACGGAGCCAAAAACCTAATTCCACCGCCACAACCTTCTGTACCACGAGATCCCATTTTGGGGCCTGTTCCGGAGCTCCGCCGAAAGGGGCATCGATCACGGAGGGCTTCTACATCAACACCATAGCCCCTCCGATGAAGTGTGAGTAGTTTACCTCAGACCTTCGGGTCCATAGTTATTAGCTAGATGGCTTTCTCTCTTTTTGGATCTCAATACAATGTTTTCCCCCTCTCTCGTGGAGATCTATTCGATGTAATCTTCTTTTGCGGTGTGTTTGTTGAGACCGATGAATTGTGGGTTTATGATCAAGTTTATCTATGAACAATATTTGAATCTTCTGAATTCTTTTATGTATGATTGGTTATCTTTGCATGTGTCTTCGAATTATCAGTTTGGTTTGGCCTACTAGATTGATTTTTCTTGCAATGGGAGAAGTGCTTAGCTTTGGGTTCAATCTTGCGGTGTCCTTTCCCAGTGACAGTAGGGGCAGCAAGGCACATATAGTATTGTTGCCATCGAGGATAACAAGATGGGTTTTTTATCATATTGCATGAATTTATCCCTCTACATCATGTCATCTTGCTTAAGACGTTACTCTGTTCATATGAACTTAATACTCTAGATGCATGCTGGATAGCGGTCGGTCTGTGGAGTAATAGTAGTAGATGAAGGAAGGAGTCGGTCTACTTGTCTCGGACGTGATGCCTATATACATGATCATACCTAGATATTCTCATAACTATGCTCAATTCTGTCAATTGCTCAACAGTAATTTGTTCACCCACCGTAAAATACTTATGCTCTTGAGAGAAGCCACTAGTGAAACCTATGGCCCCCGGGTCTATCTTCATCATATTAATCTTTCAACACTTAGTTATTTCCTTTGCTTTTATTTTACTTTGCATCTTTATCAACAAAATTCTAAAAATATTATCCTATCATATCTATCAGATCTCACTCTCGTAAGTGACCGTGTAGGGATTGACAACCCCTTATCACGTTGGTTGCGAGGATTTATTTGTTTTGTGTAGGTGAGAGGGACTCGCGCATAGCCTCCTACTGGATTGATACCTTGGTTCTCAAAAACTGAGGGAAATACTTACGCTACTTTGCTGCATCACCCTTTCCTCTTCAAGGGAAAACCAACGCAGTGCTCAAGAGGTAGCAGCGTCTAGCGAACATTGGGAGAGCCTATCAATACTGATCCACCTCGACGCCACCCCGCCGACAATCATCATCGAGTAGAAGCCGCAACCAGACATCGGTGATGAAGATGGTGGCCGACAACATAAAGGTGGACGAAGATGAGGTCTCCGGTAGCCTCTGGACACAAAGGATCAACAGCTCGTATACACAAAGGATCATGTAGAACAACATGCGCCGAAGAGGAATAAGCCCCTTGAATGGGTGGTGGCCTCCTTATAGAAGCTGAAGCAACGCTAAAAACCTGACTGCCGGGGATTTGCATCTGAAGACCGAAAGTGGGCCTCCAAGAAAGGAGGTTGAGATGGACGTCTTCCTCTGCATGCACAGGGATTTGACAGACTCCCCACTAGTTTGATTTGTAGATTTGGTTGAGAAAATCTTGAACTCAAATGAGGAGAAATGATGCCTGTTCATTAAAGAAGAAAGAATATGCACCTATTCGAAAGGACCATGCATGCTTTTGTTTCTAGGAAACAAAAAATGAAGCACGAGATCTCTGTTCAGGGTTTTATGTGTCTCTGGATATCGGGTAGGGATAAAATGGCAGGTGATTAAGGGATAGGGTAAGGGCAACGATCCAGTGAGATCCTAGACACAACCCTTGGCCGACATCTTGGCACCACCGCGGTGCCAAGAATAAAAAAGTATGAAGAAATCACTCAAAGGGAAGGGGGTTATTTAGAAGGGCATGTTCAGGACGAACCCAACAGAAGCCATCGACGAGAAAGCCCATGACAAAGACCATGCTGAGGACGACCATGAGAGGAGCTTAACGGCGCCTCCACTCACTGAGGAACACCCGGATCTATCCATTAAGGACGCAACCACTCTAAGAAACAAACCTACAACTATAAAACAGTAGCGGGACCCCCCTCTCACACCTCACCGGTATGGGGATGTGACGCCCGGATAATTAGGCTACAGTAATCCCACGTTAATGATGCCACGTCACCACCGTTACTGTTGTTAATCTCACTTCGATTCAGATCCCGTCCAAACTCAAATTTAAATTGCAAGACAAAATTTTATTTCTTCAAATAATAGAATAAAAATGTTCGTCAGGATGCAAATATTCACCAACTAATTTTCATGTTGAAACCAACTTCATTTGTATCACAAATAAACTCCTAGAAAATTAATAAGATGTCCAATAGAAATTAAAATAAGCAATTAAATATAAACCTAATTATACTTTTTAAATGTCCCCAAACTCGTGAGCCACTCCAGATTTATTGCCTTTGATTTATATGTGAGATCTAATATGTAACAAAAAAATCATTTGATGTCAAAAGAAATACAAAACAGTAAAGACAAATTAGAAAAAACGGAAAAGTAAGAAAAGGAGTATAACTTACTGGTTGGTCTGGGCCGTAAGTGTACAGTGGTTGCCCAGCCCAACAGGAGACACCTCCTACCGCTCTGCCTGCGTGTCGCCAAGACTGCCCTCGGATGCCTCTCTACCGGCTGATGCTCGACGCGTGCTGCTACAGGGGATCGAGCAGAGGATAAGAAGGCCCCAGGAACCCTTGACCGAACCCTAGGCCATCCCTTTCCCCTCGCACCCCACACGCTCTCCCTCCCGAGCTCAGCCGCTCGCTGCCGTCACCGTGTCGACGTCGATGCCGCGCAAGCTTCCCCATGGCGCCAGAAGATGTCCAGGAGACGGGCCTCTTCGTATTCGTTCTCTACGTGAACCTACTCGAGCTGGAGCACCCTGGAGCCGCCGCCATCGACCCATCCCCTTCGGCCATGGACTCCCGCGCCGCCGTTCGATCCGTTCGCCTCCGACCACCTCGTGCCACCCCGAGCTCGTCAATGCGTTCACTGTGAGCTTGCGCACCTCCTCTCCCTCTTCATCTGCTCACGCGCGTACTCTAGTCGCGGGTTCGTGTAGCACCACCTTCGTCACCGCCGCGGACCACTCCGACCACGCATGTCCGCGGCCGCCTTCCCCTGACCGTTCCCCGCGCCGCCCTGGCCGCGAGCACGCCGCGACCCGCGCCCCCCTGCGCCTGCCGGCGTGTGCTCGCCGCGGCCCGCACAACCACCTCTTCCCAACCGCGCCCTCTCCTCCTTGTTGCTGATGCGCCATGCTCGCCCCGCCTCAGTTGCCTGCTGCCGTCCTAGCCCCCCGCTCCTGGCGTTCCTCCGCCCCCTGCCGCTGCCCCCAATCTCCCGCTGCTGCTGCCTCCCTCCTGTGTCGGCGCTCTGCTCCTGCGCCCGCGCCGGACGACCCGAGCTCACCGTCCCGCTGCACCCACCGCGCCGTCCGCCGCCCGCGTCCTCCACGGTCCAGACCACGGCCCCGGCCGCGCCAGCGCCAGCCGGCTGCATCGGTCGCGCCTGCCTGGCCCCCGCTCTGACCTCGCCCCGCTACCGGGCGGGCGGCGGCTTCGCCCGCACTGCCCGTTCGGGTTGCTCCCAGCGCCCGTTAGGCCTTGGGGCCTATGCCAGGGGACCCCACCCCCAGAACGTTTTTGATAAAAAAAAGTTATTAATTAAAAACAAATTAATAGTAATAATTAAAATTAATTAATTAATTAACCCTGATCAATTAACCTAATCAGCTCATTAAATTGACTAATCTGTTAATTAGACTAACTAACTAGGTTAATTAGCTAACAACCTATGACATGCGGGACCCATGCGTCAGTTTGACCAAGTCAACTAATTGTTGACTGCTGACATCACCCTGATGTCATGCTGACGTCATAATGGCATTTTCTTATTAAATTAATTCTGTTAATTCTAAAAATAATTAAAACTTTAGAAAATCATATAAAATAATCCGTAACTCGGATGAAAAAGCTTTGTACATGAAAGTTGCTCAGAACGACGAGACGAATCCGGATACGTAGCCCGCTCATCCGCCTCACATCCCTAGCATAGTGAACCTGCAACATTTCACCTCCGGTTCATCTGTCCGAAAAAGCGAAACACCGGGAATACTTTCCCGGATGTTTCCCCCTTTCGCCGGTAACACCTACTACCACGTTAGGGCACATCTAGCACTGCATTTGTTATGTTATGCTTTGTGATGCTTTGACTGCTCTGTTATTTATTGTGTTCCCCCTCCGTTACTTCTTTCCGATAGACCCCGAGACCGCTGCCGGTACCCCTGTGATCGACTACATCGACGACGAACCCTTCTCTTGCCAGATGAACCAGGCAAGCCCCCCCCCTTGATCACCAGATATCGCCTATTCTTCTCTATACTGCTTGCATTAGAGTAGTGTAGCATGTTACTGCTTTCCGTTAATCCTATCCTGATGCATAGCCTGTCATTGTTGCTACAGTAGTTACCCTTACCTGCTATCCTACTGCTTAGTATAGGATGCTAGTGTTCCATCAGTGGCCCTACACTCTTGTCCGTCTGCCGTGCTATACTACTGGGCCGTGATCACTTCGGGAGGTGATCACGGGTATATACTATATACATTATATACATGACACATGTGGTGACTAAAGTCGGGTCGGCTCGAGGAGTACCCGCAAGTGATTCTGATGAGGGGGCTGAAAGGATAGGTCGCTCCACCCCGATAGAGGTGGGCCTGGGTTCCTGACGGCCCCCGACTATTACTTTATGGCGGAGCGACAGGGCAGGTTGAGACCGCCTAGGTGAGAGGTGGGCCTGGCCCTGGTCGGCGTTCGCGGATACTTAACACGCTTAACGAGATCTTGGTATTTGATCTGAGTCTGGCCATTTGGTCTATACGCACTAACCATCTACGCGGGAGTAGTTATGGGTATCCCGGCGTCGTGGTATCAGCCGAAGTTCTTCTTGACGTCAGCGACGGAGCGGCGCGCGCCGGATTGGACTGGAACGCCTCGCAACGTGCAGGTGTGCATAGGGCGATGGGCCCAGACCCCTGCGCGCATAGGGTTAGACCGGCGTGTTGACCTCTCGGTTGAGCCTAGGTGGGGCTGCGACGCGTTGATCTTACGAGGCCGGGCATGACCCAGAAAAGTGTGTCCGGCCAAATGGGATCGAGCGTGTTGGGTTATGTGGTGCACCCCTGCAGGGAAGTTTATCTATTCGAATAGCCGTGTCCCTCGGTAAAAGGACGACGGAGTTATACCTTGACCTGATGACAACTAGAACTGGATACTGAATAAAATACACCCTTCCAAGTGCCAGATACAACCCGGTGATCGCTCTCTAACAGGGCGACGAGGAGGGGATCGCCGGGTAGGATTATGCTATGCGATGCTACTTGGAGGACTTCAATCTACTCTCTTCTACATGCTGCAAGATGGAGATGGCCAGAAGCGTAGTCTTCGACTGGAATAGCCATCCCCCTCTTATTCTGGCATTCTGCTGTTCAGTCCACTGATTTGGCCCTTTACACATATACCCATTGCATATGTAGTGTAGCTCCTTGCTTGCGAGTACTTTGGATGAGTACTCACGGTTGCTTTTCTCCCTCTTTTCCCCCTTGTATACCTGATTGTCGCAACCAGATGCTGGAGTCCAGGAGCTAGAGATCCCGAGGATGTTTCTACATGGAGTTCGGCTTCGAGGAGTAGTTAGGAGGTCCCAGGCAGGAGGCCTTGCCTTTTCGATCGTTGCTACTTTTGTGCTAGCCTTCTTAAGGCAAACTTGTTTAACTTATGTCTGTACTCAGATATTGTTGCTTCCACTGACTTGTCTATGATCGAGCACTTGTATTCGAGCCCTCGAGGCCCCTGGCTTGTATTATGATGCTTGTATGACTTATTTATGTTGTAGAGTTGTGTTGTGATATCTTCCCGTGAGTCCCTGATCTTGATCGTACACATTTGCGTGCATGATTAGTGTACGGTCAAATCGGGGGCGTCACAAGTTGGTATCAGAGCCAACTGCCTGTAGGAATCCCCCTTTCCACACTCCTTGGCCGAAGTCGAGTCTAGACATTACAAAACTTTTACTAACATGGCTGTGTGTCTTACGGGCCCACGTCGCCATTGGGTGGTATTAGGATCTTTTACTCCTTGCCTATACTCTGGGACTCTGATCTCTCTCCTATTCGGGTTAAGTGAATTTTGCTAAATCTAACATTAGGATCTCGTTATCACTTTCACCCGGAGAGCCCCTTATTACTGATGATCGTCTGCTGCACGTGCAGACCCTGAAGATACCCTCCGCTGATAACCCGAGAACTTGTGTTCATCGCTTTTGCAATTCCCTTTCATCGATAAACTCCTATGGATAACCACGTATACTCGCCACTCATACAATGTTTCCCAGTTGATCTTGTTATTACAAGATACCCCGAAATTCTCTCTGTTGCTCCGAGAATCCTTTGGGCTTACTACCTTGCTGTTCTTTGCCACATGAATACCACTATGGATAATTTCTAGCACTCACCGGATATTTGCTCATCCCCAGTTGATTCAGGTATTTCACAATAGTCTTCAAAATACTATTCGATCTTCTGAAAATCCTCAGGAGCCTATTGCTCTTGAAATTCTTGTTTGCTTGCATTATGGTTAATCCCATAGGTCTCGTAATCTTATTGGCATCTCTTGTCATGATCATTTTGAGTCCGTTGATTCAATTTGTTGCGAATGCTCGCAATCCTCAATCATATCCTAGAATTCATCCTTCCGGCTCAGACGTCATTTTTAACATGAGCTGGATCTCGAGCAATCAAATCGTCATCGATTGTTCCCCTAAGCCTACTCAACTTATCCATCCTTAATCAGAGCGTTTGCTTCTGATCCCTTGAATTTGAAATTATAATTCCTTTGCATTGAGCTTTGAGTTAGTCAGTTGTTTCTATAATCTGATCTCCTTGCATTCTTTCTTCCTCTGGTTGAGTACTGATGCTCACATCAGATCCCTTGTGGACCACCAGACCCTTTTGTCGGATTTTATCCGACAGTGTCCTCCATATTAAATAAGCTTGTGAGCTTTTCCTCGGATACATGATGCCTTTGGTAAATTGTATCCTCTGCTTTGTGAACCATGCTCTACTTTCGAGCTTGTATTATTTACTTCGAAGTTTGTGGTATATGTTCCTAAGATGCCCTGATGGGTTGAACCTACACCTTCCCTAATCCGCGTGAACCCGAAAGATTTCACGGGTCATACTTATCTGGTATTGCATCAGGTAAAAACTTTCGACAACTAATGTCATTATCAAAATACGAGAGGCGAATGGAAGGTTATGCATTGAAGAAGTGGGAGTCGACCTTGAACCTTTGTGTTCATGCCCATGGACACGATGTAGATCCTATCATGGAAGCTTCTTATAATAATAACTATTTCCCTGGTATAATATCATCTGGTATAGGTGAATTGATCCTTTGCGATCGTGGTTCCAACCATGTTCTCCTTTAAATACCATTTCCTATGCAAGTTTAAGTAATTGTCTTCTATAGAGCAATACCCCAATCCACCCTCTACTTTGATCTGTCGTCGAGTATTGCCCCCTGGTATCTCGAGATTATCATGGAACTGCATAACTTCTTATGAGTTCTTCATCAAGTGCTACATTCTCACTGATTCCAATTTTCCACGGGCTCTGAGTTATTAGTCACTCGAGAACACCGATAAGTGAATCGATTCCGCACTCCGATTTAATAACTCTAAGTAATTCTTGTTGCTTACGAGTTTAATAATCCTTCAAGTCATTCCTAGCCTTATCGGCTATATCATTATCGTGCAAACTTTTTAACTGCGCTACCCGGTCCTTCCCGGAACACAACCTTCGATGATGAGCTAAGCTTACGTCGATCTTCCTCGTCTTATTAGTTCGCCTTGAACAACAAGCTTGATTTCAAGTTTGTGTCGTACCCCTGGTTCCAATAACTTTTCGCTTCATCATTCCTTTGACTTGATGTCATCGCCGATCGATTACCTCTTCATAAATTCTCGCTACAAATGTGTCGTGAACATCATCAACATTCTGAGCTCTTCCAAGATATCTATCGAATTCTGGATGAGAAATACCATCCTTGCCCTCGATGATTTGTTTTATCATCGACCATTTTATTGCCATCCATTCAACACAAACTTGTTCGTGTTTTCTGTTGTACCTTGATTTCCTTGCTATCTAGCTTATGATATGTTCTACACTGGAGTATTACCATCTTTTATGTCAAGAATGTCGTGAGAGTTTCACCACCTCTTAGGAAATTCTTGATACAGTGATGCTTCTCCCCATCATCATTCTTCTCTTGGTCCCCGTGTTGAGTGAACTCTGTTATGAGAATTTAATATCTCTAGCAACCTTGTTACTTCAGAGTTAATGGACAATAATTCCAATGTAGTGTGCTGGTTGCTAAATTTCCATTCCGACGTTGTTCGTGCAACCCAGCCCATATTTCGGGTGCCCCTTTCAACCAATGTTTAAATTGTGTATGTTTTCCTCGAGCATACATCATTATACCATTTGATCTGCCAAATGTTATCTCCTTGTTCACATAGTTGTGGAAATCCATCTTTTATTAATCTCGATGAATTGTCGCTGATTCCATCAGCCACCTCCTCATCCTCTCGTTGGTTTACTGCGGGACTCTTGTTTTGGAACTCGCTTCCATAGTTCATTTCCCGAGAATCTTACAATGTCATCTCGTCATATGGTGCCACACCTTTTTCTTCTCAGGCATCCTAAGTCTAAGGTATCCTGACACCAATCAGATCTGAATCTCCGTCAGATATGGTGGTTGGAACATTTTTCAAGAGTCACAACATTGGTCTTTATATGGCCCGGTAGGGTGATGACATGCCTAGCACACTTGGCCGGAGGACCTATTGTTATAAGTTTTCCCTTTTAGCAAGGTTAGCTATTCTTCCATGAGGAAATTGTAAGACTTATTCTATAAGTTGTTCCTGATGGATCCTTTTTGTTTCCAAAGTCTGATCTTCACCTGTTGACCATGTCAATGCTATCTCGAAGCATGTCTATGGTACTCCGATTTTCAACGGGAACATTTGAAGCACAATGCTAAATGTTTCCTGCGCAATTATCCAAACACCGTTGTATGAGTAATGTTCATGAAATTTCCTTCCCCTTACCTAAAGAGTTTTCTACGTTATATCCCGTCATGGATATCACGCTCTGCTTACCCTTGGGAAGAATATACCCTTGAAATATGTGTTTTAACACATTTTCCTTTCCATTCTTCTGTTTAATCTGATAATCATATTTTCCTTTCCATTGTTTGATTTAACCTTTCTGGTGATCTATATGATCTAAGCAGTAATATTCTCCTGCTTATGTAAACACCTCGGTGTACAACTCTGTCAGTAAGACCCTGTTACTATTGTTGGTGACATTTCGGTAACCACCGATGGACGAGAACTTTGCCTAATGGTCCGCCTTGTTTCAACGAGCAGGAAAATGGTTCTCTTCGTCCCTCGCCCTTGGTACCGACGTTGTTGCCGACATAATCGACAGGCTACCCTCTGACATGTCTTGCTATCATGACCGTGCAAGATGTCACCGTTCCTCCTACTTTGAAACCACATGGTGGGCCCATAACCCACAGTTCCACAGGATCGAAACCTGACTCTTCTATACAACCCTGTTTCTAATGGTTATACCTCACACTTGGCTCCGTATTTAATTCGCGGGCCACCTTCCTAGTGATCTATTTTGGTATCAGACACAATACTTATTCCGTTGCTCAGAACCCTTCAGGCATCGAACGATTGCTTGCCCGCTCGAAACTTCCCCATGATACCTCCTTACTTTGCTCTCGATATTGTCTTAAATTTCCATTCGAGAGTTACTTTCCGCCACCTTCCCCGATGTTATCAACCAGATAGTCAACCGTTCAGAGGTCCGTTCTTCCAGAATACCCCCCTTACTCTGTCGTAAGTACGATGGAGTTCCCGAAGAAAGGACGACAACTTTATCATGATGACCTGAAACAGCAGAATGAAGACATCAATGTAATGGATCAACCTCTTCGAGAAGAACAACCAAGACCAAGAACGCTCCCTAGAATTTCGTAACCCGAACTTTCCCCTTTACTTCCCTCTTAAATCTCGGGACGAGATTTCTTGTAGTGGAGGAGAATTGTGACGCCCGGATAATTAGGCTACAGTAATCCCACGTTAATGATGCCACGTCACCACCGTTACTGTTGTTAATCTCACTTCGATTCAGATCCCGTCCAAACTCAAATTTAAATTGCAAGACAAATTTTATTTCTTCAAATAATAGAATAAAAATGTTCGTCAGGATGCAAATATTCACCAACTAATTTTCATGTTGAAACCAACTTCATTTGTATCACAAATAAACTCCTAGAAAATTAATAAGATGTCCAATAGAAGTTAAAATAAGCAATTAAATATAAACCTAATTATACTTTTTAAATGTCCCCAAACTCGTGAGCCACTCCAGATTTATTGCCTTTGATTTATATGTGAGATCTAATATGTAACAAAAAAATCATTTGATGTCAAAAGAAATACAAAACAGTAAAGAGAAATTAGAAAAAACGGAAAAGTAAGAAAAGGAGTATAACTTACTGGTTGGTCTGGGCCGTAAGTGTACAGTGGTTGCCCAGCCCAACAGGAGACACCTCCTACCGCTCTGCCTGCGTGTCGCCATGACTGCCCTCGGATGCCTCTCTACCGGCTGATGCTCGACGCGTGCTGCTACAGGGGATCGAGCAGAGGATAAGAAGGCCCCAGGAACCCTTGACCGAACCCTAGGCCATCCCTTTCCCCTCGCACCCCACACGCTCTCCCTCCCGAGCTCAGCCGCTCGCTGCCGTCACCGTGTCGACGTCGATGCCGCGCACCGGAGCTTCCCCATGGCGCCAGAAGATGTCCAGGAGACGGGCCTCTTCGTATTCGTTCTCTATGTGAACCTACTCGAGTTGGAGCACCCTGGAGCCGCCGCCATCGACCCATCCCCTTCGGCCATGGACTCCCGCGCCGCCGTTCGATCCGTTCGCCTCCGACCACCTCGTGCCACCCCGAGCTCGTCAATGCGTTCACTGTGAGCTTGCGCACCTCCTCTCCCTCTTCATCTGCTCACGCGCGTACTCTAGTCGCGGGTTCGTGTAGCACCACCTTCGTCACCGCCGCGGACCACTCCGACCACGCATGTCCGCGGCCGCCTTCCCCTGACCGTTCCCCGTGCCGCCCTGTTGCTGATGCGCCGTGCTCAATTAACCCTGATCAATTAACCTAATCAGCTAATTAAATTAACTAATCTGTTAATTAGACTAACTGACTAGGTTAACTAGCTAACAACCTATGACATGAGGGACCCATGCGTCAGTTTGACCAAGTCAACTAATTGTTGACTGCTGACATCAACCTGATGTCATGCTGACGTCATAATGGCATTTTCTTATTAAATTAATTCTGTTAATTCTAAAAATAATTAAAACTTTAGAAAATCATATAAAATAATCCGTAACTCGGATGAAAAAACTGTGTACATGAAAGTTGTTCAGAACGACAAGACGAATCCGGATACGTAGCCCGCTCATCCGCCACACATCCCTAGCATAGTGAACCTGCAACATTTTACCTCCGGTTCATCTGTCCGAAAACGCGAAACACCGGGAATACTTTCCCGGATGTTTCCCCCTTTCGCCGGTATCACCTACTACCACGTTAGGGCACATCTAGCACTGCGTTTGTTATGTTATGCTTTGTGATGCTTTGATTGCTCTGTTATTTATTGTGTTCCCCCTCCGTTACTTCTTTGCGGTAGACCCCGAGACCGCTGCCGGTACCCCTGTGATCGACTACATCGACGACGAACCCTTCTCTTGCCAGATGAACCAGGCAAGCCCCCCCCCCCTTGATCACCAGATATCGCCTATTCTTCTCTATACTGCTTGCATTAGAGTAGTGTAGCATGTTACTGCTTTCCGTTAATCCTATCCTGATGCATAGCCTGTCATTGTTGCTACAGTAGTTACCCTTACCTGCTATCCTACTGCTTAGTATAGGATGCTAGTGTTCCATCAGTGGCCCTACACTCTTGTCCGTCTGCCGTGCTATACTACTGGGCCGTGATCACTTCGGGAGGTGATCACGGGTATATACTATATACATTATATACATGACACATGTGGTGACTAAAGTCGGGTCGGCTCGAGGAGTACCCGCAAGTGATTCTGATGAGGGGGCTGAAAGGACATGTGGCTCCACCCCGGTAGAGGTGGGCCTGGGTTCCTGACGGCCCCCGACTGTTACTTTATGGCGGAGCGATAGGGCAGGTTTAGACCGCCTAGGTGAGAGGTGGGCCTGGCCCTAGTCGGCGTTCGCGGATACTTTACACGCTTAACGAGATCTTGGTATTTGATCTGAGTCTGGCCATTTGGTCTATACGCACTAACCATCAACGCGGGAGTAGTTATGGGTATCCCGACGTCGTGGTATCAGCTGAAGTTCTTCTTGACGTCAGCGACGGAGCGGCGCGCGCCGGATTGGACTGGAACGCCTGCTAGGCTAGGTCTGCTTCCAGCCGCCCTCGCAACGTGCAGGTGTGCAATGGGCGATGGGCCCATACCCCTGCGCGCATAGGATTTAGACCGGCGTGTTGACCTCTCTATTGAGCCTAGGTGGGGCTGCGACGTGTTGATCTTCCGAGGCCGGGCATGGCCCAGAAAAGTGTGTCCGGCCAAATGGGATCGAGCGTGTTGGGTTATGTGGTGCACCCCTGCAGGGAAGTTTATCTATTCGAATAGCCGTGTCCCTCGGTAAAAGGACGACCCGGAGTTGTACCTTGACCTTATGCCAACTAGAACTGGATACTTAATAAAACACACCCTTCCAAGTGCCAGATACAACCCGGTGATCGCTCTCTAACAGGGCGACGAGGAGGGGATCGCCGGGTAGGATTATGCTATGCGATGCTACTTGGAGGACTTCAATCTACTCTCTTCTACATGCTGCAAGATGGAGGTGGTCAGAAGCGTAGTCTTCGATAGGATTAGCTATCCCCCTCTTATTCTGTCATTCTGCAGTTCAGTCCACTGATATGGCCCTTTACTCATATACCCATGCATATGTAGTGTAGCTCCTTGCTTGCGAGTACTTTGGATGAGTACTCACGGTTGCTTTTTCCCCATTTCCCTGTACCTGGTTGTCGCAACCAGATGCTGGAGTCCAGGAGCTAGAGATCCCGAGGATGATTCTACATGGAGTTCGGCTTCGAGGAGTAGTTAGGAGGTCCCAGGCAGAAGGCCTTGCCTTTTCGATCGTTGCTACTTTTGTGCTAGCCTTCTTAAGGCAAACTTGTTTAACTTATGTCTGTACTCAGATATTGTTGCTTCCGCTGACTCGTCTATGATCGAGCACTTGTATTCGAGCCCTCGAGGCCCCTGGCTTGTATTATGATGCTTGTATGACTTATTTATGTTGTAGAGTTGTGTTGTGATATCTTCCCGTGAGTCCCTGATCTTGATCGTACACATTTGCGTGCATGATTAGTGTACGGTCAAATCGGGGGCGTCACAGGGGAGGAGGATAATTTCAAGAGGGTTGTGGAGGAGAGAGGCAGAGAGAACAAGGCGAGAGGGGGTTGAGGTGCTTGTGAGCTATGTTTGACCTCGATCTGTTTTAGATGTCAATTTACATCGTCGGTAAGATAGACACGACGCGTGTACATGCATCTATTGCCAAGTATAGTTGCTAATCAATACAATGGCATGGCAGTAAATATTTTTGATTGATTCCCAATTTGAGATGTAACTAGACAAACAAGTCCTATAAATTGTTCTTCAATACTTGAGTTGTAACTCGGGTCATTACATAGTCAAGAAACACGTAAATCATTCTTGTTCAATTTTACTACTATAGCTAATCTAAAAGACGTAAAACCCAAAAAATAACAAATATGTATCTAAAATATAAAATTGTGAACTGAGCATAGCTCAGATGGTTAGTTCCTTGTGGTGGAATTAGCCCGCCAGGGTTCAAGTCCTACACTTAGCACCCGTGCTCGCATTTTTCTAGATTTATTTCAAGTCTCCTCGCGATGTTCATTTTGTGGGAGGGGACATTTCCATTGAGTATGAAGCGCCAGTGGTGACTTCATCGATCTCAAGATTTTGTGTCTCGGTATTTTGAAGGTGCTCATAGAAATAGGTTGTGCGTACATGGATTCATATGGGTGAGTATATGTGCACATGTGGTTGTCCTATGTTAAAAAGATCGTACCACGGTCATATTTTGCTTATAACCATCTTAGGTTCATATGTGAAGCATATAAATCTTTTTTATCAATTATCACCAACTATGATAAATCTCAAGCATGTACAAAACATAGCCTAAAATATTTTCCACGAGCCATATCAAACACCAATAAAGGAGCACAACAAGAATTTTTACTGATCTTGGATTTTAAACATCTTTTGTATTGTCTAATACTCATCCGTTTTGTAATGTAGTGTGTTAGTTTTTTTGAAAAGTCAAACTTTGCAAACTTTGACCAAGTTTGTAGAGAAAACTATTTATATCTACAATATCAAATATATAAAATATGAAACTACATCTTATGTTGAATCTAATGATATATGTTTGACATTTTAGATGTAAATGTTTTTCTCCATAAACTTGGTGAAAGTTTGTGAAATTTTACTTTTCAAAAAAAAAGCACTACATTATGGAATAGAGGGAGTACGTGTAAAGGAATGTGTAACCCATATATTTTATCCTATGTCACAAACTGAGCCATGACATGGCATAATGGCATACAACATTTGTTCACCGGCTTAATTCAGAAAACTCAAAACCATAATGCATCATTAGTTTTTTCTTGATCATTGAATTAGAGTTGTCATTTGCATCATGAGATAAGATAAGTTAAGTTTTTATCATTGGCACTAGTTAAAGAAATTCTTAGATACATAACTCTATAACTTTGTGGCCTTTGGCTATATAATATCTTGAAATGACAATGCAAGCTCTTTTAATTATGGTCGGACAGCCAATAGTCGTGTAGATTATTGGTGTTAGTTGTGGCTAAGGAAAGCAAAATCTCAAAATTATACAAGGGATATGAATAAAATAATTGCCTCTCGTTTTTTGGAAAATGCCAAACCACACCACAATGATCAATTTTGCTTGACCGTGTATCCGGGTTATTCATTTATCATCAAATAATCAAGAAAGGTTTGAGTCTATTTTTAATCAATTGCCCGATGAAATTTTTAAAACGATAGCAAATCATATAATACCACCAGGATATATGTGTACTATTAAAAATGTTATTCGTGAGAAATATTAATCATTTTTGTTGAGAAAATGTCACAATGTATAACTAGGGAAGAATGTTAATCACGTGACTAGTTAGTGGCTAACTAATCGCATCTTCATCTCCTATTGCATGACTACTAATTGGTATCTTTAGAAAATAACTAATGTGTCAAAGCTACTAGTGTATACATGTCCATCTCCTCTTGAATCACTGATGATTTGTATCTTTAGAAACTAACTAATGCATCCTAGTTTCTGTAGTTTTCGTGCTCGGATACACCTGCACCAAGCCATACCATGACTGCATCCATCAGTTACAAATATGCACTATCTCCTATCCAACTACACGGCTGGCATTTGCTAGCTAGAACTCATTAGCTTATAAAGGTATACTATTAATTTCTCAATATATACATGATTAATTTCTCAAGATTTACCATAAATATATACGCATTTATTTGGAGATTCCTTATTATGACCTGGATTTATCTCAAGAGAGAACTCATATATATAGGAAAATAGTTGTATCTATCAAATTGTTGAGTATGTACGCGTAGTATGTAGTATATAAGAATGTTTAGGTAGTATGTATCATATTTTGAGTATGCTTCTTTTTACGTACAAATATGTACATATTTCACAAATATAATAAAAACAATGGGTCAACTTGCAGTTTTTCCATGTAACTTACTTTGAAGTATCTTATATATAGTGCATAAACATGCTTATAATGATAAAGTAGTATATATATTTTACTGCATAATAGTATATGAGAAATGAGGGTAACTAACCCCAGGTGGTAGGATGTACTTTCCCTATATATATATATATATATATATATATATATATTATCTATATATATATATATATATATATATATATATATATATATATATATATATATATAGAGTAGCACTATTCTAATCCCAGGATTAGAATAACTATTTGGATCACGGTGAGCTATATAGGGCCCGATGGATGTTCCTGAGATCCGAAAATTCCACCAAACAGAAAAATAAAATAATCCCCACGTACCTCCCCACGCCCCCACTTCCTCCCTGATCCAGCCACCATCCCCACGCCCCCACTCCCTCTCCCATCCAGCCACCCACCATCATCGGCGTCGGCCCACCACCGCCTCGGGAATCGGCCGCCGTGCCGCCACCGCTAAGAGAACCGGCCACCGCTTCCTTCCCTTACCGCGCCGCCGCCGCTTCCCTCCCCGGACTGCGCCACCGCCGCCGTGACCCTCCATGGATCATGCCACCGCCGCCTCCCTCCCCGGATTGTGCCGCCACCGTCCGCCGCTAGCTACCGCTGCCTGTGCAGTCCTTCGCTAGTTGCCGCTGCAGTCCACCGCTAGCTCTCGCGGGGGAGGCAGTGCTGCTCCGGCTACCCATGCGTCACCGGCTGCCGCCGCGAACGGCGTCCGAACGCCATCACGTACCGCCCCTCGGCGCCGCCTCTAGCGCGTACCTACTACAGCCTCGGGACAAACCTCTTCCACGCGGGCGACTGGTCGCTCAAACTTCCCCTCGCCGGCCGTCGTGGGCCTCTGTATCCTCTCATGGCGGCTCCTCCCCTGTGGCACAAGCAAGGTCAACTGCGGATCAACGAAAGAAATAGCGCGCTACAAAATATAGCGAGGCCCTTATCCAAATGCTACACAAGTTATAGCGTGCTATATTTCAAAATAACGTTTGCAAAAAAATTCAAATATATCTAGAAATAAAGTATTTAAGCAACTAAATTTTTGCTAGGAGCAAGCAATATATGCATAAGGGCCAAATCTAGGACATAAAAATTGGAAGTCTCAAACAGTTTCAAGATAAAAAGAGTGAGAAAGGTAGTGGTCGTGGGTTGGTTTTGGCCTGCTGGGCTGTGGTTGTTTAAATTTTGCATGGTCTGCACGTTAAAACGTGTAACGCTACAACGTTATAGCGTGTGTAGCGCGCTAATTACGCAATTAGCGCCGTAGCGGCCGATTTTGCCAAAACGTAACGTCACCCTTCCGAATATGCTATAACCGCGCTATAACGGCGAAATAGTGTGCTATTTTTTTCGTTGCTGCGGATGGATGAGACTCAAAAAATGGTGGTACGTACTGGAAAATACTCCTGGCATACCCATGTCGTTGGCAGCAAAAGGTATTTCAGTTACTAGTTCTTCCATATGCTAGAGGAATTTCTTTCAGCCCACCTTGAGCAGAGCTCGTGGCATCAATTCTTTATTGTTTCTGTGTGAAAATTTATGAGCAGGAAGGAATAGTTCTGCCCGATGAGCAGTTCCAATTGAGTTCTCCCTATAGATAGTTTGACTTTTATTTCCAAGCATTAAGTTGTCCTAGATATTTGATTGGTACTCCACCTTGCAAGCAAGGATGCTCTGAAAATGAAACACGTGATGTTTGATACACCTTGGTACACCACGACTCAAGCTCTCTGTATTTTTTGTTAAAGGTCATCGGGCTGGGCACCGGCTGCTTATGTGTTGTACGCCTTGGCGTCCCTGTGCTGGTGATGAGCGTGATGGCCGTGCATTGACCTGCATCGCCTGTCCGAACTGTGCCGGCCATGCGTCCGACGACCTCATCCATCCCTGATCACCTCTTCCACGCAATCGGCCGCACATACACAGACATGCCTGTGCTGTATTATACTTGAACTTCAGAGCTTCTGAACTCTCTGTATCGGTGTGCATGTTTTCATATTGTGTCATTGCATAGCTCCACCACTGAATTTGGAAATTCAGTCAATGCTTAAACTTGATAAAAAAGAGCAAGAAACAGCGACAGGTTATGTGTGTTTTTCACGGAAGTGAGCTGGGAATTTAGATGTTCCTTTTCATAATATTAAGGGCATCGATCATTCAACTATTTATGTTATCCTTCGTGCTCTGACTTGAGTGAAGTTATGTGAACTAGCATAGTATATTGTAATTTTCTGATTTTGAGTCATGGCATATAGTCCTCACACAAAGTAGTTGCAAATATATTGAAGTATATTATGCACATAGTTATCCTCCCTAATGCCTAAACTGGTACCTTTTCAATCTTTGTGCTGACTACTAAACATAATTATTGTAGGTCTTCCCTGACCCATGGTCACGCGAAAGCAGTGCTACTCCGGCAAGCTCCTCTGTCCCCCAAGCACAGTGTTGTCCATGACGGTCTCCTCCCTCATGTTTCCTCAGCGAGGATGATGTCAATTTTTTGCGAAACAAAAAGTTATGTAGTTCTTCAGTATATGTCCATAGAAACCTATGACAATTTCTTCAGTAGCAGTTCAACAAAAAATCCTGTTGTAGTTCTTGAGTATTGTTCCATTAGAATTTCATGTTATCTAAGTATTTTTAGTACTTGCTATTGCAGATAAGTGTTTGTTAGAATTGACATTCTGTCAGTAAAGTACCATTCTTCAGTATATGTTCTGAAAATTTCATCTTTTGTGTGCCTGGTGTGAATCGTTGGTCATCTCTCACTTTTGCTCCTGAATTAGAGGTAGCATGTTGATTTTCGCACTTGATGAAGAACATATCCTAAAATGCGAAAAAAATTGTTCGCCAATGTATAATTTATTGTTCGTAAAGATCTATTTTCTTCCAGAGTGATGAAGTTTTGCTCCTAAACAAAGAACTTTATTTTGGTCCTAAATGAGGAGGTAGTATAGGGAACTACATGTACGTGTTTTTCCAAAAACTTTCTTAAACCATTTTTGATGAAGTATAGGGAACTTCATGTACGTGTTACTCCCAAAACGATATGAAACTTTGTATGTACAATTTTTTAATATACCATATTGATTGAGAACTAAAAAGGGCATGCTTTTTTAATAATCTAGAAGTTCAACGACTTCCACCTAGAAAGTTCAAAAGACATTATTTTTGAGGGAGAACACATCCTGCCTAGATGATGCATATGGAATAAAATGTAAATTCGCAATGAAGTTCATATATAAAAAAAGTTTAAGTTTGCTTAGAGGAAAAGGTGCATTTCTGAAAAAAGGTACATGTTTTCTAATTCCAGATGCTTATATGGTTGTCCTGTGACACTGAAATCTTTTTCATTTTAGGTGAGCCAAATTTTTGTGTGGATGTGCTGTGCATGTGCTTGTGCGTAGTACACTGAATAGAACAAAAAGAATATTAGGGGTGCCCTCTAAATGTTTGTCCTACTGCTTAGTAGAATTGACCCAAAATTTCCTATTGTTTTTGCACATGTTGGATTCAAGGGAAAAAGTGTATAAAAAAGCTGTGATTTCGAAAGTTCAGGTGTAACGAACATTGAAGTTCAAACCAATAAAATGTAAAAAAAAATCATGGAATTCAAAGAATAAAAACTATGGAGTTCATGAAAAAAAAAATAACACCCGAAGTTCATGTTTCAGAAATTCCGAAGTTCACGTGTACCACGTACAGAAGAAAAATCATCAAATGAAAAACGGGACCGCCCAGGCCATTTCACCGAAAAGCAAAAAATGCATAAAAAAATGTCACGACAAAATTCTATAAGAAGTTCAAATTTAAAAACCGAAGCAGGTCAATGTTAAAAATATGAAGTTGTTAATATCTAAAAGACAAATTTGGAAGTTCAAAAAATTTGAGCAAGAAGTTAAAAAAAGTAGTTCAAAAATCTTTATAACGGATTTTCCCCATTTGTAAAAAAACAGAGAAGTTCAAATAAAAAAGAGGAGCATTTCAAAAGATTGTATGAAAAATGATTTTCCCCATTTTATAAAAACTAGAAGTTCAAATTAAAATAACGGTGCGGTATCATTGTTTATATAAAAAAAGCATTTTCCCCGTTACTAACCAAAAATCTAAGAAGTTCAGATTTAAAAAAGGGTGAAGTTCGATGTCCATAGAAAATCGCATTTTTCACATTATTAAAAAATAAAACCAAGAAGTTCAAAATTTTAAAACAAAGAAGTTCAAAAAACTCGATTTTCCTCATTACTAAAGAATAAAACTAAGAAGTTCAAATTAAAATAACAAAGAAGTTCGAAGTATATAAAAAACTCATTTTTTTCCCATTATTAAAGAATAAATGAAGAAGTTCAAATTTAAAATAGGAACAACAAAAAAAGTTCAAGTGCTCTGTCCGGAGAAGTTCAAAAATTCTTGCGAGAGAGGTTCACCTTGTATTTCCATGTTCGATTTTTTTCGTATAAAAATCGAATACAATTCTTTACTCAAAGTATAAAAAGGTGAAGTTCAAATTGAAATAACAGAGAAGTTTGGAGTTTATTAAAACCTAGGATTTAACTATTCAAAAAATAAAAAAACACAACGCCATTTTTTTACTTTTAAAAACAACTCATAAACGAAAAAAATAGTTGCTAGAAGTTCAAGTGCTCGGCGAGGAAAAGTTCAAAAAAATCTTGTGAGAGAGGTTCACCGTGTATTTAGATGTCCAAAAATACATAAAAAATAAGTTGTTTTTTGTGTTTTAAAATAATTCTCTCAAACCAGAGAGAAGTTCAAAGTGATAACAACCGGACGTTCTCGTACTACATGGGGTGTATCTCATATAAGAAAAATACAATAAAGTGAAACAGAGTGATGTTCAAACAGACATGCCCCGAAAGTTCAATTATTTCACGCAGTGCAAAAAATAGCACGTAAAAAACAGAGTGAAGTTCAAACAAACATGCCTGAGAAGTTCAACTACTTCATGCCGTGCATTTCCATTCGCGATGAAGCCAGAAATCATGATCTCGTCATTTTCTAATTTACTTCAAAACGACAGAAATATCATTTGTATAAATTCAAGTCCTCGGTCGGATAAAGTTAAAAAATATATTTTGAGAGAGGTTTGTACAAAAAGAATATCATTTGTGTAACACTGGCGAAATGGATGAGAAAATTACAAACGAAAATACACAGACGTTCAACATGAAAACAGCAGGAAGTTCACCAAGTACACTGAATGAATTTTGGATGAAAAATTTTTAAAATCCTCGCGAGTATGAAAAATGATCAACATGGGAAAGTTGCGTGTTTATAATAGTTTTCCACCGGTATATCACTTGCTCAATTCCGGTGAGTGGATGGAGAGCTATGAGCAAAAAAAGTACGTGAAAAAATCAGAGTGAAGTTCAAGTAGACATACCGAGAAGTTCAAGTTCTTCACGCGGTGCATTTTCGAAGAATCTGTTTTCCGATAAAGGCAGAACGTATGATCTCACCGTTTTCGAAATTACTTGAAAATGGCTAGGAATCAGAGAAAACCATCAATATGAAAAAGTTTTGCATTTTCTGTAGCTTTTCAGCGTTATATTATTTGCCCCATTCCGATAAAGTTTGTAGAAATTACGATGAAAATACAGTTCTGGCCATTTTCAAAATTGACTGAAAAATATAAGAAATTGGGAGAAACAATATATACAAAAAAAGTTTCGCATTTCCTCAAGCTTTCCAACGCCATATAATTTGCTGCATTCGGACGTACGGTTACAAACTTAGCTCGAAAATACGAACTCGGTGGAACTTGTATCATTTTCTAAATTACTTTTAAACTGTTCAAAATTAGAAAAACCTTTTAACATGAACAAGTAGCGCATTTTCATAAGCTTTCGAACGCAATATCATTTGCCTCAATTGGATTAACCTTTTGGAAATGACATCGAAAATATGAACTCGGCTGTTCAGTTTGCGAAATTTTACGATTTTCTAAATTACTCTTTTACCATAGTGAATTAGAGAAAACTTTCAACATGTGTATGGAGCAGTTTTACAGCAACTTTCCAAGGCCATATTATTTGCCTCATTCTGATAAACTTTTTAGAAATGTGATAAAAAATACATTAACATTTTTTGTATGAAGAAAAAACGGTTTTCGACACTGCTCTTAAACCGCTTACATTTTGCAAAAAATTAACTTGGGTCATAATACTGGTGTCCATTGCTTTCCAAAGGTATATCGCAAGCCCCATTTGGGCAATGTTGGCGGAAGTTCAACCTAGCACTGGGAGAAGTTCAGGTCGAACAACTCAGGCAGTAAAATTGCCAAAAACGCAATTTCATCCCGACCCGAGAGCAAAATCCGCCATTGAGCGAGATTCCTATTTAAAACGGGTATTTAGTTGCTAAAAACGTTTCCAGATTACACTAACATCATATAGAACACGACTAACTAGAATAATTCACGCAGGGAGGCACGGTCGCGAAGATAGCCCGAAGGTCGGGTTTCTACAAAGGGAAGTTCAGGCGTGTAACTCAGGAAATTCATGTTGTGATCAGAATAATATTCTGATCCCGTGATCAGAATAGTGTTTATATATATATATATATATATATATATATATATATATATATATATAGAGAGAGAGAGAGAGAGAGAGAGAGAGAGAGTAGCACTATTCGGATCTTAGGATCACAATAATATTCAGATTACCGCGCGCCCTATATAGGGCCTGATGGACTTGTTCCCGAACTCCTCCGAAAGCCACCAGCCGTTGGGATCCTACCGCTGCACTCCGCGCGCAGCCGGCTGCCGGGTTCCGACGCTCCGCCCAGCACGCTGCCAGCCGTTGTTTCATGCTCGTCGATACCCAGCTGTTGCCCGCCGCCGCCTGCATCCCCAGGCGTTGCCTTCCTCGCACCGTTCCCTATCTCACCACCGTTTGCCCCGATTCACCCGCCGGCCTCCGCCACGTCGCCGGGACCAGGTAACCGACCGCCGTGCCTCCAAGGCCAAAGAATATGGTCATTGTCCCACCTTCCTAGTTCCTACCCCATGCGGTGTCCCTCCTTCCTCCCCCGACCGCACCCGCCTTCAATGCCAAAAAATACAGTTACCGTCCCACCTTCCTACCCTGTCTGCGGACCCACCTTCCTCCTCAGGCTGGGTGTC
Source organism: Triticum aestivum (assembly GCF_018294505.1). NCBI lineage: Eukaryota > Viridiplantae > Streptophyta > Magnoliopsida > Poales > Poaceae > Triticum > Triticum aestivum. The sequence goes on from NC_057796.1 coordinate 48,378,185, forward strand.
GGTGCCCCACCTTCCTCCATCGCCTGCATTTCCCGTAGAAAGAGGTTGCCATGTGGCGAGTGGCTGCCACTTAATCACTCTGCGGCTTGACACCACAATGATTGACGACATGGGTCGAGGTGGAGTGGTTGGGTGAGGTGGTTTTGCCTCCGTGAGTCCCGGCAGGCCCTGCCGGGACGTCTTGGATGTTTTCTTCCGAGGGCGACCCTGCCCTCACCGAGCTCGTCTGCCCGGCAAGGGAGGCTTTTCTCCTGGTGGTTCTTGCTTTTCTGACTTGATCTTGCTCCTGTTGATCTGCATGTTGATCCTTGGAAGATCTCAGTCTCATGTAATCTGGTATGGCCCGGTGCCGTAATTTCGCTCCCGTGCATGTGCATAGTCTGGGAAACAGACACAGCGTTTGTTGCACCGACAAAAGCCCCCAAGCCTGCCCTGATCGCGCTGCTGAGCATCGTCGGGGTAGGCCCTAATAACTGCACATGCGGGGGGCGCTGAAGAGGCTAGTTTCTTGAGGTATTCTTCGCTCCATCATTAATCTTAAGCCCGGGCCAGTTTCCGATTTCTCCGCACGTCATATGTGACGTTACGAAGAAACTCAAATCGTGGTCCGTCGGGCCCGGGCCAGGTCCACCATCATCTTTCATCCATGATTTATTGTTTGTCGAAGAAACAAAACTAAGTTGAGGTATTGCTTTCTCATATGTGAATGAGATGCCATGTAAAAAAGTATAGTAGAAGAGAAATTGCTTTGTTGTTGTGCTTGCACAACTATGTAATTTTTTTTTGTTTTTGCGAAGGTGAAAATGTTGTGTTTGAGAAGGTCAAAGTATGTTGAGTACATATTGTCATTTTTGCAACCACCGGAGGCAAACAATTGTAAATTTTAGTATGAATGTGACTCGAAGTTCTTTGGAAAATCAGTAATAAAAAATCTGGATGTCCAGAATGTACTAAGGGATGTAAGCTAGGGTGTTGATTTTCTGTAGATTTTGCACGGGACTGTAACTTTGTATAATTTGCAGCACCCTCTGATAGGTGGAAACTTGTTTTTTCCTTGTGATATTACCACTTCAAAGTCGTGGAGAAAGCTCTCCTTCTCCTGTTGTTGTACTGCGAACAATATATACACAAAAAGGATATAATGCATACACATAAAAGTTCTGGATGCTTAAAAAAGATGTTGAAGTTCATTTACCAAACTTCATTTTAGTCCATTATGTAATAGGACACAAAATAGTTGGTACAAAAAAGATAAGACATTTAAAAAAATTGGGTGAAAGGGGAGAGAGGGTTAGAGCAAAAAATTGGTAACAAAAGCTTCACCCATAAAAATTGTTAAATTTAGAAGTTCAAATTCAATAAAGCTGAGAGTTCAGGAATAATAATAAAAGCAAAAAGGTGACACACAGATGTTTGTACAGATTCCCCCCATGGATTTCCTCGTTACTAATAATAAATAAAACGTCTAGATATCCCTTGTTTGCAACGACCCGAGTAAATAATTATTTTTCATTTTTTCTTGAAGTTCAAATTGGTGAACCCAGGCCGTTCAATGTTGCGAACCCAGGCCATTCAAGTCCCCTGATCTCCCTCGTTTCCAAAAAAGGATTTTCCCCATTTTATATTTGAAGTTATAAAAAAGGATGTTCCCCGTTTCTAAAAAAACTAGAAGGTCAAACTAAAATAAGGGAGTGGTTCAATGTTTTTCATTTATTAGAAAAATAAAACAAGAAGTCCAAATTAAAAGATGGAGCAATTTAATGTTTATAAAAAAACTCAGATTTTCGTCGTTACTAAAGAATAAAACCAAGAAGTTCAATACTAGAGAATAAAGCCATGAAGTTCAAAATTTTAAAACGAAGTAGTTTAACCTATATAAAAAACTTAGATTTTCCTTGTCAATAAAGAAGAAAACCAAGAAGTTCAATTGAAAAAAGCGGAGCAGTTCGAAAATTATTACAAAACTCAAATTTTCCCGTACATAAGAAAAGGAAACAGGGTGAAGTTCAAACAAACATGCCCCAGAAGTTCAACTTCTTCACGCGGAGCATTTTGAAAACTCTGTTTTTGCGATGAAGACATCACACATGATCTCGCCGTTTTAAAAAATTCTTCACAACGACTTGGAATTATAGCAAACTCTCTACATGCAAAAGTTTCACATTTTTTATAGCTTTCCAATGCTATATCATTTGCCCCATTCTGAAAAGTTATTGAAATATGACGAGAAAAAAGTAGTTTTGACCATTTTCAAAATTGACTTCAAAACATTTAAAACTCAAATTCTTTTCGTATCTAAGAAAAATACAAGTATGAAGTTCAATTTTAAAAATAAATGTTTGATGCTTATTTAAAACCGTATTTCTTCTAAGCAGTTCAAATTATAATAATAGAGAAGTTCAAAGGCTATAAAAACTCAGATTGTCTCTCGTTACTAAAGAATAAAATGAACAAGTTCAAAATAAAATAAAAATGAGCAACTAAAAAATTTAAAACATATTTCCCCCTTTTTAAAAAACTAGAAGTTGAAACTAAAATAACGAAGTGGTTCAATGTTTTTGAAAAACTAGGATTTTATGATTATTTAAAAACTTATGTATCCCTTGTTATTATAGAATGGACCATGAAGTTCAAAACGAAAAAATAGGCAAATTTGATGTTTATCTAAAAAAAAATTCTTTACTCAAAAATACTAAAAAGGTGAAGTTCAAATTAGAATGACACAGGAGTTCAAAGTTTATTAAAACCTAGTATTTATGAGTTCAAAACACTAAAAAAATCAACGCCATTTTGGGCATTTTTAAAGACAACTCATAAACGGTGATTCAATTTTGAAATTACTCTCTAAATGCCAAAGTTTATCCTATTCAAACTCTCTCCAACAGGATATCATATGATCTATTCCATTAAATTGTTTAAAATTTTGGTCTATAGTGTTCGAAAAAATAAGTTTTAACATACTCAAAAAAAGATCCTAAAAATGTCATGAATTAGAAAAATTGCTCAACACGTAAAGTTGCGCCTTTTCGATGGCTTTCTAATGGTATATATTTTTCTCAGTTTCGATGAATGTTTTAGGAATTATGGTTAAAAAAGCAAAGAGAAGTTAAAAGTGAAAGCAACCAGTGATTCAATTAGTACATGGAGTGTGTTTCATATAAGAAAAAAAGAATAAAAAGACTTTAGCTAGAAGTTCTCGTGGTCGGCCGACGAAGTTCAAAAATTCTTGTAAAGGAGGTTCACTCTGTATGTATTTACTTGCACAAAAACACAAATAAATGTTGTTTTTTGTGTTTTCAAACAATTTTCTCCATCCATTACAAATTTGAAACAAAAAAGCTCGACACAAAAAATGTTCTTTCTATTCAACAAATTTCCAAGGGCATATTATATTCTTATTCCAAAATAAATGATTAAAAATGGTCTATGTTGTTCGAAAAATAAGTTTAACCGTATGAAAAAAAGTTGCGTCTTTTCAACAAAAATACGTTACCAAAGTTCAATGTGAAAACGGCGAGCAGTTCAACTACTATACGGAATGGGTTTTAGATGAGAATAAAAGAATACAAAACTAAATGCTTTAAACATTTTTTGCAAGAAGTTCACGTGCTCCACCCTGCACGGTTCAATAATTATATTAGAAGATGTCCGAACTTCAATTACATGTAAAAAAAAAGGCAAAAACAACATTATTTTTGCCATTTTTAAAACTACTCTCAAATGGCAACGAATTTGTAACATCTGTCTGCATGAAAATTTTGTTCCTATTCATAAGCTCTCCAACGGTATATTATATGCTACATTCTGATGAACGGTTTAAAAGTTTCATGTATACCATTAAAAATATCTTACAAACCGTTGCGAGTATGAAAAAATGGCCGAACACGGGAAAGTTGCGTGCTTTCAACAACTTTCCATCGGTGTATTATTTTTCCAATTCCGGGTAAGTGGTTGGGGAGTTACATGCAAAAACCAGCACGTCAAGAATAGAGTGAAGTTCAGACACACATGCCTCAGAAGTTCAACTTCTTCACGCAGTGCATTTTCGAAGACTCAGTTTTTGCGATGAAGGCAGAACGCATGATCTCGTCGTTTTCAAAATTACGTAAAAACAGCTAGGAATCAGAGAAAACTTTGTGTATGGAAAAGTTTCGCATTTTATATAGCTATCCAGTGGTATATTATTTGCCCCATTCCGACAAAGTTTGCGAAACTTATGGGCAATTTTTTTTTACCATTTTCAAAATTCACTTAAAACCGTAAATAATTGGGAGAAACATTATATACAAAAAGTTTCGCATTTGTTCAGGCTTTCCAATGTCGTATCATTTGTTGTATTTCGACTAACCATTTAGGGAAAAACCCAAAAATACAAACTCGGAGGAGCTTCGATCGTTTTCTAAATTACTTTTAAACCGTTCAAAATTAGAAAAATTATTCTACATGAAAAAGATGCGCATTTTCATAAGCTTTCCAACATCATATCCTTTGCATCAATACGACTTGCCATTTTCAAATTACGCCAAAATACGAGCTCAGCTGTTCGGTTTGAGAAGTTCTGCCATTTTTCAAACTGCTCTCTAACTATTGTGAATTTGGGAAAAATTTATATATGTCGAGTGAGCAGATTTGCAGCACCTTTGCAATGCCACATTATTTGCCTCATTCCGATAAACGTTTTAGAAATGGTCTCGAAAATAGGATTCATGTTTTTTTGTATGATATGAAGAAAAATGGTTTGTAAAACTGCTCTTAATCCGTGTAGATTTTGACATAAGTTTAACTTAGGTTGTGATCCATGTGTCGACAACTTTCCAACGGTATATTGCAAGACCCATTTTGACAATGTTCGCGAAAGTTCAAACTCTCCTTGGATGAAGTTCAACTACTACTACTACGACATGTCGGTTAGTTATTAGTGTGTGTGTGTGTCTATATAATATATATATATATATATATATATATATATATATATATATATATATATATATATATATATATATATAGGACATTACTATTCTAATCCTAGGATTAGAATAGTTATTTGGATCACAGCGCCCTATAAGGAGCGCGCGGAGGCCTGAACAGAGAAAATCACAATGACCCAACTTGCCCAGAACGCACCTCCCGAACGGCCCATTACAAAATCCACGACCTTCTCTCCCCCACCTCGACGAAAACAGATCACGCGGTCATGACCGATCTTCCTCCCACCTTCGCGTCCAGCCTCCCACCTGCCGCCGCCCCGCCCAGCCTCCCACCCGCCGCCCCGCCCACTCCCCCCGGCGAACAGCCCCCACCGCCGAACCTCCGCCGGCCACCGCATCAGACGACCCCGCGCCACCCCATCGCCAACCTCCCCAGTGGCCGGCGCGCCGCCTTCCACGCGACCGGGGCACCTCCTTCGCCATGGCCGGCGAGCCTCCTCCCGCCGCCACCCTCGGATCCGGCCACCGCAGGGCCGCGGAACCGCATGTGCTGTTCGCCGGGCCCTGGATCCCCATGCGCCGCTGCAGGGCCCTGGAACCCGAGCGCCGCCACCTCCGGGGTCTTGGGTCGCCTGCTCCATCAGCGCTGGGATCTCGGCTCCCACATAAGCCGCCGGACCACACGCCGCCGCTGACCGCATCACACCGTCGCCTGCGCTTCCCCTCTTCCCCGAGCTCGCCCTGCCCCTGACCCACACCTGCCGGATTGCGGAGCTCATGCCACAGCATCTCCCCTCCCTAAAGTCCGTGCATCACAACGCAAGCTCCTTCGCCACCGCCGGCCAATTGTAGCCGCTGTCGCGTGTGGACTGCAACAACGACGAATCTGACCTTCCCTGGCATCACCTTTCTTCCTTCTCTCATGTTCATGTTCTTTGGCTATTTACTGAGCAGCGCCGCCCATTGCGCCATGGTCCTTGTTTTACTTCCCTTCAGAATAATTTTTGCATCTGAATTTTCTTGTTGGGTTCCAAAAGCAAGTGGCATGCACTGCTTTTAGTCGGGTCAGGGCCTCCGCTGCTGCTAACCTCCCCACGTTCCATGTCACCTGCTTGTGTGTGCCTGTCAATGAAGGAAAAACAGACATGGGCAAGGTTATATCTACAAGCAAAAGTTCAGAAAGAAGATGGAGCGCGGTTCAACTTCTTCTAGCATTTTTAATTCTCAGTACAAAAAAGACATCTCAGAAAGAAGAAGAAATCGCAGGCTACTCGTCTTGTTTGATGTTCAAGTGTTCAGTTATTTTGTGCCTTTTTTTTGCTATTCGTTCTGCTCAAAAGCTTGTGTCTTCAAAAATCCTACACTCTGTCGCTCAGCAGGTCATGGCCTCCTTTGGATGAAGGTCACGACCTCCTCTAGATGTAGATCGTGGTGTCCATGTCGTCACTGCTCCAGCGTATCACGCTTCCCTACATGGTGGCGTTTTGGACTGGAGTAATACGGAACGAGGCAGTGTGTGCACTGGCTAAGAGCTGCCGACCATCGCGTGCGCCTCAAAACAAACTTCCTGTAGCATGTGTATGAGTTTACCCATAGTGATTTTTGTCAACATGTTCTTGGGGATGCAGACCTAAACAATCAACTTGCTCGTTGGTCGAAACTAATATTAATCACATTAGATTGTAGTTGTTACGTGTGGCATTGTTTCTTCTTTGGATTTGTTGTGGCAAGGAAGAAAAAGAAGACGGGGAAAGGACGTGTGGTGGTGAGCGGATAGGAAATGTGTGAAGAAGAAAAAACATAGCATTTCAATTGGCCATTTATTTTCATCCATTTGGGGTGAAAAATGTTGTCCCGCATATGTTAGTTAAGGTTATAATAAATGAATTTATTTATTTTAGTTTTTTGAATTTATTTATTTTAATTTCCAACGTACAGTACAAATAGTTTTTCTTGCAGAGAGTTCAATAATTCCAGAGCAATTAGAAAGAAGGTCAAACACACTTACGTCGGAAGGCCATGTTTACTACAAAAGTTTCAAAGAGTAAACATATTTTCAACGTCCAGCTTAGTTAAAAATCTGAGTTTATTTAGGAAAAGTGATTGTGCTCTTTTCCGTGTTTGCTCATATGACTAGTTGAAAATTTGAAGTAACCGAGCAGGTCAAAAAACCTAGAAGTTCAAATTTGCAAACCTAGAATATTATTTTCTTATTTAAAACCATATTTTTCTAAGAAGTTCAGAGTAAAAAATAGAGAAGGTCGAAGGTTAAAAAAACTTAGATGTTTTCTCATTACTAAATAATAAAATGAAGAACTTCAAATTAAAAAAGTAAAAACTAAAAATAAATTTAAAAGAATTTTCTCATTTTTAAAAAAACTTCAATTTTCACATTTTTAAAAATACACAAAGAAAGTTCTAATAAAGTAAGAGTGGTTCAATGTCTATAAAAAGCTCAGACTTTTTTCACATTATTAAAAAGTAAAAAACCAAGAAGTTCAAAATTTTAAAACAAAGAAGTTCAAAACACTCGATTTTCCTCGTTACTAAAGAATAAAACTAAGAAGTTCAAATTAAAATAACAGAGAAGTTCAAAGTTTATAAAAAACCTCAGATTCTCGTTCTAAAAGAATAAAACTAATAAATTCAAATTAAAATAAGGGAACAAAAAAATTAAAAAGATTTTGCCCTTTTTTTTAAAATCGAATTTTCCCTGATACTAAATATTAAACCAAGAAGATTGCTTTTAAAAAACTGAGTAATTCAATCTACATTGAAAAAATGGTTTTCAAAACTGCTCTTAAACCGCTTATATTTTGCCCAAAATTTAACTTGGGTCATGATACTCATGTCCATAGCTTTCCAACGGTATATAGCAAGCCCCATTTGGGCGATGTTGGCGGAAGTTCAACCTAGCACAGGGGGAAGTTCAGGTCGAACAACTCAGGCAGTAAAATTGCAAAAACGCGAGTTCATCACGGCCCGAGTGCAAAATCCGTCTATGAGCGAGATTCCTATTTAAAACCGGTATTTAGTTACTAAAAAACGTTTCTAGATTACACTAACATCATATAGAACACGACTAACCAGAATAATTTGCGCGGAGAGACACGGTTGCGAAGATAGTCCGAAGGTCGGGTTCATACAGAGAGAAGTTTAGGCGCGTTACTCAGGCAGGTCAGGGTTGTGATCAGAATATTATTCTGATCCCGTGATCAGAATAGTGTTTATGTATATATATATATATATATATATATATATTATATAGGGAAAATCCATCCTACCACCCCTAGGGTAGTTACCCCACATGTCTCATATACTACCATATGATATTCTATATACTACTTTATCATCATAAGTATGTTCATATATTATATATAAGTTATTCAAAGTGGGTAATAGGAAAAAATTACACGTTGGCCCATGGTTTTTATTATATTTGTGAAATACGTATATATTTGTACGTAAAATGAAGCATACTGAAAATACAATGCATACTACCTAAAAAGTACTTTATATACTACCTAAACATACTTATGTACTACATACTACGCGTATATACTCTCCGATTTGGTAGATACTACATAGAACATACAGATCTCAAGTGTAACTACCACTGGTGGTAGATAAAATTTGTCCTATACATATATATATATATATATATATATATATACACACACACACACATATATATGGGCAAAGCAAAGCGATTGTGTTTCTATCTAGAGGTGGCAATCACGAGCACACATTCTTGTTGGGATTTGGACCACCAACTTTCCTTCTTTCCATTTCTTTCATTTCGTGTGATTGATAGGTATGTCCTCTTATAGATGAATTAGGACCACGGTCCACTTGTTATAGCCCGGTACGCTCGCTACGCAGTTAACCAGTTTTAGCAAATAGTACTAGCTAGTTACTTCCACAACATAGGCGATGATTCTTGATGCTAGATTAAGTTTCAGGGTGTGTGAAAGAAGAGACTTAATTGAAAGTCTCGTCCCCCACACTAAACTTCGTCAAATACACATGACCCCTTAGAAGATCGTCCATCTTCATCACCCTCTTGTGTACACAACGGTTCACTATTCTCAAATATGGTGAACCCCAAGGCACTGCTAGCAGATCGTCGACAGCCAGAGTCGGTCGATTGTCAGAACCTTGTAACAAAGCGACACCATATTGTTGATGAATTGAACCAAAGCAACACTAGAGGAAGCATAGAAAAAACATCAACCCTCACAATCACATGTGATCTTGATTACAACCTACACCTACCCATATAACAGGTCTTGATGCAACCGTTGGAAAACGTAGTTGAAAACAAAACAAAATCGCGCCTACGCACACCCAAGATCAATATGAAGATGCATAATGGGTTGTGATCACGATCCTTACCATCACGTAGTAGAAAACAAAAAAATCGCGCCTATGCACAGCGAAAGAAGAACATGTCAGTGTAGGTCGTAATTGGAGTCCCTCGAACCGTCGATGAACGATACCGCGAACCGCCCACAAACAGTCCCTCAAACCAAAGACCTAAAGCACGGCCTCTCTACTTGGTTGCAAACGTGCATCCTTCACAATCTGGCAGCGCTTTGTTGTCCAAAGCTAGTCATTGCGAGAGAACTGGAGGGACGAGATTAGAACCACACGGGGCTTCTAATTATGAGGATTAGAGGATTAGTCTAGCTCTAATTAGTCAACTAGGAACCACTAGAACTAGAAGAACTAGAGGAGGCTCCAAACCATGTGTATGCAAAAGAGCAAAATCTCCTAGTATATGTAGGTTGAAGGGGAGAGGGAGGGCTACCACCAAGGGGGGAGGAATCCCCCTTGGTGCGCCGGCCAAGGGGAGGAGTCCTCCTCCCCTTCCCCAATTTGGCCTCCTACCTTAGGGAAGGAGGCGCCTCCCCCACTTGGGCCTTTGTGCCCCAAGTTTCCTTCCACCTCTTGGCCTTTTAAGGCCCGTTGATATCTATAACTACTAGTAAATCAAGGTGATATTCTTGGTTTGGTCTCGCATCCAATCCTACGTTATGTAGAAATACACGCGGCGGTACTAATTCGTAGAGCCAAGTTTTTTGTTAAAAAGGTTTGTATTGGCTAGGCTGTCTTCCTCCACTTGGGCCTTCACATGTTGTATTCATACCTGGCCATGGGAAACCCGGCCCGGTCGTCCCGGAAAAGCCCGACCGACCTGACCTGATCTTGCCCACGGGCCGGGCCTAGGCCTAAGTTTTTAGCCCAAAGGCTAGGACGAGCTTGGGCTTGACATATTCTTGTTTTAGGGAAGAGGCCCGACAGGTTTTTCACCGATAGCCCTGGCCTGGGCCTGAAATCTAGGCCTGAGCCAGGCCCGAGCCTAGGTTTTTTGCTACGGGCATTATTAGGCCCGGTCTGAAGCCCGTCCCGACACGACTTATGGCCTGGTATTATCGTATCCTATTGCCTATACTATCGAGGCTAGCTACCGTGTTTGTACCCCTAAAAAAGCTAGTGTGTCTATGTACAACTTCTTCTAGCTTCTTTATATATGCACAAATCAAACCCATCCCACTGGTTCTTCCTGTATTTGCCTTATCTTGCTGTCACGGCAGCCGATCGAATCTTGGCTTCGCGGTGACGGTGTAACCAACATAGCAAGATTAGGGACCCGGCGTCGGCAACACACTGTAGCTGAGAGGCGCCACACGGCTACACGCCTAGATCCATTCAAACTCCAGGACACCATGGACAACGACAGCCAGATCATCAACTTCAAAGTCCTCCATAGTTTTCCTACAAGGCAAGTAGCGGCGGCAGGGACAGGTTCAACATGTACATATCTTCCTGACGACATTGATAGTTAGCAGGTAGTGGTACGCGAGCGAGCTCGGCTTTGACACGACACGCGGGCAAGGTGAAGGACCTTAGGATACCCAAGTTCAAGTGTTGCACAAGATAGAAGCGTTCCTGGTGGCCTACATCTGGCCCATCCCAGTGCTTCCTACCAGCCTCGGCGGACGCGTCAATGCGCTCACCATCATAGGGTGTTTGGTGACAGAACCTCAACTTTGTGTACATTGTCCGCTTTGGCATCGACGCAATTGTCATGAATCAGGTTTGTCCGAATGATGCAATAGTTCATTTCAAATTGGATCAGGCGCTGCTATACATCTGGACTCATGCCGAGACAATGGAGTGGGGCCTACTTTGAGGCATCTGCGCTGTCGGTGCATGGCCGCCTCTGCCATGACTACGTGCCGGAGGTTTACCACATTGACCAGCGGATGCACCCCGCCATTGAGTTGAGTTAGATTATTCTCCCAGGTGTGTCCCGCACCCTTGGCCTTCCTCTTCCGCCTATGCTCCCTATCAGTAGTTTCCAAGTCATTAGTCTCTATTGTGATTAATCCAAGGTGTTGCCATCACGCAATAGTTGAACAATGTTAACCTATGCAGATATGAACCAGCCATAGATATTCCTTCCCACTCCCGCAATCCAGCCTAACCAATCCTTGGTTCCCAATTTAGCAACAATTCAGCATTGTCCCCCTTTCAGAATTAGGTCACCACTATTAATCAATCATCAGTGGTAATTTTCTTTCACTAATAACATAGGTAATGTCGTACATGTTTCATACAAATTGTACCGTATGTGTAGGTGCCTTCTATTTTTTTCATCTCCCGTTGCAACGCATGGGCATGTGTGCTAGTTAAATTAAATATAAAATTGTTCTAAATACTTTCAGACCATTTCAGATATAATTCAACATCCCCGGAAACATGTGAAACCTATATATATATTTATCGGTAATACCCGGTATTACCCCATACTCTCTGAAACCCTTCCCTGAGCCTGAAACACTTCCGGATCCTCTCAGAACTATTTCCAATATTAATGAAACAATTCCACAAATATATTCTCATCAATCCGTCCTACTAACACTCAACAGATCATGAGTTCCTTAAGCTTGTGACCCCGTAGGTTCGGTAACTCATAGACATGAATGAAACCATTCGTTCAATGACCGACACCGGAACCGTAGACGTCCATATCGATCCCTATGAGCACACGTATGATATTCAAGAGAAACTTTGGTTTATCATGTGATGTTCCCTTTGCTTCATGATACTTCACAAAACCCGATATGTATCGGTATCGTCCTGAGTCATCACCATCCTCACTATATCGAAATCCTCGTTACCGGTTTTGTTCTTCTTTCTCGTTATTGTGTTCTGGCATCCCCGTGACATAGTCACCTGTATGTGGCCAGGCGATGATGGATGCTATCACACCGACAGGGCCCTAATAATATATATCCATCTTCGGAGGAGCAAATCACACTCTCGAGCTATCTAGTCCCTTGTCAAACTTTCTGATGAACCTGTAAGTTGTCAGTGTGATCACCATGTTACACGTGACGTTTGAGCAACCCCAAAGCACACTGTATGGTAAGAAGTGACTATAATACTTGAAGGAATATGCCCTAGAGGCAGTAATAAAGTTGTTATTTATATTTCCTTATATCATGATAAATGTTTATTATTCATGCTAGAATTGTATTAACCGGAAACTTAGTACATGTGTGAATACATAGACAAACAGAGTGTCCCTAGTATGCCTCTACTTGACTTGCTCGTTAATCAAAGATGGTTAAGTTTCCTAGCCATAGACATGTGCTGTCAGTTGATGAACGGGATCACATCATTAGAGAATGATGTGATGGACAAGACCCATCCGTTAGCTTAGCATAATGATCGTTCAGTTTTATTGCTATTGCTTTCTTCATGAATTATACTTGTTCCTCTGACTATGAGATTATGCAACTCCCGAATACCAGAGGAACACTTAATGTGCTATCAAAAGTCACAACGTAACTGGGTGATTATAAAGATGCTCTACAGGTGTCTCCGATTGTGTTTGTTGAGTTGGCATAGATCAAGATTAGGATTTGTCACTCCGTGTATGGAAGAGGTATCTCTGGGCCCTCTCAGTAATGATCATCACTATAAGCCTTGCAAGCAATGTGAGTAATGAGTTAGTTGCAGGATGATGCATTACAGAACGAGTAAAGAGACTTTCTGGTAACGAGATTGAACTAGGTATGATGATACCGACGATCGAATCTCGGGCAAGTAACATACCGATGACAAAGGGAACAACGTATGTTGTTATGCGGTTTGACCGATAAAGATCTTCGTAGAATATGTAGGAGCCAATATGAGCATCCAGGTTCCGCTATTGGTTATTGACCGGAGATGTGTCTCGGTCATGTCTACATAGTTCTCGAACCCGTAGGGTCCTCACGCTTAACGTTCGATGACGATTTGTATTATGAGTTATGTGATTTGATGACCGAAGTTTGTTCGGAGTCCCGGATGAGATCACGGACATGACGAGGAGTCTCAAAATGGTCGAGAGGTCAAGATCAATATATTGGAAGGCTATATTCGGACATCGGAAAGGTTCCAAGTGATTCGGGTATTTTTCGGAGTACGGGAGAGTTACGGGAATTCGCCGGGGGAAATAGTGTGCCTTAATGGGCCATATGGGAAAGGAGAGAAGGGCCTCAAGGGTTGCCCCCCCATGACAAGTCCGAATTGGACTAGGGAGGGGGAGGCGCCCCCTCTCTTTCCTTCTCCCTCTCCTACTCCTTCCCTCTCGCCCCTCTTGGAAAAGGAAGGGGACTCCAACTAGGATTGGGAATCCTAGTTGGACTCCCCCTATAGGTGCGCCCCTCCTAGGCCGGCCTCCTCCTCCTCCCTCCTTTATATACATGGCCAAGGGGGCACCCCAAAGCACAACAGACAATCTCTTAGCCGTGTGCGGTGCTCCCCTTCACAGTTACACACCTCGGTCATATCATCGTAGTGCTTAGGCGAAGCCCTGCGCCGGTAGCTTCATCCACTGTCGCCACTCCGTCATGCTGACGGAACTCTCCCTCGGCCTCAACTGGATCAAGAGTACGAGGGACGTCATCGAGCTGAACGTGTGCTGAACACAGAGGTGCCGTACGTTCGGTGCTAGGATCGGTCGGATCGTGAAGACGTACGACTATATCAACCACGTTGATATAACGCTTCCGCTTTCGGTCTACGAGGGTACGTGGACACACTCTCCCCGCTCATTGCTATGCATCACCTAGATAGATCTTGCGTGATCGTAGGATTTTTTTGAAATTACTGCGTTCCCCAACAGTGGAATCCGAGCCAGGTCTATGCATAGATGTTATATGCATGAGTAGAACACATAGAGTTGTGGGAGATAATAGTCATACTGCTTAGTAGCATGTCATACTTTGATTCGGCGATAATGTTGTATGAAGCGGCCCAGACCGACATTACATGACCGCGTTCATGAGACTGGTTCTACCGCCGTGCTTCGCACATTGGTGGCTAGTGGGTGTGTGTTTCTCCAACTTTAGTTGAATCGAGTGTGACTACGCCCGGTCCTTGTTGAAGGTTAAAACAACACACTTGACGAAAAATCATTGTGGTTTTGATGCGTAGGTCAGAACGGTTCTTGCTAGAAGCCCGTAGCAGCCACGTAAAACTTGAAACAACAAAGTAGAGGACGTCTAACTTGTTTTTGCAGGGCATGTTGTGATATGATATGGTCAAGACGTGATGATATATAAATTGTTGTATGAGATGATCATGTTTTGTAAAAGTTATCGGCAACTGGCAGGAGCCTTATGGTTGTCGCTTTATTGTATGAAATGCAATCGCCATGTAATTGCTTTACTTTATCACTAAGCGGTAGCGATAGTCGTAGAAGAAATAGTTGGCGAGACGACAAAGATGCTTCGATGGAGATCAAGGTGTCAAGTCAGTGATGATGGTGATCATGATGGTGCTTTGGAGATGGCAATAAAAGGCACAAGATGATGATGGCCATATCATATCACTTATATTTATTGATTGTGATGTTTATCCTTTAGGCATCTTATTTTGCTTAGTACGGCCGTAGCATTATAAGATGATCTCTTACTAAATTTCAAGGTATAAGTGTTCTCCCTGAGTATGCATCGTTGCAACAGTTCGTCGTGCCGAGACACCACGTGATGATCGGGTGTGATAAGCTCTACGTTCACATACAACGGGTGCAAGCCAGTTTTGCACACGCAAAAATATTCGGGTTAAACTTGACGAGCCTAGCATATGCAGATATGGCCTCGGAACATTGAGACCGAAAGGTCAACCGTGAATCATATAGTAGATATGATCAACATAGTGATGCTCACCATTGAAAACTACTCCATCTCACGTGATGATCGGACATGGTTTAGTTGATTTGGATCACGTGATCACTTAGATGATTAGAGGGATGTCTATCTAAGTGGGAGTTCTTAAGTAATATGATTAATTGAACTTTAATTTATCGTGAACTTAGTACCTGATAGTATTTTGCGTATCTATGTTGTAAATCAATAACTCGCGTATAGCTTCCCCGTTTTATTTATGATATGTTCCTAGAGAAAACTAAGTTGCAAGATGATAGTAGCAATGATGCGGACTAGGTCCGTCATCTGAGGATTATCCTCATTGCTGCACAGAAGAATTATGTCCTTGATGCACCGCTAGGTGACGGAACTATTGCAGGAGGAAATGCAGACGTTATGAACGTTTGACAAGCTCAGTATGATGACTACTTGATAGTTTAGTGCGCCATGCTTTACGGCTTAGAATCGGGACTTCAAAAATGTTTTGAACAACATGGAGCATATGAGATGTTCCCAGAGTTTAAATTTGTATTTCAGACTCATGCCCGTGTTAAGAGGTATGAGACCTCTGACAAGTACTTTGCCTACAAGATGGAGGAGAATAGCTCAGATAGTGAGCATGTACTCAAAAATGTCTAAGTAGTACAATCACTTGAGTCAAGTGGGAGTTAATCTTCCAGATAAGATAGTGATTGACAGAGTTCTCTAGTCACTATCACCAAGTTACTAGAACTTCGTGATGAACTATAGTATGCAAGGGATAACGGAAACGATTCCCAAGCTCTTCGCGATGCTGAAATCGGCGAAGGTAGAAATCAAGAAAAAGCATCAATTGCTAATGGTTGACAAGACCACTAGTTTCAAGTAAAAGGGCAAGGGAAAGAAAGGGAACTTCAAGAAGAATGGCAAGCAAGATGCCACTCCCATGAAGAAGCCCAATGCTAGACCCAAGCCTGAAACTGAGTGCTTCTACGGCAAAGGAAATTATCACTGGAAGTGGAACTGCCCTGGATACTTGGCGGATAAGAAGGATGGAAAAGTGAACAAAGGTATATTTGATATACATGTTATTGATGCGTACTTTACTAGTGTTTATAGCAACACCTTGGTATTTGATACTGGTTCAGTTGCTATGAGTAGTAACTCGAAACAGGAGTTGCAAAATGAACAGAGACTAGTTAAGGACAAGGTGATGATGTGTGTTGGAAATAATTCCAAGGTTGATAAGATCACCATCGCACACTCCTTTTAATTTCGGTATTAGTGTTGAACCTAAAATAAATGTTATTTGGTGTTTGCGTTGAGCATGAATATGATTGGATCATGTTTATTGCAATAAGGTTATTCATTTAAGTCAAAGAATAATTGTTGTTCTATTTACATGAATAAAAATCTTCTATGGCCATACACTTAATATAAATGGTTCATTGAATTTCGATCGTAGTGATACACATAATATTGACGCCAAAAGATGCAAAGTTGATAATGATAGTGCAACATACTTGTGGCACTGCCGTTTAGGTCATATTGGTGTAAAGCACATGAAGAAACTCCATGCGGATGGACTTTTGGAATCACTTGATTATGAATCATTTGATGCTTGTGAACCATGCCTCATGGGCAAGATGA
Source organism: Triticum aestivum (assembly GCF_018294505.1). Taxonomy (NCBI): domain Eukaryota; kingdom Viridiplantae; phylum Streptophyta; class Magnoliopsida; order Poales; family Poaceae; genus Triticum; species Triticum aestivum. The sequence goes on from NC_057796.1 coordinate 48,394,947, forward strand.
CTAAGACTCCGTTCTCCGGAACAATGGAGCAAGCCACTGACTTATTGGAAATAATACATACCGATGTATGCAGTCCGATGAGAATTGAGGCTCGCGGCGGGTCTCGTTATTTTCTGACCTTCACAAATGACTTGAGCAGACATGGGTATATCTACTTGATGAAAGACAAGTCTGAAACATTTGAAAAGTTCAAAGAATTTCAAAGTGAAGTCGAGAATCATCGTAACAAGAAAAATAAAGTTTTCTGCGATCTGATCATGGAGACGAATATTTGAGTTACGAGTTTGGACTTCATTTAAAACAATGTGGAATAGTTTCACAACTCACGCCACCTGGAACACCACAGCATAATGGTGTGTCCGAATACCGTAACCGTACTTTATTAGACATGGTGCAAGCTATGATGTCTCTTACCAATTTACCACTATCGTTTTGGGGTTATGCATTAGAGACAGCTGCATTCACATTAAATAGGGCATCATCTAAATCCGTTCAGACGACACCATATGAACTGTGGTTTGGCAAGAAACCTAAGCTGTCATTTCTTAAAATTTGGGGTTGCGATGCTTATGTGAAAAAGTTTCAACCTGATAAGCTCGAACCCAAATTGGAGAAGTGTGTCTTCATAGTATACCCAAAATAAAATGTTGGGTACACCTTCTATCACATATCCGAAGGAAAGATCTTTGTTGCTAAGAATGGATCCTTTCCAGAGAAGGAGTTTCTCTCGAAAGAAGTGAGTGGGAGGAAAGTAGAACTTGATGAGGTAATTGTACCTTCTCCCGAATTGGAAAGTAGTTCATCACGGAAATCAGTTCCAGCGATGCCTACACCAATTAGTGAGGAAGTTAATGATGATGATCATGAAACTTCAGATCAACTTACTACCGAAACCTCGTAGGTCAACCAAAGTACGTTCCGCACCAGAGTGGTACAGTAATCCTGTTCTGGAAATCATGTTACTAGACCATGACGAACCTACGAACTATGAGGAAGCGATAATGAGCCCAGATTCCATGAAATGGCTTGAGGCCATGAAATCTGAGATGGGATCCATGTATGAGAACAAAGTATGGACTTTGGTTGACTTGCCCGATGGTTGGCAAGCCATAGAGAATAAATGGATCTTCAAGAGGAAGACGGACGATGATGGTAGTGTTACTATCTACAAAGCTCGACTAGTCAAAAAGGGTTTTTGACAAGTTCAAGGTGTTGACTATGATGAGATTTTCTCACCCATAGCGATGCTTAAGTTTGTCCGAATCATGTTAGCAATTGCCACATTTTATGAAATCTGGCAAATGGATATCAAAACTCCATTCGTTAATGGATTTCTTAAAAGAAGAATTGTATATGATGCAACCAGAAGGTTTTGTTGATCCTAAAGGTGCTAACAAAGTGTACAAAGCTCTAGCAATTCATCTATGGACTGGTGCAAGCATATCAAAATTGGAATATACATTTTGATGACTTGATCAAAGCATATACTTTTATACAGACTTGCGGTGAAGCCTGTATTTACAAGAAAGTGAGTGGGAGCACTACAGCCTTTCTGATAAGTATATGTGAATGACATATTGTTGATCGGAAATGATGTAGAATTTTCTGGAAAGCATTAGTATAAAGGAGTTTTTTGTATAAAGGAGTTTTTTGAAAGGGGTTTTTCAAAGAAAGACCTTGGTGAAGCTGCTTACATGTTGAGCATCAAGATCTATAGAGATAGATCAAGACGCTTGATAAGTTTTTTCAATGAGTACATACCTTGACAAGTTTTTGAAGTAGTTCAAAAATGGAATAGTCAAAGAAGGAGTTCTTGCCTTTGTTGCAAGGTGTGAAGTTGAGTAAGACTCAAAGCCCGACCACGGTAGAAGATAGAGAGAGAATGAAAGTCATTCCCTATGCCTCAGCCATAGGTTCTTTATAAAGTATGCCATGCTATGTACCAGACCTATTGTATACCTTGCCCTGAGTTTTGCAAGGGAGTACAATAGTGATCTAGGAGTAGATCAATACATTGGTCAAAATTATCCTTGGAGGACTAAGGAAATATTTCTCGGTTATGGAGGTGATAAAGAGTTCGTCGTAAAGAGTTACGTCGATGCAAGCTTTGGCACCGATCTGGATGACTCTGAGTCTCGGTCTGAATACAAATTGAAAGTGGGAGCATTTAGCTAGAGTAGCTCCGTGCAGAGCATTGTAGACATAGAAATTTTCAAAATACATACGGATCTGAATGTGGTAGACCCATTGACTAAACCCCTCTCACAAGCAAAACATGATCACACCTTAGTGCACTTTGGGTGTTAATCACATGGGGATGTGAATTAGATTATTGACTCTAGTAAACCCTTTGGGTATTGGTCATATGGTGACGTGAACTATTGGTGTTAAATCACATGGTGATGTGAACTAGATTATTGACTCTAGTGCAAGTGGGAGACTGAAGGAAATATGCCCTAGAGGCAATAATAAAGTTGCTATTTATATTTCCTTATATCATGATAAATGTTTATTATTCATGCTAGAATTGTATTAGCCGGAAACTTAGTACATGTGTGAATACATAGACAAACAGACTGTCCCTAGTATGCCTCTACTTGACTAGCTCGTTAATCAAAGAAGGTTAAGTTTCCTAGCCATAGACATGTGTTGTCATTTGATGAACGGGATCACATCATTAGAGAATGATGTGATGGACAAGACCCATCCGTTAGCTTAGCATGATGATTGTTCAGTTTTATTGCTATTGCTTTCTTCATGACTTATACATGTTCCTCTCACTATGAGATTATGCAACTCCCAAATACCGTAGGAACACTTAGTGTGCTATCAAAAGTCACAATGTAACTGGATGATTATAAAGATGCTCTACAGGTGTCTCCGATGGTGTTTGTTGAGTTGGCACAGATCGAGATTAGGATTTGTCACTCCGTGTATCGGAGAGGTATCTCTGGGCCCTCTCGGTTATGATCATCACTATAAGCCTTGCAAACAATGTGACTAATGAGTTTGTTGCGGGATGATGCATTACGGAACGAGTAAAGAGACTTGCCGGTAACGAGATTGAACTAGGTATGATGATACCGACGATCGAATCTCGGGCAAGTAACATACCGACGACAAAGGGAACAACGTATGTTGTTATGCGGTTTGACCGATAAAGATATTCGTAGAATATGTTGGAGCCAATATGAGCATCCAGGTTCCGCTATTGGTTATTGACGGGAGATATGTCTCGGTCATGTCTACATAGTTCTCGAACCCGTAGGCTCCGCACCCTTAACGTCATAATCTCAATGTTGTTTTAGGACTACTGTTACACTTAACTATATCCTAAGATCCGGAAAACATGATAAGCAACAAGACTTGAACTAGTCTGAGAGGCAAGACTAGGAGCCTTTATTTCGATTTATCACTTCACACGTGCATATGAGTTTTCCATTTAATCGCATATTCCAAGATCATAACAGTTATAGCATGAAATATAAACACTTAATTATGAATATGGAAACATAATAATATTATATTATTGCCTCTAGGGCATATTTCCAAGAGGCACAGTGCACTCGCTGATGATGGGCTCTTCCAGCATACACAAAGGATGTGTTTGGTAGGCTCAATAGAGCCCAACCAGGCCCGGGCGGTATGAAAATGGGTCGTTTGGTTGTGTGCAAGCAGGCTTGGCTCGCATCAGAAAGAAACATAAAGCACCCTACAGCCTGGCTCACTGGGAACAATCTAATCGGTCGTTTCCATTGAGCCAGGCTAACTCGGGCGCAAAAGCAAGGTGCGGCGTTAGGGCCGTGTAGGGGGGTTCAGGCGAAGATGGCAGGAGAGGGAAGTCAGCGGAGGCGAGACGGTGCGAAATACGCCCTCCCATTTACTCGCTCACCCCTGGCTCTAGGACAAGCCATCCTCTATTATTGGCACCGGCGGTGGCGACGACTTAGATCTATGGTTGCGACGGCGGTGGCATTGGTGGCGGCAACATCACTCCCCGGCAGCGGCAACTGCTTCTCCCATTCTTCTTAGACTCTGTCTGGCCATCCTTGTCTCAGCCATGTCTCTCCTAACCCCGAACCTGGTAAGCTACCCCGACCCTCCTCTATTAGATCATTTGATAGGACTGTTTAGGTTCGATTGCACCATTGCTGACCGCATCATGGATGACGCTTAGGTTGTGGATGAATGGATGAAAGCTCGTAGTTCAGGAAACGACGCTAATAGCTGTGGTTTTGGCCTGGATTCCTGTTGGTCCATAGGAGAGTTGTTCGTCGGAATGAAAAACCTCTCATTTGGCATGGTTCGATGTTAATCCGGGATCGAGAGAGAATAGTCAATCTGAACTACATCTACAGCTGCAACGACAGAGAGGTTCTATGGATGCTTTGAATGAAAAGAGAACCTTTCGCTAGGCTTGTGCAGATGTTCAGGAGCAGGGGGGTTCTAGAAGATAGCATCGACACCACTATGGAAGAGCAAGTAGCCATGTTCCTCTATGTTGTTGGTCATAACCAGAGGTTTAGAGTTGTGTACAACACCTTCAGGAGATCAATGGAGACCATCTCCAGGTACTTCAAGCAAGTGATGCATGTTATTCGGGAACTCAGAGGAGATATGATCATGTCACCAACCTGCCAGACTCCTACCAAGATTCGCACTAGCCCAAGATGGTATCCATACTTCAACGTGAGAAATGATATGCTTGATATGTAGATCATGCCTTGATATGCTCTTATTGTTCTACTGCTACCATAAAATCATCTTGTAATCCCATTTCAGGATTGCATTGGGATAATAGATGGTACTCATGTCATTGCAAGCGTGACGAAGTCACAATCTGTAGCATATAGGGGGAAGCACTACACAAGTCAAAATGTGCTTGCTGCTGTTGACTTCAATCTGAAGTTCACATATGCGCTGGCTGGTTGGGAAGGATCAGCACATAATGCTATCATCCTAAGTGACAGCATGTGTAGACCTAGGAGATGCTGGCTATGCATGTCGACCAGATGTTCTTCCACCCTTCAGGAAAATCAGGTACCATCTGAATGAGTTCTCTGGTAGGAACTATTCAATATCAGACGCTCTAGCCTTAGAGTAATGGCTGAGAGGGCATTTGGAGCTCTGAAGAATAGCTTTAAGATCCTGGATCAGAAGCCATTCCACCCTTACCCTACCCAGATTAAGCTTGTTCTTGCACGTGGTATCATTCGCAACTAGATCCTACAATGGGGAATAGATGAACTTGTGCCAGAGGAGGAAGATGTGGCACCTGATGATGTGATCAGCATCGGCTATGGTGTGGAGGCATTTGACAACGAAGCATGGAAGAACAAAAGGTTGCGTAGATGTTATATGCATGAGTAGAACACAAAGAGTTGTGGGAGATAATAGTCATACTGCTTAGCAGCATGTCATACTTTGATTCGGCGATATTGTTGTATGAAGCGGCCCAGACCGACATTACATGACCGCGTTCATGAGACTGGTTCTACCACCGTGCTTCGCACACAGGTGGCTAGTGGGTGTATGTTTCTCCAACTTTAATTGAATCGAGTGTGCCTACGCCCGGTCCTTGTTGAAGGTTAGAATAACAGACTTGACGAAAAATCATTGTGGTTTTGATGCGTAGGTAAGAACCGTTCTTGCTAGAAGCCTGTAGCAGCCACGTAAAACTTGCAACAACAAAGTAAAGGACGTCTAACTTGTTTTTGCAGGGCATGTTGTGATATGATATGGTCAAGACGTGATGATATATAAATTGTTGTATGAGATGATCATGTTTTGTAAAAGTTATCGGCAACTGGCAGGAGCCTTATGGTTGTCGCTTTATTGTATGAAATGCAATCGCCATATAATTGCTTTACTTTATCACTAAGCGGTAGCGATAGTCGTAGAAGAAATAGTTGGCGAGACGACAAAGATGCTTCGATGGAGATCAAGGTGTCAAGTCAGTGACGATGGTGATCATGATGGTGCTTTGGAGATGGAGATCAAAGGCACAAGATGATGATGGCCATATCATATCACTTATATTTATTGGATGTGATCTTTATCCTTTATGCATCTTATTTTGCTTAGTACGGCGGTAGCATTATAAGATGATCTCTTACTAAATTTCAAGGTATAAGTGTTCTCCCTGAGTATGCACCGTTGCAACAGTTCGTCGTGCCGAGACAACACGTGATGATCAGGTGTGATAAGCTCTACGTTCACATACAACGGGTGCAAGCCAGTTTTGCACACGCAAAATATTCGGGTTAAACTTGACAAGCCTAGCATATGCAGATATGGCCTCGGAACATTGAGACCAAAAGGCCGACCGTGAACCATATAGTAGATATGGTCAACATAGTGATGTTCACCATTGAAAACTACTCCATCTCACGTGATGATCGGACATGGTTTAGTTGATTTGGATCACGTGATCACTTAGATGATTAGAGGGATGTCTATCTAAGTGTGAGTTCTTAAGTAATATGATTAATTGAACTTTAATTTATCATGAACTTAGTACCTGATAGTATTTTGCGTATCTATGTTGTAAATCAATAGCTCGCGTATAGCTTCCCCGTTTTATTTATGATATGTTCCTAGAGAAAACTAAGTTGCAAGATGATAGTAGCAATGACGCGGACTCGGTCCATGATCCGAGGATTATCCTCATTGCTGAATAGAAGAATTATGTCCTTGATGCACCGCTAGGTGACAGAACTATTGCAGGAGGAAATGCAAACGTTATGAATGTTTGGCAAGCTCAGTATGATGACTACTTGATAGTTTAGTGCGCCATGCTTTACGGCTTAGAACCGGGACTTCAAAAATGTTTTGAACAACATGGAGCATATGAGATGTTCCAAGAGTTGAAATTTGTATTTCAGACTCATGCCCGTGTTAAGAGGTATGAGACCTCTGACAAGTACTTTGCCTACAAGATGGAGGAGAATAGCTCAGATAGTGAGCATGTACTCAAAAATGTCTAAGTAGTACAATCACTTGAGTCAAGTGGGAGTTAATCTTCCAGATAAGATAGTGATTGACAGAGTTCTCTAGTCACTATCACCAAGTTACTAGAACTTCGTGATGAACTATAGTATGCAAGGGATAACGGAAACGATTCCCAAGCTCTTCGCGATGCTGAAATCGGCGAAGGTAGAAATCAAGAAAAAGCATCAATTGTTGATGGTTGACAAGACCACTAGTTTCAAGTAAAAGGGCAAGGGAAAGAAAGGGAACTTCAAGAAGAATGGCAAGCAAGATGCCACTCCCATGAAGAAGCCCAAAGCTAGACCCAAGCCTGAAACTAAGTGCTTCTATGGCAAAGGAAATTATCACTGGAAGTGGAACTGCCCTGGATACTTGGCGGATAAGAAGGATGGAAAAGTGAACAAAGGTATATTTGATATACATGTTATTGACATGTACTTTACTAGTGTTTATAGCAACCCCTCGGTATTTGATACTGGTTCAGTTGCTATGAGTAGTAACTCGAAACAGGAGTTGCAAAATGAACAGAGACTAGTTAAGGACAAGGTGATGATGTGTGTTGGAAATAATTCCAAGGTTGATAAGATCACCATCGCACACTCCTTTTAATTTCGGGATTAGTGTTGAAGCTAAAATAAATGTTATTTGGTGTTTGCGTTGAGCATGAATATGATTGGATCATGTTTATTGCAATAAGGTTATTCATTTAAGTCAAAGAATAATCGTTGTTCTGTTTACATGAATAAAATCTTCTATGGCCATACACTTAATATAAATGGTTCATTGAATCTCGATCATAGTGATACACATAATATTGACGCCAAAAGATGCAAAGTTGATAATGATAGTGCAACATACTTGTGGCACTGCCGTTTAGGTCATACTGGTGTAAAGCACATGAAGAAACTCCATGCGGATGGACTTTCGGAATCACTTGATTATGAATCATTTGATGCTTGTGAACCATGCCTCATGGGCAAGATGACTAAGACTCCGTTCTCCGGAACAATGGAGCAAGCCACTGACTTGTTGCAAATAATACATACCGATGTAGGCAGTCCAATGAGAATTGACGCTCGCGGCGGGTATCGTTATTTTCTGACCTTCACAAATGACTTGAGCAGATATGGGTATATCTACTTGATGAAAGACAAGTTTGAAACATTTGAAAAGTTCAAAGAATTTCAAAGTGAAGTCGAGAATCATCGTAACAAGAAAAATAAAGTTTTCTGCGATCTGATCGCGGAGACGAATATTTGAGTTACGAGTTTGGACTTCATTTAAAACAATGTGGAATAGTTTCACAACTCACGCCACCTAGAACACCACAGCATAATGGTGTGTCCGAATATCGTAACCGTACTTTATTAGACATGGTGCAAGCGATGATGTCTCTTACCGATTTACCACTATCATTTTGGGGTTATGCATTAGAGACAGCTGCATTCACGTTAAATAGGGCATCATCTAAATCCGTTCAGACGACAGCATATGAACTATGGTTTGGCCAGAAACCTAAGCTATCGTTTCTTAAAGTTTGGGGTTGCGATGCTTATGTGAAAAAGTTTCAACCTGATAAGCTCGAACCCAAACGGAGAAGTGTGTCTTCATAGTATACCCAAAATAAAATGTTGGGTACACCTTCTATCACAGATCCGAAGGAAAGATCTTTGTTGCTAAGAATGGATCCTTTCTAGAAAAGGAGTTTCTCTCGAAAGAAGTGAGTGGGAGGAAAGTAGAACTTGATGAGGTAATTGTACCATCTCCCGAATTGGAAAGTAGTTCATCACAGAGATCAGTTCCAGCGATGCCTACACTAATTAGTGAGGAAGTTAATGATGATGATCATGAAACTTCAGATCAAGTTACTACCGAAACCTCGTAGGTCAACCAGAGTACGTTCCACACCAGAGTGGTACCGTAATCCTGTTTTGGAAATCATGTTACTAGACCATGACGAACCTACGAACTATGAGGAAGCGATAATGAGCCCAGATTCCACGAAATGGCTTGAGGCCGTGAAATCTGAGATGGGATCCATGTATGAGAACAAAGTATGGACTTTGGTTGACTTGCCCGATGATTGGCAAACCATAGAGAATAAATGGATCTTCAAGAGGAAGATAGACGGTGATGGTAGTGTTACTATCTACAAAGCTCGACTTGTCAAAAACCCTTTTTGACAAGTTCAAGGTGTTGACTATGATGAGATTTTCTCACTCATAGCGATGCTTAAGTCTGTCCGAATCATGTTAGCAATTGCCACATTTTATGAAATCTGGCAAATGGATATCAAAACTGCATTCGTTAATGGATTTCTTAAAAGAAGAATTGTATATGATGCAACCAGAAGGTTTTGTCGATCCTAAAGGTGCTAACAAAGTGTACAAAGCTCCAGCAATTCATCTATGGACTGGTGCAAGCATATCAAAATTGGAATATACGCTTTGATGACTAGATCAAAGCATATACTTTTATACAGACTTGCGGTGAAGCCCGTACTTACAAGAAAGGAGTGGGAGCTCTACAGCCTTTCTGATAAGTATATGTGAATGACATATTGTTGATCGGAAATGATGTAGAATTTTCTGGAAAGCATAAAGGAGTGTTTTGAAAGGAGTTTTTCAAAGAAAGACCTCGGTGAAGCTGCTTACTGTTGAGCATCAAGATCTATAGAGATAGATTAAGACCCTTGATAAGTTTTTTCAATGAGTACATACCTTGACAAGTTTTTGAAGTAGTTCAAAAATGGAATAGTCAAAGAAGGAGTTCTTGCCTGTGTTGCAAGGTGTGAAGTTGAGTAAGACTCAAAGCCCGACCACGGTATAAGATAGAGAGAGAATGAAAGTCATTCCCTATGCCTCAGCCATAGGTTCTTTATAAAGTATGCCATGCTGTGACCAAACCTATTGTATACCCTGCCCTGAGTTTGGCAAGGGAGTACAATAGTGATCCCGGAGTAGATCATTACATTGGTCAAAATTATCCTTAGAGGACTAAGGAAATATTTCTCGGTTATGGAGGTGATAAGGAGTTCGTCGTAAAGAGTTACTTCGATGCAAGCTTTGGCACCGATCTGGATGACTCTTAGTCTCGGTCTGAATACATATTGAAAGTGGGAGCATTTAGCTAGAGTAGCTCCGTGCAGAGCATTGTAGACATAGAAATTTTCAAAATACATACGGATCTGAATGTGGTAGACCCATTGACTAAACCCCTCTCACAAGAAAAACATGATCACACCTTAGTGCACTTTGGGTGTTAATCACATGGCGATGTGAACTAGATTATTGACTCTAGTAAACCCTGTGGGTATTGGTCATATGGCGATATGAACTATTGGTGTTAAATCACATGGTGATGTGAACTAGATTATTGACTCTAGTGCAAGTGGGAGACTGAAGGAAATATGCCCTAGAGGCAATAAAAAAGTTGTTATTTATATTTCCTTATATCATGATAAATGTTTATTATTCATGCTAGAATTGTATTAACCGGAAACTTAGTACATGTGTGAATACATAGACAAACAGACTGTCCCTAGTATGCCTCTACTTGACTAGCTCGTTAATCAAAGAAGGTTAAGTTTCCTAGCCATAGACATGTGTTGTCATTTGATGAACGGGACCACATCATAAGAGAATGATGTGATGGACAAGACCCATCCGTTAGCTTGGCATGATGATCGTTCAGTTTTATTGCTATTGCTTTCTTCATGACTTATACATTTTCCTCTCACTATGAGATTATGCAACTCCCGAATACCGTAGGAACACTTAGTGTGCTATCAAAAGTCACAACGTAACTGGGTGATTATAAAGATGCTCTACAGGTGTCTCCGATGGTGTTTGTTGAGTTGGAATAGATCGAGATTAGGATTTGTCACTCCGTGTATCGGAGAGGTATGTCTGGGCCCTCTCTGTAATGATCATCACTATAAGCCTCGCAAACAATGTGACTAATGAGTTAGTTGCGGGATGATGCATTACAGAACGAGTAAAGAGACTTGCCGGTAACGAGATTGAACTAGGTATGATGATACCGACGATCGAATCTCGGGCAAGTAACATATCGATGACAAAGGGAACAACGTATGTTGTTATGCGGTTTGACCGATAAAGATATTCGTAGAATATGTAGGAGCCAATATGAGCATCCAGGTTCCGCTATTGGTTATTGACGGGAGATATGTCTCGGTCATGTCTACATAGTTCTCGAACCCGTAGGGTCCGCACGCTTAACGTCATAATCTCAATGTTGTTTTAGGACTACTGTTACACTTAACTATATCCTAAGATCCGGAAAACATGATCAGCAACAAGACTTGAACTAGTCTTAGAGGCAAGACTAGGAGCCTTTATTTCGATTTATCACTTCACACGTGCATATGAGTTTTCCATTTAATCGCATATTCCAAGATCATAACAGTTATAGCATGAAATATAAACACTTAATTATGAATATGGAAACATAATAATATTATATTATTGCCTCTAGGGCATATTTCCAAGAGGCACAGTGGACTCGCTGACGATGGGCTCTTCCAGCATACACAAAGGATGTGTTTGGTAGGCTAAATAGAGCCCAACTAGGCCCGGGCGGGATGAAAATGGGTCATTTGGTTGTGTGCAAGCAGGCTTGGCTCGCATCAGCAAGAAACATAAAGCACCCTACAGCCTGGCTCACTGGGAACGCTCTAATCGGTCGTTTCCAGTGAGCCAGGCTAACTCGGGCGCAAAAGCAAGGTGCGGCGTTAGGGCGCGCTGTAGGGGGGTTCAGGCGGAGATGGCAGGAGAGGGAAGTCAGCGGAGGCGAGACGGTGCGAAATACGCCCTCCCATTTACTCGCTCATCCCTGGCTCTAGGACAAGCCATCCTCTGTTATTGGCACCGGCGGTGGCGACGACTTAGATCTATGGTTGCGACGGCGGTGGTATTGGTGGCGGCAACATCACTCCCCGGCAGCGGCAACTGCTTCTCTCATTCTTCTTAGACTCTGTCTGGCCATCCTTGTCTCAGCCATGTCTCTCCTAACCCCGAACCTGCTAAGCTACCCCGACCCTCCTCTATTAGATCATTTGATAGGACTGTTTAGGTTCGATTGCGCCATTGCTGACCGCATCATGGATGACGCTTAGGTTGTGGATGAATGGATGAAAGCTCGTAGTTCAGGAAACGGCGCTAATAGCTATGGTTTTCGCCTGGATTCCTGTTGGTCCATAAGAGAGTTGTTCGTCGGAATGAAAAACCTCTCATTTGGTATGGTTCGATGTTAATCCGGGATCGAGAGAGGATAGTCAATCTGAACTACATCTACAGCTGCAACGACAGAGAGGTTCTATGGATGCTTTGAATGAAAAGTGAACCTTTCGCTAGGCTTGTGCAGATGTTCAGGAGCAGGGGGGTTCTAGAAGATAGCATCCACACCACTATGGAAGAGCAAGTAGCCATGTTCCTCTATGTTGTTGGTCATAACCAGAGGTTTAGAGTTGTGTACAACACCTTTAGGAGATCAATGGAGACCATCTCTGGGTACTTCAAGCAAGTGATGCATGTTATTGGGGAACTCAGAGGAGATATGATCGTGTCACCAACCTGGTGGACTCCTACCAAGATTCGCACTAGCCCAAGATGGTATCCATACTTCAATGTGAGAAATGATATGCTTGATATGTAGATCATGCCTTAATATGCTCTTATTGTTCTACTGCTACGATAACATCATCTTGTAATCCCATTTCAGGATTGCATTGGGCTAATAGATGGTACTCATGTCATTGCAAGCGTGACGAAGTCACAATCTGTAGCATATAGGGGGCAGCACTACACAAGTCAGAATGTGCTTGCTGCTGTTGACTTCAATCTGAAGTTCACATATGCGCTGGCTGGTTGGGAAGGATCAACACATGATGCTATCATCCTAAGTGACAGCATGTGTAGACCTAGGAGATGCTGGCTATGCATGTCGGCCAGATGTTCTTCCACCCTTCCGGAAAATCAGGTAGCATCTGAATGAGTTCTGTGGTAGGAACTATTCAATATCAGACGCTCTAGCCTTAGAGTAATGGCTGAGAGGGCATTTGGAGCTCTGAAGAATAGCTTTAAGATCCTGGATCAGAAGCCATTCCACCCTTACCCTACCTAGGTTAAGCTTGTTCTTGCACGTGGTATCATTCGCAACTAGATCCTACAATGGGGAATAGATGAACTTGTGCCAGAGGAGGAAGATGTGGCACCTGATGATGTGATCAGCATCGGCCATGGTGTGGAGGCATTTGACAACGAAGCCTGGAAGAACAAAAGGTTGCGTAGATGTTATATGCATGAGTAGTACACAAAGAGTTGTGGGAGATAATAGTCATACTGCTTAGCAGCATGTCAGACTTCGATTCGGCGATATTGTTGTATGGATGCTTAGCAGCATGTCAATCTGAACTACATCTACAGCTGCAACGACAGAGATGTTATGTGGATGCTTTGAATGAAAAGAGAACCTTTCGCTAGGCTTGTGCAGATGTTCAGGAGCAGGGGGTTCTAGAAAATAGTATCCACACCACTATGGAAGAGCAAGTAGCCATGTTCCTCTATGTTGTTGGTCATAACCAGAGGTTTAGAGTTGTGTACAACACCTTCAGGAGATCAATGGAGACCATCTCCGGGTACTTCAAGCAAGTGATGCATGTTAATGGGGAACTCAGAGGATATATGATCGTGTCACCAACCTGCCGGACTCCTACCAAGATTCGCACTAGCCCAAGATGGTATCCATACTTCAACGTGAGAAATGATATGCTTGATATGTAGTGTTTGGGGAACGTAGCAATAATTCAAAATTTTCCTACGTGTCACCAAGATCAATCTAGGAGATGCTAGCAACGAGAGAGAGGGAGTGCATCTTCATACCCTTGAAGATCGCTAAGCGGAAGCGTTAAAAGAACGCGGTTGATGGAGTCGTACTCGTGGCGATTCAAATCGCGGAAGATCCGATCTAGCGCTGAACGGACGGCGCCTCCGCGTTCAACACACGTACAGCCCGGGGACATATCCTCCTTCTTGATCCAGCAAGGGGAGAGTAGAAGTTGAGGGAGAACTCCAGCAGAACGATGTATGAGGAGGAGAGGGCTGCGCCAGGCAAGGGGTGCGGCTGCCCTCCCACCCCCTCACTATATATAGGGGGAAGGGGAGAGGGGGCCGGCCCCTCTAGATGGATCTAGAGGAGGAGGCGGCGGCCAGGGGAAACCCTAGATGGGTTTGGGCAGCCCCGCCCCCTAGGAAACTTGCCCCCCAAGCCGGGAGTGGCGGCTTCCCTAGGGGTGGCGCCCCCACCTCTCCTGGTTATGTGAGAGGGGTTGGGAGGGGCGCACAGCCCCTTAGTGGGCTGGTTTGCCCCTTCCCCTTGGCCCATAAGGCCCCCCAACGCTTGCCGGGGCCTCCGAAACCCCTTTCGGACATGCTGGCCATAGCCTGGTACCCCCGGAACAATTCCGGACTCCAATACCCTTCGTCCAATATACCGATCTTCACCTCCGAACCATTCCAGAGCTCCTCGTCATGTCCGGGATCTCATCCGGGACTCCGAACAACCTTCGGTAACCACCTACTATTTCCCATTCAATTAATCCCGTATACAATTCCCTTTGTCTATCGGTATGTTACTTGCCCGAGATTCGATCGTTGGTATCCCAATACCTCATTCTATCTCGTTACCGGCAAGTCTCTTTACTCATTCCGTAACGCATGATCCCGTGGCTAACTCATTAGTCACATTGAGCTCATTATGATGATGCATTACCGAGTGGGCCCAGAGATACCTCTCCGTCATACGGAGTGACAAATCCCAGTCTCGATTCGTGCCAACCCAACAGACACTTTCGGAGATACCTGTAGTGCACCTTTATAGCCACCCAGTTACGTTGTGACGTTTGGTACACCCAAAGCATTCCTACGGTATCCGGGAGTTGCACAATCTCATGGTCTAAGGAAACGATACTTGACATTTGAAAAGCTCTTAGCAAACGAACTACACGATCTTGTGCTATGCTTAGGGTTGGGTCTTGTCCATCACATCATTCTCCTAATGATGTGATCCCGTTATCAATGACATCCAATGTCCATGGTCAGGAAACCATAACCATCTATTGATCAACGAGCTAGTCAACTAGAGGCTTACTAGGGACATGTTGTGGTCTATGTATTCACACATGTATTACGGTTTCCAGTTAATACAATTATAGCATGAACAATAGACAATTATCATGAACAAGGAAATACAATAATAACCATTTTATTATTGCCTCTAGGGCATATTTCCAGCAGTCTCCCACCTGCACTAGAGTGAATAATCTAGTTCACATCACCATGTGATTAACACTCAAAGTTCACATCGCCATGTGACTAATACCCAAGAGTTTACTGGAGTCAATAATCTAGTTCACATCACCATTTGATTAACACTCAACGAGAGAGGTTTTAGTCAACGGGTCTGCAACATTCAGATCCGTGTGTGCTTTACAAATCTCTATGTCATCTTGTAGATGCAGCTACCACGCGCTACTTGGAGCTATTCCAAATAACTGCTCTACTATATGAATCCGGTTCACTACTCAGAGTCATCCGGATTAGTGTCAAAGTTTGCATCGACGTAACCCTTTACGATGAACTCTTTTACCACCTCCATAATCGAGAAAATTCCCTAGTCCACTAGTTACTAAGGATAAGTTCAACCGCTGTCATGTGATCCATTCCTGGATCACTATTGTACCCCTTGACTAACTCATGGCAAGGCACACTTCAGGTGCGGTACACAACATAGCATACTGTAGAGCCTACATCTAAAGCATAGGGAATGACCTTCGTCCTTCCTCTCTCTTCTGCCGTGGTCAGGTCTTGAGTCTTACTCAATACTCACACCTTGTAACACAGCCTTTTTTGAAAGTACTATTAAGCATTTTTGATCTATCCTTATAGATCTTAATGCTCAATGTTCAAGTAGCTTAATCCAGGTTTTCCATTGAAAAACACTTTTCAAATAACCCTCTATGCTTTCCAGAGATTCTACATCATTTCTGATCAACAATATGTTAACAACATATACTCATCAAAAATCTATAGTGCTCCCACTCACTTCTTTGGAAATACAAGTTTCTCATAAACTTTGTATAAACCAAAAATCTTTGATCATCTCATCAAAGCGTACATTCCATCTCCGAGATGCTTACTCCAGTGCTTAGAAGGATTGCTGGAGCTTTGCATACTTGTTAGCATATTTCAGGCTTGACAAAACCTTCTGGTTGTATCACATACAACCTTTCCTCAAGAAAATCGTCGAGGAAGCAATGTTTTGACATCCTATTTGCAAGATTTCATAAATAATGCAGTAACTGCTAATATAATTCCAACAGACTCTTAGCATCGCTACGAGTGAGAAAGTCTCATCGCAGTCAACTCCTTGAACTTGTCAGAAAACATCTTAATGACAAGTCGAGCTTTCTTAATGGTGACACTTACCATCATTGTCCGTCTTTCTTTTAAAATCCATCTGCACCCAACAGCCTTACGACCATCAAGTAGTTCTTCCAAAGTCTATACTTTGTTTTTATATATGGATCCTCTCTCGGATTTTATGGCCTCGAGCCAGTCATCGGAATCCGGGCCCACCATCGCTTCTCCATAGCTCGTAGGTTCATTGTTGTCTAGCAACATGACTTCCAAGACAGGATTACGTACCACTCTGAAGTAGTACGCATCCTTGTCGTCGTACGAGGTTTGGTAGTGACTTGATCCAAAGTTTCATGATCACTATCATAAGCTTCCACTTCGATTGGTGTAGGTGCCACAGGAACAACTTCTTGTGCCCTGCTACACACTAGTTGAAGTGACGGTTCAATAACCTCATCAAGTCTCCACCATCCTCCCACTCAATTCTTTCGAGAGAAACTTTTCCTCGAGAAAGGACTTGTTTCTAGAAACAATCACTTTGCTTCCGGATCTGAAATAGGAGGTATACCCAACTTTTTTGGGTATTCTATGAAGATGCATTTATCCTCTTTGGGTTCGAGCTTATCAGCCTGAAACTTCTTCACATAAGCGTTGCAGCCCCAAACTTTTAAGAAACGACAGCTTAGGTTTCTCTAAACCATAGTTCATACGATGTCATCTCAACGGAATTGTGTGGTGCCCTATTTAAAGTGAATGCGGTTGCCTCTAATGCCTAGCCCATAAACGATAGTGGTAATTCGATAAGAGACATCATGGTATGCACCATATCCAATAGGGTGCAGTTATGTTGTTCGGACACACCATCACACTATGGTGTTCCAGGCGGTATTAGTTGTGAAACAATTTCCACAATGTCTTAATTGTGTGCCAAACTCGTAACTCAGATATTCATCTCTATGATCATATCACAGACATTTTATCCTCTTGTCACGACGATCTTCAACTTCACTCTGAAATTACTTGAACCTTTCAATAATTCAGACTTGTGTTTCATCAAGTAAATATACTCAGCATCTACTCAAATCATCTGTGAAGTAAGAACATAATGATATCCACTGCGTGCCTCAGCACTCATTGGACAGCAACATCAAAATGTATTACTTCCAACAAGTCGCTTTCTTGTTCCATCTTACTGAAAACGAGGCCTTTCAGTCATCTTGCCCATGTGGTATGATTTGCATGTCTCAAGTGATTCAAAATCAAGTGAGTCCAAACGATCCATCTGTATGGACTTTCTTCATGCATATATACTAATAGACATGGTTCGCATGTCTCAATCTTTTCAAAAACGAGTGAGTCCAAATATCCATCAACATGGAGCTTCTTCATGCGTTTTATACCAATATGACTCAAGTGGCAGTGCCACAAGTATGTGGTACTATCTTATATCTTTTGGCATGAACATGTGTATAACTACGATCGAGATTCAACAAACCATTCATTTTAAGTGCAAGACCATCGAAGGTATTATTCAAATAGACAGAGTAACCATTATTCTCCTTAAATGAATAACCGTATTGCGATAAACATAATCCAATCATGTCTATGCTCAACGCAAACACCAAATAACAATTATTTAGGTTTAACACCGATCTCGATGGTAGAGGGAGCATGCGATGCTTGATCACATCAACCTTGGAAACACTTCCAACACATATCGTCATCTCACCTTTAGCTAGTCTCCGTTTATTCCGTAGCCTTTTATTTCGAGTTACCAACACTTAGCAACCGAACCGGTATCTAATACCCTGGTGCTACTAGGAGTACTAGTATAGTACACATTAATATAATGTATATCCAATATACTTCTGTCGACCTTGCCTGCCTTCTCATCTACCAAGTATCTAGGGTAGTTCTGCTTCAGTGACCATTCCCCTCATTATAGAAGCACTTAGTCTCGGGTTTGGGTTCAACCTTGGGTTTCTTCACTAGGGCAGCAACTGATTTGCCGTTTCATGAAGTATCCCTTCTTTCCCTTGCCCTTCTTGAAACTAGTGGTGTTACTAACTGTCAACAATTGATGCTCCTACTTGATTTCTACTTTCGCGGTGTCAAACATCGCGAATTGCTCAAGGATCATCATGTCTATCCCTGATATGTTATAGTTCATCACGGAGCTCTAATAGCTTGGTGGCAGTGACTATGGAGAATCATTACTATCTGATCTGGAAGATTAACTTCCATTCGATTCAAGCGATTGTAGTACTCAGACAATCTGAGCACATGCTCAACGATTGAGCTTTTCTCCCTTAGTTTGCAGGCTTAAGAAAGTTGTCAGAGGTCTCATACCTCTTGACGTGGGCACTAGTCCGAAATCCCAATTTCAGTCTTTGGAACATCTCATATGTTCTGCGGCGTTTCAAAAACGTCTTTGGCGCCTCAATTCTAAACCGTTAGCATTATGCACTGAACTATCACGTAGTCATCAAAACGTGTATGTGAGATGTTCGCAACATCCACAGACGATGCTCGAGGTTCACACACCGAGCGGTGCATTAAGGACATAAGCCTTCTGCGCAGCAATGAGGATAATCCTTAGTTTACGGACCCAGTCCGCATAATTTCTACTATCAACTTTCAACTAAAATTTCTCTAGGAACATATCTTAAACAGTACAACCAAAGCCTAAGCTATGACATAATTTGCAAAGACCTTTTGACTATGTTCATGATAATTAAGTTCATCTGATTATTTAATGAACTCCCACTTAGATAGACATCCCTCTAGTCATCTAAGTGATACATGATCCGAATCGACTAGACCGTGTCCGATCATCACGTGAGACGGACTAGTCATCAACGGTGAACATCTCCATGTTGATCGCGTCTACTATACGACACATGTTCGACCTTTCGGTCTCTCGTGTTCCGAGGCCATGTCTGTACATGCTAGGCTCGTCAAGTCAACCTAAGTGTTTTGCATGTGTAAATCTGGCTTACACCCGTTGTATGCGAACGTTAGAATCTATCACACTCGATCATCACGTGGTGCTTCGAAACAACGAACCTTCGCAACGGTGCACAGTTAGGGGGAACACATCTCTTGAAATTTTAGCGAGGGATCATCTTATTTATGCTACCGTCGTGCTAAGCAAATAAGATGTAAACATGACAAACATCACATGCAAATCATAAAGTGACATGATATGGCCAGTATCATCTTGCGCCTTTTAATTTCCATCTTCGAGGCGCGGCATGATCACCTTCGTCACTGGCATGACACCATGATCTCCATCATCGTGTCTTCATGAAGTTGTCTCGCCAACTATTACTTCTAGTACTATGGCTAACGGTTAGCAATAAAGTAAAGTAATTACATGGTGTTTTTCATTGACACGCAGGTCATACAATAAATTAAGACAACTCCTATGGCTCCTGCCGGTTGTCATACTCATCGACATGCAAGTCGTGATTCCTATTACAAGAACATGATCAATCTCATACATCACATATATATAATTCATCACATCGTTTTGGCCATATCACATCACATAGCATACCCTGGAAAAACAAGTTAGACGTCCTCTAATTGTTGTTGCATGTTTTACGTGGCTGCTATGGGTTTCTAGCAAGAACGTTTCTTACCTATGCAAAATCCACAATGGTGATATGCCAATTGCTGTTTACCCTTCATAAGGACCCTCTTCATCGAATCCGATCCGACTAAAGTGGGAGAGACAGACACCCGCTAGCCACCTTATGCATCAAGTGCATGTCAGTCGGTGGAACCTGTCTCACGTAAGAGTAGGTGTAAGGTCGGTCCGGGCCGCTTCATCCCACAATGCCGCCGAATCAAGATAAGACTAGTAACGGCAAGCAAATTGAAAAAATCATCACCGACAACTACTTTGTGTTCTACTCGTGCATATAATCTACGCATAGACCTAGCTCATGATGCCACTGTTGGGGAACGTAGCAATAATTCAAAATTTTCCTATGGGTCACCAAGATCAATCTAGGAGATGCTAGCAACGAGAGAGAGGGAGTGCATCTTCATACCCTTGAAGATCGCTAAGCGGAAGCGTTACAAGAACGCGATTGATGGAGTCGTACTCGCGGCGATTCAAATCGCGGAAGATCCGATCTAGCGCCGAAAGGACGGCGCCTCCGCGTTCAACACACGTACAGCCCGGGGACTTCTCCTCCTTCTTGATCCAGCAAGGGGAGAGTAGAAGTTGAGGGCGGAACTCCAGCAGCACGACGGCGTGGTGGCAATGGAGCTCGTGGTTCTCCGGCAGAGCTTCGCTAAGCACTACGGAGGAGGAGGAGGATGTATGAGGAGGAGAGGGCTGCGCTAGGCAAGGGGTGCGGCTGCCCTCCCACTCCCTCACTATATATAGGGGGATGGGGAGAGTGGGCAGGCCCCTCTAGATGGATCTAGAGGAGGAGGCGGCGGCCAGGGGAAACCCTAGATGGGTTTGGGCGCCCCCACCCACTAGGAAACTTGCCCCCCAAGCCAAGAGGGGCGGCTACCCTAGGGGAGGCGCCCCCACCTCTCCTGGTTAGGTGAGAGGCGTTGGGAGGGGCGCACAGCCCCTTAGTGGGCTGGTTTACCCCTTCCCCTTGGCCCATAAGGCCCCCAACGCTTGCCGGGGCCTCCGAAACCCCTTTCGGACATGCTGGCCATAGCCTGGTACCCTCGGAACAATTCCGGACTCCAATACCCTTCGTCCAATATACCGATCTTCACCTCCGAACCATTCCGGAGCTCCTCGTCATGTCCGGGATCTCATCCGGGACTCCGAACAACCTTCGGTAACCACATACTATTTCCCATAACAACTCTAGTGTCACCGAACCGTAAGTGTGTAGACCCTACGGGTTCAGGAACCATGCAGACATGACCGAGACACCTCTCCGGCCAATAACCAATAGCGGGATCTGGGTACCCATATTGGCTCCCACATGTTCCACGATGATCTCATCGGATGAACCACGATGTCGGGGATTCAATCAATCCCGTATACAATTCCCTTTGTCTATCAGTATGTTACTTGCCCGAGATTCGATCGTCGGTATCCCAATACCTCGTTCAATCTCGTTACCAGCAAGTCTCTTTACTCGTTCCGTAACGCATGATCCCGTGGCTAACTCATTAGTCACATTGAGCTCATTATGATGATGCATTACCGAGTGGGCCCAGAGATACCTCCCCGTCATACGGAGTGACAAATCCCAGTCTCGATTCGTGCCAACCCAACAGACACTTTCAGAGATACCTGTAGTGCACCTTTTGTGGCACCCCGGCTCAGAGAAAACTGGAATGCCCCGTATTCCAGCCCAGAGATCGAGGAGAAGTCTTCTGGAATACGGCACTTCTTAGCATATAACAAACCAGCTTTCTATTATATCACGAATATGAATACAAGGTCTCCGATATTACAATGAATAACATCGGCACGGCGACACTACGCCATCCTCAGTTGCTCTATGCAAGCAGCAGAACAACTCGAAGCAGCGGAATAACTCTAGCAGCGGAACAACGACGACGGTGGTGAACTCCAATCCGCAGGGACTCTGGCTGGAAAGCTTATCCAAGCTCGCAAACAAAGAATCCATGGCAAACAAGCATGCAATCCAGGCACGACCTGCGAGCTGGCATGACACGCCAAGTCAGTACATTGAATGTACTTGCAAGCTCACAATTAACCAGAAGCATTCAAGACAAACAACAGCATGGTAATTACAGGTTAAGCAGGAATTAACATGAGATCCTCATAACAACATGACCTGAACAACATGACACCCAAAGTAATACTCCCAAAATAATACCAGGTACCATCATGAAAATAATCATAATAGCCACTAAAAATCCAAAGGCAACATGAACACGATACAGCTAGAACAACATGAGCATAGCATGAGCATATGAGTCTGACGATACTAGCATGCAACATGATGACACTATATGCATTATTTATGTTGCTCGGGTTACTACGTAACCATCACATGCCTCACTTACCAACCTCGGACATCACACGATTATCTCAGGATCAAATCAAGCTTGGTATAAACAATACCGTAGTAATCATTAAATGACCACAAGGAGCTTGATCTTTACCCATGATTCTCGCACAACATCGCGAATATACAATAACTCGGTATCCTCGATACCACCGTGATCCTTCCGGCGATCACAACCACGACCAACACTTGGTCTCAAACCGTGATCCTTACGGCGATCACAACCACGACCAATATTTGGCCCGTGATCCTTACGGCGATCACAACCAACTTATCTCATCATCAAACCGGGGTTGTTATTAATCAAGTTATTATCAATACTGTTGACTCACGGTGGGACCGACACGAACTGGGCCCTTATCCATGGGCGCGGCTATCGATAGATTTAATATACACTCTGCCGAGGTTAGCACACTGTACCCACACCACGGAACCCATGGCCTCGCACTCCCATTCGGGTGGACCAACGGCGTTCCGACAAAACCGATCTAGTGCCGTGACATTCTCCCGGCCACTCCGACCAAATCCCCAACGGGCTAGTCCTGGGTGGCCCCGTGTCTACCAAAGACACCCCGACCACCGTCGTGGTCAAAACACTCCCACTCGGGGACCGGATCCATAAAACTAAAAACAACGAGCACACAAGGTTATGTCTGGCTACCTGCTCAGGGTAAGCACGCTCATAACCTTCCCTCGTGGGAGGCACCGGCGAGATACATGACAATAGACCCAGTTAGGACCTCCCCATAAGGTAAGCGTGGTTGCACTGGTCAGTTTCGATATGGTGGCACCATGACTCAGCCAACAGTTGTTCAAGTTCAATTAAATCCGGTTAACTTGAATGCAATAGGCTGAGCCATGATAAAGTAACATGATGCATTTACAATGCATGAGCATGATATCAACATAATCATGAGGGTACAACATAACTATCCACCATATCAACAATGAATCATATCCAACTGAACATGGCATAATGACGAGCATAAATATTACAAGTGCAACACTACTCATAACATAACATGACCACTAGCATCAACAATAAATACCATGCAAGAACATATCAACAGTGCTATCATGCAAGCATTTAACCAACTGGATGCAATAGAACATGTATAAGAACAGTACTCGGGACAGATAGCTGTCATGCACCGAAGACCATCACCAACATCAACATGTACTACTAGCAAGCATAAGCATATGAAGGAACACTAGGAACTACCAGGGCATGACAACTAGGTGCATGACAACGTAGCAAGAAAGTAAGCACTAACCCAAAAGCATTACCGAAACAACGATAACCATCTTTTAAACAAGCAAACATTTATTCAATATTCAAGTGGAAAACCATGGCTACTGCATGACTATCATGCAAGTGGGTATTGTGGCTTGCCTGGGGATGAAGAAGGCACCGGGGAGAAGTGCGGTGAAGCCGCGGAAAGATTTGCCGGAAACAGTTCTCTCTCAGAGGGGCTGTTTATGTGCAAGGGCAAAAAGGTCATTTTCACAGTGTCAAACCATAGTGAAAATGAAGCCAACAGAACGGTCTCGACGAAACGAAGAAGTAGGCTTTGGATTCACCTCATTTGGAGTTACGGATAAAAAGTTATGAGGTGTTTTCTGCCAGGGACCCATCTGTAATGAAAAGATTTTCAGACTGGACTTAGGCAGAAAAACAGAAGGCGTACTTCAGCAAATACGCTTTCCTAACACGAAAGCGTACTTTCAGCCGAAGCACCCGGAGAATACGCTTTCAACGCATGAAGACATACTCACCAGAACTGCGTGTCCACTTATCCACGTCAGCAGGCGCCTCGTGCGGCTGACGGGTGGGACCCGCGTTGACCTTCTCTCTCCTCCCTCTCCTCCTCTTCTTCCCCCGACGCGCGCTAAGGCAGAGGCGAGACCGGCCGCCCCGACGACGATCACCGGCGACTCCGGCCACCGTAGGCGGCGCTCGACCTACCCACGTGCTCAGGGCGACGAGGCCGGCCCGCTCCAGGACAGAACGGACCTCGAGGAGGGCGGGGTTGAGAGCCGCAAGCACTCTGGCGGAGGGGGCTTCGGGTGGGATTTGGCTACGGGGCTGCGGGGCAATCCGGCGTGGGGAAAGGAGTTGGGGCGAGTTGCTGGACAGAACAAAGGGGAAGGGCTCAGCTTGCCCGAATCGAAGAGGGGCAGAGGCGGCGGCCATGGCGGCAAGGGCGGGCTCAGGATCTCTTGGAGCTCGAATGAGAGGTCGGGGAGGGGTAGAGGAGTGTGGGAAGGCCGCTGGTGAGCTCGAAACGCTCGGGGGAGGGCTATTTATAGGCGGGGCGAGGGAGGCCGAGCTGGCACCGCCGCGAACGCGTGTCCGGTGCCGCGGACATGTGCCCGAGCGCTCGAGCTCGGGGGTGGGCGACGAGGGAGGCACAGTAGAGGTTCTCACGGGGCAGAGGAGGCCATGGGGCGCAAGGAGGAAGACGACGGGGACGGGAAGATCCAAAGCTCCACTGTGCTCTCGTAGGCGCGCGGCGGCTTGCGTCGGTGGGGAAGCGGACGGAGGGGGAGAGGGGTCCAGGGGAACGGCGACGACGAGAGGAAGACAGTGGACATGCCCGTGCTCGCTGAGACACCGAGCAGAGGAGGGGCCCGAGCAAGAAGCCATTCTGGACGCGGCCATTGCACGCCAGAGAGGTGGTCACCGCGCGCACTGGTGCACACAGCGCGTTCTGGCCGGGCCGACCATGTCCCGTGGAATGACCCTAGTGACCTTAGTCTAAAGAAGAAATAAATCAATCTAGGGGCAAAGAAGAGATTTGCAGATGGCCCCAAAGCAAACCAGCAGCCAAGTGTTTGTGCTGTGCAGTGGAGACACCAGCTAGGTAACTCAGTAAAATCTTTGTCTGGTAATGATCATACACTAAGGTGACTACGATCACAGGACGGTGGTTCTGCACCACGCGGCTCTTGCAACAATCTTCATACCCACATCACCGGTCTTGCTCCTTCATTATCGTTTTCTTGGTCTGGATCCTTGACTGAAAGAGCTGGGTCATATTGCGGTTGCTTACTGAAGAAGGCAGAGTACCTTGTACGGGAAATCATCCAGGTATCGTACTGAAGAAGATAGATGAATCTTGCGAGGGAAGATTGGGTTGTTTACACCAGAAGCTTCTTATTGTGATATGCGGACCGATTTCCACATATATAACCATCTTAATATTTTTGTTATTGATTTCTTGTATGAAACGGGGTTTTGCAGGACTATCCTCCTTTCTGAGTACATGCCATATTTTTGCTTGCTTCCAGGTACATCGGGTTCCAAAATCATCCTCAACGAAAAATTAAACTTGTATCTGAGCCATACCTTTGATAATATTTTGTCAACCTTGCACACAATTTATCTTCTTGTTGATTTGATCATTTCTGCTATGAGGAGTGCACACTGAGAGAGACTTGACTTTCAGTAACATGATCAGATATCCCCCAATCTGAATGCAGTCGGCTAAGAATTCCATGCTGTTGTGAGGAGTGCACATTAATGCAAACATTACACTGACATTTCATCCAGGATTTCCTTTGTATTCAGACGATCTATTTTCCAGTTTCACTGCAGCCTGCTGTCAATTCCATTCTGTTTAGCTGAGTTTCCAAATATATGCATTTCTTGCTGACTCTTCGGGTCCAGTGTCGGCTGACGAGCAACTTTAATAGGGGAAAAATTCATAACACTGAAGGCCCAAAGAAAGGAACAAAAGAAACGTCTAAAAGAAAAGCACACAAGCATTCTACTAATAAATTAATCAAGCAATCATCACATATTACTGCTATGCAAACAATAATATGCATGCACACCTAAGCACACAAATTTCGCGGAATCTCCGGTACTACGATCTAGCATGCTGTGACGATGTGCACAAGGACGAATGAATGTGTGGAAGAATTGGTGTAAACAGCGCTACACCAAGTGCTAGCTTAGCCAGGTGGCAACCTGAACTAGATCGGAGGAGAGGACGTACTCGGTAATCATGCAGTAGGACACGAAGGTCGCAACCACATCATTATCAAGAGGGCGGAAAAAGATCCGTACTCGTCCAAGAAATAGGATTGCGGGGAAAAACCGAGGCTGCTGACATTGCCCTTTCTTGATAACTAAGATCATTAAGGGTTGCCAACACGACAGAATAAAAGAATGATCCGGGATAGACACATGTCCATCACCGAAATGATAGACGGGACTGAAAGAAAGACATCGGCGCGATGCCTGAGCACCATTTTTGCAAATAGTGTCGGGATCACTTGGCATCACTCTGCTGGGACAGAAATGACACCAAACACCGAAAGAAAAAGAAACTAGAGAAATGCAAAGGTTGAGCTGCAGTGGATCCGAACCGATGCCAGCTACACTCACCAGATAAACCGTTATCACAAATACTAAGGCTATATGCATGCTATGCAACAAAAAATGCAGCAATCAAGTGCAACAAACAAACTAGGGTCTATACTACCGCTTTCTAACATTCGCACGGTCTAGGGCATCCTATACCCCGGCTCAGAGAAAACCGGAATGCCCCGTATTCCAGCCCAGAGATCGAGGAGAAGTCTTCTGGAATACGGCACTTCTTAGCATATAACAAACCAGCTTTCTATTATATCACGAATATGAATACAAGGTCTCCGATATTACAATGAATAACATCGGCACGGCGACACTACGCCATCCTCAGTTGCTCTATGCAAGCAGCAGAACAACTCGAAGCAGCGGAATAACTCTAGCAGCGGAACAACGACGACGGTGGTGAACTCCAATCCGCAGTGACTCTGGCTGGAAAGCTTATCCAAGCTCGCAAACAAAGAATCCATGGCAAACAAGCATGCAATCCAGGCACGACCTGCGAGCTGGCATGACACGCCAAGTCAGTACATTGAATGTACTTGCAAGCTCACAATTAACCAGAAGCATTCAAGACAAACAACAGCATGGTAATTACAGGTTAAGCAGGAATTAACATGAGATCCTCATAACAACATGACCTGAACAACATGACACCCAAAGTAATACTCCCAAAATAATACCAGGTACCATCATGAAAATAATCATAATAGCCACTAAAAATCCAAAGGCAACATGAACACGATACAGCTAGAACAACATGAGCATAGCATGAGCATATGAGTCTGACGATACTAGCATGCAACATGATGACACTATATGCATTATTTATGTTGCTCGGGTTACTACGTAACCATCACATGCCTCACTTACCAACCTCGGACATCACACGATTATCTCAGGATCAAATCAAGCTTGGTATAAACAATACCGTAGTAATCATTAAATGACCACAAGGAGCTTGATCTTTACCCATGATTCTCGCACAACATCGCGAATATACAATAACTCGGTATCCTCGATACCACCGTGATCCTTCCGGCGATCACAACCACGACCAACACTTGGTCTCAAACCGTGATCCTTACGGCGATCACAACCACGACCAATATTTGGCCCGTGATCCTTACGGCGATCACAACCAACTTATCTCATCATCAAACCGGGGTTGTTATTAATCAAGTTATTATCAATACTGTTGACTCACGGTGGGACCGACACGAACTGGGCCCTTATCCATGGGCGCGGCTATCGATAGATTTAATATACACTCTGCCGAGGTTAGCACACTGTACCCACACCACGGAACCCATGGCCTCGCACTCCCATTCGGGTGGACCAACGGCGTTCCGACAAAACCGATCTAGTGCCGTGACATTCTCCCGGCCACTCCGACCAAATCCCCAACGGGCTAGTCCTGGGTGGCCCCGTGTCTACCAAAGACACCCCGACCACCGTCGTGGTCAAAACACTCGCACTCGGGGACCGGATCCATAAAACTAAAAACAACGAGCACACAAGGTTATGTCTGGCTACCTGATCAGGGTAAGCACGCTCATAACCTTCCCTCGTGGGAGGCACCGGCGAGATGCATGACAATAGACCCAGTTAGGACCTCCCCATAAGGTAAGCGTGGTTGCACTGGTCAGTTTCGATATGGTGGCACCATGACTCAGCCAACAGTTGTTCAAGTTCAATTAAATCCGGTTAACTTGAATGCAATATGCTGAGCCATGATAAAGTAACATGATGCATTTACAATGCATGAGCATGATATCAACATAATCATGAGGGTACAACATAACTATCCACCATATCAACAATGAATCATATCCAACTGAACATGGCATAATGACGAGCATAAATATTACAAGTGCAACACTACTCATAACATAACATGACCACTAGCATCAACAATAAATACCATGCAAGAACATATCAACAGTGTTATCATGCAAGCATTTAACCAACTGGATGCAATAGAACATGTATAAGAACAGTACTCGGGACAGATAGCTGTCATGCACCGAAGACCATCACCAACATCAACATGTACTACTAGCAAGCATAAGCATATGAAGGAACACTAGGAACTAGTAGGGCATGACAACTAGGTGCATGACAAAGTAGCAAGAAAGTAAGCACTAACCCAAAAGCATTACCGAAACAACGATAACCATCTTTTAAACAAGCAAACATTTATTCAATATTCAAGTTGAAAACCATGGCTACTGCATGACTATCATGCAAGTGGGTATTGTGGCTTGCCTGGGGATGAAGAAGGCACCGGGGAGAAGTGCGGTGAAGCCGCTGAAAGATTTGCCGGAAACAGTTCTCTCTCGGAGGGGTTGTTTACGTGCAAGGGCGAAAAGGTCATTTTCACATTGTCAAACCTTGAAACCAACAGAATGGGCTCGATGAAACGAAGAAGTAGGCTTTGGATTCACCTCATTTGGAGTTACGGATAAAAAGTTATGAGGTGTTTTCTGCCAGGGACCCATCTGTAATGAAAAGATTTTTAGACTGGACTTAGGCAGAAAAACAGAAGGCGTACTTCAGCAAATACGCTTTCCTAACGCGAAAGTGTACTTTCAGCCGAAGCACCCAGAGAATACGCTTTCAACGCATGAAGACGTACTCACCAGAACTGCGTGTCCACTTATCCACGTCAGCAGGCGCCTCGTGCGGCTGACGGGTGGGACCCGCGTTGACCTGCTCTCTCCTCCCTCTCCTCCTCTTCATCCCCCGACGCGCGCTGAGGCAGAGGCGAGACCGGCCGCCCCGATGACGATCGCCGGCGACTCCGACCACCTTAGGCGGCGCTCGACCTACCCACGTGCTCAGGGCGACGAGGCCGACCCGCTCCAGGACAGAACGGACCTCGAGGAGCGCTGGGTTGAGAGCCGCAAGCACTCCGGCGGAGGGGGCTTCGGGTGGGATTTGGCTATGGGGCTGCGGGGCACTCCGGCGAGGGGAAAGGAGTTGGGGCGAGTTGCTGGACTCCGGGGAGGCAAGTGGTGGGGACAAAACGGAGGGGAAGGGCTCGGCTTGCCCGAATCGAAGAGGGGCAGAGGCGGTGGCCATGGCGGCAAGGGCGGGCTCAGGAGCTCTTGGAGCTCGAATGAGAGATCGGGGAGGGGTAGAGGAGTGTGGGAAGGCTGCTGGTGAGCTCGAAACGCTCGGGGGAGGGCCATTTATAGGTGGGGCGAGGGAGGCCGAGCTGGCACCGCCGCGGACGCGTGTCCGGTGCCGCGGACGCGTGCCCGCGCGCTCGAGCTCGGGGGTGGGCGACGAGGGAGGCACAGTAGAGGTTCTCACGGGGCAGAGGAGGCCATGGGGCGCAAGGAGGAAGACGACGGGGACGGGAAGATCCAAAGCTCCACTGTGCTCTCGTAGGCGCGCGGCGGCTTGCGTCGGTGGGGAAGCGGACGGAGGGGGAGAGGGGTCCAGGGGAACGGCGACGACGAGAGGAAGACAGTGGACATGCCCGTGCTCGCTGAGACACCGAGCAGAGGAGGGGCCCGAGCAAGAAGCCATTCTGGACGCGGCCATTGCACGCCAGAGAGGTGGTCACCGCGCGCACTGGTGCACACAGCGCGTTCTGGCCGGGCCGACCATGTCCCGTGGAATGACCCTAGTGACCTTAGTCTAAAGAAGAAATAAATCAATCTAGGGGCAAAGAAGAGATTTGCAGATGGCCCCAAAGCAAACCAGCAGCCAAGTGTTTGTGCTGTGCAGTGGAGACACCAGCTAGGTAACTCAGTAAAATCTTTGTCTGGTAATGATCATACACTAAGGTGACTACGATCACAGGAAAATCAGCTTAAGAGGAGGAGTTTAAATGGTGGTTGCTGTAGAAAGTGCCATAATGGCCAGAAATGGGAATTTGGATGATGCACTCACATAGTTGCATCAATTGAGCTGCAAATGGTTATGGCCCAATGATTTGAAGATATATAGATGCCCAAGGAGTTTCATGCCATTTGGATGAACCAAAATAGCACTTGCTTTAGAAAGATTTATTCTGACCAGAAACTTGGAAACATTCCACAGGGCAAATGGTCAAAGGGATTGAGCCACAACTTGGTGGTGGGAATTTATATGGATACTAGAAGGCCAAGAAAAATTGGCAGCCATAATGGAGCAAGATAAAATATACTTGCTTCACAAACTGAAATTTTGACTAGAAACTAAGAATTGAGGCTGAGCTCACATGGAGGCATGACTTGAGCTATACTTTGTTGGAGGCCTATGATATGATGATATGAAGGATCATGCAAAATGGCAAGTTATTTGGATATGCCTAGCTTGTACCTCCTTCACAAGGCTTCTTTCTAGACAGAAACTTTGGAAAATCGTAATTAAATAATTACTAGGCAAATGAGGTTGCATTTTGGCATGTGGCAATTATATGGACAGGAAACGGTGTCCAAGGAGTTTGAGGTCAATTGGGAAAAGTAAAATAGCACTTGCTTCACAATGTGCCATTTAGGGCAGAATAGGAAATGAATTATTTGAGCATGATGATAAACATGACAAATGAAATATTTTGTCATATTTGACAAAGATATGACCCAAACAATTTATGAGAATTATTTGGGAATTTTAGGAGTGATGGAAATGAAGGTTGCTTCACAACCTAGGGCAATTTGAGTTATTCCTTTAATAGAAAAGGAATATTCCCAATGAAAAGAATATTGGGATTTGGGCTGGGATGAAAATGACAGGCTCTAGGGAAGGATTTGGGAATGACAAGCCACTTTGGAAACAAAGAAGAGTTCATCTTCTTCACTTTCCAGACCACAAAGCCACGGAAAAAGAAAACTCAAGCAAAAACCTCAGAAAAACAAAAGAAAAAGAAAGGGCCAAAAATCAGGATGTCACACCTTTATAGCCACCCAGTTACGTTGTGATGTTTGGTACACCCAAAGCATTCCTATGGTATCCGGGAGTTGCACAATCTCATGGTCTAAGGAAACGATACTTGACATTTGAAAAGCTCTTAGAAAACGAACTACACGATCTTGTGCTATGCTTAGGATTGGGTCTTGTCCATCACATCATTCTCCTAATGATGTGATCCCGTTATCAATGACATCCAATGTCCATGGTCAGGAAACCTGTCGGAGTAAACGGCCACGGGTAGCCTAACCAACTACCCCTGGCGCTTCAGCAAAATTATCAGGCCTTTGGGGCCTTCAAGCATTCCAAGCATTTTGGGCCGCCTTCCCTAGCCGGCCACCTCTAAAACCGACTCCCGGGAGGCGACCCAGCCTCACCGAATCCCCCCCCGAGGCGACTACGGGGTGGCCGACTCCGAGAAGCCGGCCAAGACCGCAACCACTCCTACATAACGGCGATATGATGGGATGTGGCCACCGTGCGGCCCACTACCCCCGAAGCCCGAGGCGGGCGTGGTTCCAGGAGGCCGTACGGGACGGACGTCTCCCGTGCGGCTCGGCACTGTAGCCATGCTGACCTCGACATCATCCCCGACCCCCTCTTGTACGACCCAAGCACCGCGGGCCCCTTCAGCCAGAGAGAGGCATGAAGGCGGCCCGGCCTTCTCCAGTCGACCGAGAGCATAGCCGGCCTCCCGAGGTCGGCTGATCCCCTCCTCGAAGCAGGAGCCCCATTAAGGAGACAAGGCGAGCTAAGGCTACGGTGATAGCCCCCGGGGCGGTCCACTGTAGCCACGCTTACCTCGACAAAGTCCTCGCCATCACAGGCGAGGCTACAGTAAGCAGCCGCCGACAAGACCCTAGGCGGTGGGGCCGGCCTGTCGACCAAGTAGCCGGCAGCCGACGGGACCCACCAGCCGGCGGGACCCAGCGGCTGGCGGAGAAGCCGGCGAGCATAGACACTGACGGCTGGGACCAGATCCCAGTCGGATTACCATTGTACCCCCGGGGAGTAGGCCTAAATAAACCCCCCGGAGCACCCATGCAAAGGGTTCGGACCCAAGCATAGTTGGCTTCTAAGCATAGAATGGCCATCTGAGCATAGCACACACACCATAGATAGAGAGAAGCAAGAGCTAGCCTTGTTCTTCCTCTCCCTTGATCTCGACAGCTCTAGGAGCAATTGTAGCTACCTTTCATCGATCTAGTGATCATGCGGAGACCCCGCAGAGCAGGACTAGGGGTGTTATCTCCTCGGAGAGCCCCGAACCTGGGTAAGATTCGCCGGCGCGCATGTCTACGCCTCATCCCGTTTCCAGGCACCGGCGACGTTTTATTGGCTCCCACAATGATAAGCCATCCTTTGGCATATGTCGCACCAACCACTCGACAAAACCATAACCATCTATTGATCAACGAGCTAGTCAACTAGAGGCTTACTAGGGACATGTTGTGGTCTATGTATTCACACATGTATTACGGTTTCCAGTTAATACAATTATAGCATGAACAATAGACAATTATCATGAACAAGGAAATACAATAATAACCATTTTATTATTGCCTCTAGGGCATATTTCCAACATGTAGATCATGCCTTGATATGCTCTTATTATTCTACTGCTACCATAACATCATCTTGTAATCCCATTTCAGGATTGCATTGGGCTAATAGATGGTACTCATGTCATTGCAAGCGTGACGAAGTCACAACCTGTAGCATATAGGGGGAAGCACTACACAAGTCAGAATGTGCTTGCTGCTGTTGACTTCAATCTGAAGTTCACATATGCGCTGGCTGGTTGGGAAGGATCAGCACATGATGCTATCATCCTAAGTGACAACATGTGTAGACCTAGGAGATGCTGGCTATGCATGTCGCCCAGATGTTCTTCCACCCTTCAGGAAAATCAGGTACCATCTGAATGAGTTCTCTGGTAGGAACTATTCAATATCAGACACTCTAGCCTTAGAGTAATGGCAGAGAGGGCATTTGGAGCTCTGAAGAATAGCTTTAAGATCCTGGATCAGAAGCCATTCCACCCTTACCCTACCCAGGTTAAGCTTGTTCTTGCACGTTGTATCATTCGCAACTAGATCCTACAATGGGGAATAGATGAACTTGTGCCAGAGGAGGAAGATGTGGCACCTGATGATGTGATCAGCATTGGCCATGGTGTGGAGGCATTTGACAACGAAGAGTGGAAGAACAAAAGGTTGGTCTAGGCTCAGGCAATGTGGGATAACAAAGGTCAGACAAGCATCTGAAGAAGAAGAAGAAGAAAAAGAAGAAGAGGAAGAAGAAGAAGAAGAAGAAGAAGAAGAAGATGTTGCACCAGCAGCAGGGCATTATGGATGGATGAACTATTTCCTCTCTTGTAAAAAAAATATCCCCTCTCTATGTATATTGATATAGATGGACTATTTCGATGGTGTTCATGTCTTTGGAACAAGTAGTAGCATGGGTCCGCTTGACTATAAGGAACTATTTATCTGCTTAGGTTTCTCTACTACTCCTTCCAGTGATCGGTATGCAATGCATGTGTCCGTAGACATGACAACTTGTCCATGGAAGTTCAACTACGGCGACCATCACGTTTCATCCACTGCCACTCGCGATTCCCACGATGCCGCTCCAACCCAGGGCACCACATCCCCCGACGTGCGCCTCACCCCTCTCGGCCGCATCGTCCCTCTGCCTTTGTGTGCATGACATGTGGGCCAACTGAAATGCGGTGAGCATCAAGTTTCTACAACAGCTACACACGATTCCCACGATGCCGCTCGAACCCATGACACCACACGTCCCCCGACCTGCGGCTTAGCCCTCTCGGCCCCACTGCCCCTCTGCCTTCGGGAGCATTACATGTGGACCAGCCACCTATCGGGTCCACATGTTATTGACTTAAAGTCAGGTGTCGTAAGGCACTGAAGCTCAGACCCAAGGGCCCCGAGAGGTAAATGTAACTCCTGCGCCAGGCCTGGTGGTGCTACCGCTGCACGAACTCGTGGAAAACTTGAGATTTGTTTCTTTACTATACATGCACGCAACAATTTAATGGACATTGTAATCTCAACATGTGATGGCGAGCTCTAAATTTGAATTTGAAACTTATAAAACAAAAAAAATTCAAACCAAATAAACTGGGAGAGAGGGAGTATACCGTTGGATGTGTCCCATACGAAACAAGTCCCCTGGTTTTTCACCACGAAGATGCGGTTAGAAACGAGCACAGCGTCTTGGTACTTGGGATTCGAAGGATCCACTCGTGGCGGCTTATCGACGAGAGGTGGATGTTATTGCTGCTCACTTCAATGGTTATCAAGTTGAGCATGTCGACTGGAGAAAGAATGAAGCGGCTGATGCCTTAAGCCGGTTGGGTTCTCAATGTAAACCGGTGCCACCTAATGTCTTTCTTGACGTTCTTCATAACCGGTCGGTCAAGTTACCTATAGAGGAGGATTTGGCTATTCCTGACCCGGAAGCTCAGTTGGTGGCGGCTCTTCATGTTATCCCTGATTGGACAGTTCCATATTTGGCATATATGACCCGGGGCGAGTTACCTGAAGATGAAACTTTGGTCAGGCAGATAATCCGGCGGTCCAAGTCAATGACTATTGTTAATGGGGAGTTGCATCATTGCAGTGTCACAGGGGCGTTTCAGCATTGCGTTTCTCCTGAAGAAGGCTGTGAGATTCTGCATGAGATCCACGAAGGAGATTGTGGTCATCATGCCGGTTCAAAATCTCTGGTAGCCAAAGCTTTTCGCCACGGTTTCTATTGGCTGACGGCTCACGCTGATGCTGAGGACTTGGTCAGAAAATGTGACGGTTGTTAGAAGTTTTCACGTCGAGCTCATGTTCCGGCTCAGGAGTTGAGAATGATTCCAATCACTTGGCCGTTTGCAACTTGGGGGCTAGATATGGTTGGACCTTTTAAGAGTTCCAAGGATAAGAAAACCCATCTTTTGGTGGCGGTTGATAAGTTCACTAAGTGGGTAGAGGCAGAGCCAGTCAGTAAGTGTGATGCGGCAACCATGGTTCAATTCATGAAGAAGGTGATTTTCCGTTTTGGCTTTCCACACAACATTATAACAGACAATGGCACTAATCTCTCCAAAGGTGCTATGAAAGAATTTTGTCAACGTGAGCATATCCGGCTTTATGTGTCGTCAGTGGCTCACCCCCAATCTAACGGTCAAGCTGAGAGAGCCAATCAAGAGGTCCTGAGAGGCATCAAGCCCCGACTTATGGTTCCTTTGCAGAGGACGCCGGGTTGTTGGGTGGAGGAGTTACCTTCCGTGTTATGGAGCATTAATACCACCCCGAACAGGTTTACGGGTTACACGCCTTTCTTCATGGTTTACGAAGCAGAGGCAGTTCTCCCTAGTGAGATCCGGCACGACTCACCTCACGTGGCGGCTTATGTTGAAGCTGACAATGAAAAAGCACGTCAAGAAGCACTGGACCTATTAGATGAGAAGCGAGACATAGCGGCAGCTCGTTCGGTGATTTACCAGCAAGATCTACGTCGGTACCACAGCCGTCGGGTTAAAACCAGAACTTTTCAAGAAGGAGATCTGGTGCTCCGGCTTGTCCAGGATCAGACTGATATGCACAAGTTATCCCCACCTTGGGAATGGCCCTTTGTGGTCAGCAAGACTCTGAACAACGGGTCATACTACCCTATCGATGTTCGAGAGCACAAAGACTCACGTAAGTCGGAGGAGGAGACCCACCGGCCGTGGAATATTGCTCATCTTCGGCCTTATTACACCTAAGCCACAGGCTCTTCTGATGTACATATTTTTGACAATGTATATATTATGATCAATATAATAAACTGGCATCCCTGCTAAAGCAGGGCCTTCGTCGTTTTTTCCTTAGTAAGTTTTTTGGTTACATGAGGGCTTCCGGTTTATGCTTGAAGTTATGATTACCCTTTGAACCGGCTTATCATCCAATTGAGAAAAATAGGCTTGGGGGTTGCTACCCAAGTTAAAAGGACCAAAGAGAGTCTGTTGCAAAAGCACAGCTCAAACATAGGTGCCCCTTGAGCACAACTCACAATATTACTTGGGGGCTCTTTTGTTCTAAAGAACACATGTTGCTATAACCCTTTTGATAGGATTCAAAGCCAGGCTTGGAAGCCAGGTGTATTCACCTAAAACCCCGGGTTATCCTGCCTTTTTAAGTAAGTCACTCCGCCCAGGTATTCCTGGAACGACCCGCCGAACGTTTGACAAGTCAATCTTATGCAGACCCTGAATTGTCAAAGTTAAAACAACGATTGGTTAATGTGAGGTCCATCTTAGAAGGTTTGTAAAATGGTTTAACTCAGTGGCCTGGCAGCCCATGAAAAGCCTCGATTTTCGGCCTGGCAGCCCATGAAAAGCCTCGTTTATCCTGCCTTTTTTCGCTTGTTTTTATTCAAACAGATTTTTTGTGGTTTATTTTGATGAGGCTTATCATGCTTTATGACCAATAATAATCCGGTGTTTATTAACCCGGCCTGGTTTCTGCCTATAAGTCACCAGTATGAGATAAAAATAATCTGGTGTTTATTAACCCAGCCTGGTTTTTGACTATAAGTCGCCAGTATAAGGTAACATAATATCCGGTGTTTATTAAACCGGCCTGGTTTGTTTCATAAACCGGCAATATAATTTCCTGTGTTCAAATTTTGGGTTATTACCCTTATACTGGCTTGGTAAACCAACAGTGTGATCAAATATCACAGGTATGCTATATGCTCAATTATATGGTTATTCTTGAGTCCAGCCTTGGTTATAAACTATGTTATTGGGCATGATTACCCGTCTAGCGGTAAACCGCCAGGACACTTTTTATCTGTTATATGCAGGACCAGATTCCACATTGCTAAATCTCATGAGCAAACATAGCATATCTTAACATGGCGGATTAACAGTGTCATGCAACGTAAATATGCACGATGGCATATCAGATCAAGAGTTTAAAACTTGCCTATTACAAGGCGCTTTGATGCCCAAAACAATAATGGTTTTCAACAAGTCTTGCAGAATGCGGAAGCTAAACCGGCCCCCGATTTATGAATCTTCGCCGAGCTGACTTGAAGGTTGCGGATCATCCTACGCCGTTTCATCCTCCTCCTCTGTACCCAGTGGCTGGAAGTCAATGATTGCCCAATCGATCCCAGTTAAGGCTTTAAATACAGCTTCATCACTTATAAGTGTGGAGGGGTCAACATCAGGGGCATAAGTATGCTTACGGATTGGAGGATTAAGAGTTGGAGCATCATACGTTGGCGCATTAACTCGCTTATTGTCGGCATCATAAATCGACTGATAATGTGACAGATCGGTCTCTTCATCCAATTTGCTAGCCAATGGGCGCATCTCCTTCGTCAAGGCTCTAAGGTCATCATTATCAAAGTCTGATCCGTCCTCCTTTATGCTCGGATAGCCGTTTCCCACATCAGCCGGATCAAGATCAGGTATCCACGCTTTGGCCCGAGTTAGTGCGGTAAGAGCACCTGCCCTTGCAACTGATCTTTTTAGCTCTTCAAACCGGGCAGGCATCATCGATAGCCTCTCTAATGTTTCCTTGATCAAAGTTGGGGGGCTTGTTGTGGGAAGCCGTGCAGATGATCCGCTATGCAGCGGTATATAATTGCTCTATAAGTGTATAGGCAGCCTTCAGTTTCTTCCGCATATCCGGGCAAAGATGAGCGATGCAAGATCCTGCATCATCATAAACGTCGGTAAACCGGCAGTTTTATAGATATTACATGTTTTAAGCTTATGAAGAGGCTCTTTACCGAAAACAGCAGAAGTCATGGCATTTATTTGTCGTTTCAAGCCAGTCAGTTCCTCTGCTACCGGATTAAGGGCCGCTTCAGCGTCCTCAACCCTCTTCAGCAGAGTTGCCTTCTTTGTGTCCCAGCCTGCCCGCTCGCCCTTGAAGCTCTCCTTCAGTTTTTCCATGGTTGCTAAAGCGCTGGTCAGCTCCTCTTTGGCCTTGGAAGTTTCTGCTTGTTGAGATTTGATATTTTCTTGAAGGTCCACGATTTGGGATTGTTTTTTTCTCAGCTTAGCCTACAAGAGACATGCAATTTATGAATTGGCAGTACATATTTGAAGTCCCAAGCACATAACAAGTTATACACTTGGCACTTGGGGGCTAATGTCTATTGCTTCTTATAAGAAATTTTTGCAAGTCCCAAGCTTAATACAAATGTTATTCTTGGCACTTGGGGGCTAATGCATATTTGCTCAAGTTAAAGTTATGGATTTTATCTTCCACCAATCCGCTTGGTGGTCCATCGGTTTACAAAAATGTTCAACAAGAGTTTTTGAGACTTACAGCAGAAAAAGTCCCGGTTAATCTTGAAAAGATAAAACCGGCCCTTGGGGGCTACATAGGTGAAATTGAAGAATTATTATTCTAATGTCCCGGTTCATCTTGAAAAGATAAACCGGCCCTTGGGGGCTACACAGGCAAAGTTGAAGTATTTTACAAATCCTGGTTCATAAAGGTATTATAAACCGGCCCTTGGGGGCTATTGGATTGATAGTCTAAACTGATCATAACGGAGGAATAATTATGCAGAGATTAGCAGCATTTACCTCATATCGCTCCTTCATCATGTTCACTAAACCGACTTCATAGTCACGGCTTGTGTACAAGCGGTTTAAAAATCCAGAATGGATATCTTGGGCGCTGAGGTGGGCATAGCTTTCCAAGTCTATTTTCCACTTTCCCTTGTCAACAACAGATATTTCTTCTTTCGCACTATGTTTTGACAGAGCAATGGGGTTGACAGGGGTTGTGTAGCCAAAGCCAGTAACTATAACATCATCCATTTTGTCATCAGCAGCTTTGACTAGGCTTGGCGGTTTATCAACAGCTTTGACTGGGCTTGGCGGTTTATCTACATGACCTGTCGGATCAATTTCCATCTGTTCAACAAAGATTTCATGATCTTGCGGTGGCGGATCATCAAGAATAGCATCAACATTTGGTTCAAATTATTCTGGGGTCTTTTCCGGATCAACTGTCGTGTTATCATCAGTCGGTTTATTCAACTTGGCCTTTTTGCTGGGTCTAGCCTTGGCTCTGAATGGGACGAACATAAAGGTTAGTATAGTAAGCAAACATAAGGTATAAAGGGTTAATTTAATATGCTTACCCAGGAACAGTTTTGAGGGGCGGAAGTTGTGTCCTTGTGGACTTGCCAGAAGATGAATGAGAAGTTCCCTGATAGTTTGAGTCAGATGGATTAAGAGGTTGTCGGACATAACCCGCCTTGGGATAAAATGTGTCAAAAATATGAGAGACCTCTGGGCGGGTTTACGAACCGGCGTGTTCGGTAAACCGGACGAAGTGACCACATGACCGCTATGCCGGGTTGTGCGGCGATCTTCGTGTTGTTGTTTCTTCAAAAGAAAGTTTGGATCCAAGTGAGCTAGGGGGTGAGAAAATCTTACTTTCCAGCTTGCTTGTCGGGTTTTTTGTGTGGGCAGAGGGTCTGAACTGGATGAGAGAATAATTACCTCTATGTCACTTGCGTGGCTAGCTTCTGCGTCGTCCTGATAACAATCATTGTCTATGAGGTGTATGAAAAATGAGCCAAGTGAATCAAGTTCTACCTCTGACTCCGGATTATCATTATCAATGATTAACTCGGAAGATTCAGCGGTTTTCTTCTTGACAGGTATCTTCGTGACCTTGATCTTGGCGCGGGGTGTTTTTGCCGGTTTATCCTGCGGCTTCCTTTTCCAGAATGGATCATCGCCCTGTTAAAAATTAAAAAAGGTTATAAGGGAGCACTAAAAACATGGATTAGAACAGGAGTTAAGTAATTCTTATAGATGGCGGTTTATTTGTGATGCAGAAAGGACTAAGCCCCGTTTTACTGTAGTCGGCCACCGATTCATCCAGCATTTTCTTGACACATTCAGTAATTTCAGCATCAGTCAGCTGAATGTCAGTGTGCCGTTGAGGGTCTTTCACATCCCCCGTGTACTCACACATTAAACCGGAGCGACGGCTTAAAGGCAAAATGCTCCAAGATACCCAGCAACGGA
Source organism: Triticum aestivum (assembly GCF_018294505.1). Lineage (NCBI taxonomy): Eukaryota > Viridiplantae > Streptophyta > Magnoliopsida > Poales > Poaceae > Triticum > Triticum aestivum. The sequence continues at coordinate 48,435,741 of NC_057796.1, forward strand.
AAAAGTCTATGCCTGTCAAACCGTTGGCCACAAAGGCCCTGAGCTTTGAGAGCTGTGGGGCATATTTGGCCCGTTCCTTGGCACTGAGTCTTTGGGGGAGTGGATGTGTACCGGCAAGCCGATGAGCACAGTAGCCCGGCAGAGGGTTTTCACCAGCTGGAGACGTGTCGTGACAATAGAACCAAGTTTGATTCGAATCCTTGTGGTGGCGGTGATGATTGGCATGAGGGAAGCTGGCGTCTTTCCTTTTATGAATTGACACCCCGCCAAGTTCAGTATTGGGCCCATCAGTAAACTCGGTACGGCGGTTTAAGTAGAAGAAAACTCTAAACAGTTCGACTGAGGGCTCTTCTTGTAAGTAACCTTCACAAAAAACTTGAAAGTTGCAAATATTGGACACATAGTTAGTTTCGATATCTTGAGGGTGAAGTTGGAAGATGTGAAGCACGTCACAGAAATTTTTTGATCCGGGAGGTTTAAACCCTCGGCTCAGATGATCAACAAACACAACCACTTCACCATCCTTGGGCTCAGGAGGATTTTCTAGACCGGGGGCTCTCCAATGGATGTCATCCTTTTTTGATAAAGCGCCAGTTGTAACACATCCGTTCAGTTCTTCTTCTGTAACTCGAGAAGGAACCCAGTTGCAAGAATAAAAAGACCTGGTCATTTATTTCGACAACCTGGAGGAAGGTTTGTGCCGGTTTAAGATTCAGGATTAATCCGTTAAAGGTTAAAAGGCAGAAAGCATTCAAACATGCAAGTACGATAAACCAGAGATTGATATTATCAAGTTGCAGAGATGAGCAATTGGCGGTTTAAGAGGGGACTAATGGTACATGGCAGGTTATTATTTTCTGAAGTCAAACCGCCTGTATGGATATTGAAAGTATAGATCTGAAAGCTGGAAATGGCTAAGTGATGAAAAACCGGTTTCACAGATTATGCATTGCAATTTCACATCTACCGCGTGTCAGAAAAAGAAAAAATATTCTGACCTAAATATTGGTACTTGAGAAGTTTATGAAATTCCAGATTGGGCTTTCGACATAAAAGAGATGATTTGATGGAAAGAGGGGCTATTACTACTACCGCGCAGGAATATATCAAGGTTGAATCCGCCATTTATGCTACGGTGAAGAATAGGGGAAGAACAGCGATGAACCCCCATGAGCTCGTGTGAACCCTAAACAGATCTACGGAGGGAAGGAAGAACTTACTGAAGTTGTTGAATGGCGGAGGTGCGCGAGTGGAGTCTGGTGCGAACAGGGTGATGCAACGGCCAACGTTGAGGCAGAAGCTTGACGGCGGCGGCGGGGCTCGAGCGTGAGGGCATTGCGAGGAAGACGATGAGACGAAGAGGCACGAGGGGGGAAAAGTGAAAGGGACCCCCGGTCCTATTTATAAGGCGAATGGATAAGTGGCAAGTGCGGGAATTGAGGAGGGCAAAAAACGGATCTGTCGATGTGTAGACGCCTCGGTTTTCGGAGATTCATTAAAGAAAAGGAGATACATTAAAAGATTTGGGTTCTATGTAAAGTTAGTGGCAGGTGACGTCACGGCGGATTATCATGATTCCAGAAGATGACGTCATGGCGACTTATAAGTTTCGTGAAGGTAATGAAGGAGGGATTTTTCTAAGTGTTGAAGATTGATGTGAATAAATTCAAATCAACCTGGGGCCTAATGTTGGGGCTATAACTATTGAGTATAAACTGCCTAGGAGGGGCTGGGTTATGCTCATACGGATTTACCCGTATTGAAGCCCGTGAAGACATAGAAGATGGTGCTTTACAAAGGAGACTTAATAGCAAGGCCCAAAGCCCAAAGGCGGGTTGAGGCCCATATATGTAAACCGCCATAAGGTGTATGACTTGTATGATAAGATAGGAAAGAGTAGATACCAAGCCGGACACGTTTATCAGCCAGACGGGATTCTGTGAACCGACTGGGCGTCAACCTGTGCATATAAAGGGACGACCCAGCGGCGGTTTAGGGACAGAAAACAACACATCGAGAACCAGGTCAAGCGTATTCACTCCCTGGTCATCTAAACCCTAGCAATACCACCTCAAACTGGATTAGGCCTTTACCTTCACCGCAAGGGGCCGAACCAGTATAAACTCCTTGCGTCCTTTGTCCTGATTAACCCCTTTAAGCTAACCTCGTTGCGATGGCTCCACGACTAAGTCCTCACACTAGGACATCTGCCGTGACAATTCCACAACAAGATCCTTGCCCTAGCTCGCCGGTGCTCTCTCTCTCCCCCATCACCTTGCTCACTCTCTAGCTTGAACCAAGAAGAAGAAAGAAGAGAGAACAGAGGGCACACAGTGGACATGACGAGGTTTTCCGGCACATGAACGCCACCGCAACAATGGTCTTTTCCTGAGCACAAACTCGATGCCTCAGCTATTACAACGATCACCGCATGGGGTTTCCCAAATAAAAAAGATCACCGCATGGGTCTTATATCTAGCGCCAGCGCCAGCGCACGCGCCCACGCCCCATCTACCTCGTGCGCACGATCCACCCTCTCCGCTCGTGCCCACGACGCACTTCGACAAGCGCGGTCCATGGCGGGCCTCCAACAGATCGCCCACGAGCACCCTGTATGTCTCGCCAACAGCGTAGCCCTACACACAGGCACACGGTGTACTTGTGTACGGACACGCCCGTGCACCACGCGCACGCACACACCCACACTTGCCACAGACCCGATGCGACCTAGTCTGCATCTAACGTGTCCGGCGCGCGCACGCACCCGACTCGGCTCGCCGTGGCTTATTGCCAACAGGCATCCCACGAGAGCATGGTGCATGTCCTCCTCTGCGTGTCCACACATGGTGCATGTTGGATTCAGTTGAATGTGCATGTAGGTCTTGGTAGCTTGCGTTGCAAGAGCCCCCTGAGCAGCTTTCCATGCGAAGATACAGACTTTAGCCGGCGCCCCATTTTTCCATACAAGGTCCCGGGCCGGCCGTCGCCCATCTGGCCAGATGCTAGCTCGAGGCCCCGTTGCTCTGCGCGGCCATGTATTCCTGCGTGGCCAATGCCAACCTTGGACAGCTCCTCCTTCACACGGCGTCCTAAGACTAACCATAGTGGGAGTAACATAGGTAGTAACATCACACATATCTAGATAAACTAAATGATGTGGCAAGCAATAAATGAAGAAAGAAAGGAAAGTAGTAACGTAACTAGTTACTAGTAGTATGAGTAACATCACACATATCTTGTGGAGATGAAAATCTGCCAATACTAGTCGGGGGGGTTTAATATCATCAGGAGGAGAGATGAATAGAATAATGACAATTTTGATGGACGTTGGTCTATGATGTTTAACATGATTATCGAGAGTCTCAATTTGAGAGAAATAGAGCTCACCGGTAGAGAGTTTACATGGGCCAACTCGTTGCCTATTCTGACTTGTGAAAAGCTGGATAGGGTACTTGCTAGTGTGGAGTGGGAACAAAAATATCCGTTGGTGTCGGTCCATGCGATGCAGATAGCGATCTCGGATCACACACCACTTCTTTTAGACTCGGGTGAGGCTACCCATGTGGCAAATAAAAATATCTTCTCCTTCGAGCAAAGCTGGGTTGAGCGAGAAGGATTTATGGAGATGATTGCACGAGAATGGGCTAAGCCGGTTATTGGAAGGACACATGTTGAGAGATGGCAAAATAAAATTAGCCATCTCCGGCAGTTTCTGAGAGGTTGGGCCACAAATTAGAGTGGGATTTACAAACAAGAAAAAGAGCGTCTTACTCAATTGATTGAGGCACTAGACTTAAAGGTTGAAGCCACTGTTCTTTATGTTAATGAGCAACGAACCAAGAGGCTGAGCAAGGTCTACGAGCTCTTTTGAGAGAGGAGAAGCTGAAGTGGGCATTGCGTGCGAAAACGCTTAAGGTTGTCCAAGGGGACGACAATACACAATTCTTCCATATGGTTGCAAATGGTAAGCATAGGAAGAAGAAAATCATACAGCTTGAACAGGACGAGGGGACAATAGTGGGACATGAAAATCTGAAAGCATATATCTCTAATTATTATAAAAAACTTTTTGGACCACCGAATACAACTACGGTGTCACTTGATGAATCTGTGATTGATGATATACCTCAATTACAGGCAGCACAGAATAATGTTCTCTCTACACCATTTACTGAAAAAGAGGTTCATCAGGCAATATCCCAAATGAAGCCGAATAAAGCACCGGGACCAGATGGGTTTCCAGCTGAATTCTATAAGAAATGTGGGCATATTATTAAAGATGATCTTATGCCTATGTTTCACGAATTTTTTCGACGGCCATTTGGAGTTGTTTCATCTTAACTTTGGTACGATAATGCTGCTACCTAAGAAAGATGAGGCAATTCGGATCGAACAATTCCGGCCCATTTGTCTGCTGAATGTGAGTTTCAAAATTTTCACAAAGGTTGGAACCAATAGATTGACACAAATTGCTCATTCAGTGATCCAGCCAAGCCAGACAGCGTTCATGCCGGGACGACACATACTAGAAGGGGTGGTCGTTCTACATGAAACGCTTCATGAGATCCACTCAAAGAAACTGGATGGGGTTATCTTCAAGTGGACTTTGAGAAGGCGTATGATAAAGTAAAGTGGCCTTTTCTTCAAGGGGACCGTAGTAATTTCAAAAAAATTCCTACGCACACGCAAGATCATGGTGATGCATAGCAACGAGAGGGGAGAGTGTCTTCCATGTACCCTCGTAGACCGTAAGCGGAAGCGTTATGACAACGCGGTTGATGTAGTCGTACGTCTTCACGATTGACCGATACCGAACGTACGGCACCTCCGCGATCTGCACACATTCAGCTCGGTGACGTCCCACGAACTCACGATCCAGTAGAGTTTGAGGGAGAGTTCCGTCAGCACGACGGCGTGATGACGGTGATGATGATGCTACCGACACAGGGATTCGCCTAAGCACCGCTACGATATGACCGGGGTGGATTATGGTGGAGGGGGTCACCGCACACGGCTAAGAGATCAATGATCAACTTGTGTGTCTATGGGGTACCCCCCTCCCCCGTATATAAAGGAGTGGAGGAGGGGGAGGGGGCCGGCCTCCTAGGCGCGCCCCAAGGGGAGACCTACTCCCACCGGGAGTAGGACTCCAACCCTTCCAAGAGTATGAGTAGGAGGGAAGGAAGGAGGAGAGAGGGGAAAGGAAAAAGGGGGTTGCCCCCCCTTCCTTTTCCATTTCGGACTAGAGGGGGAGGGGGCGCGCGGCCTGCCCTGGCCGCCCCTCCTCTTCTCCACTAAGGCCCATGAGGCCCAGTACACTCCCCGGGGGGTTTCGGTAACCCCCTGGTACTCCGGTATTTGTCCGAACTTACCCGGAACCCTTCCGAAGTCCAAATATAGTCATCCAATATATCGATCTTTAGGTCTCGACCATTTAGAGAATCCTTGTCATGTCCGTGATCATATCCGGGACTCCAAAATATCTTCGATACATCAAAACACATAAACTCATATTACGGATCGTCACCGAACGTTAAGCGTGCGGACCCTACGGGTTCGAGAACTATGTAGACATGACCGAGACACGTCTTCGGTCAATAAGCAATAGCGGAATCTGGATGCTCATATTGGTTCCTACATATTCTACGAAGATCTTTATCGGTCAAACCACATAACAACATAGGTTGTTCCCTTTGTCATCGGTATGTTACTTGCCCGAGATTCGATCGTCGGTATCTTAATACCTAGTTCAATCTCGTTACCGGCAAGTCTATTTACTCGTTCCATAATGCATCATTCCGTAACTAACTCATTAGTTACATTGCTTGCAAGGCTTATAGTGATGTGCATTACCGAGAGGGCCCAGAGATACCTCTCCGACAATCGGAGTGACAAATCCTAATCTTGATCTATGCCAACTCAACAAGTGCCATCGGAGACACCTGTAGAGCACCTTTATAATCACCCAGTTACGTTGTGACGTTTGGTAGCACACAAAGTGTTCCTCCGGTATTCGGGAGTTGCACAATCTCATAGTCATATGAACATGTATAAGTCATGAAGAAAGCAATAGCAATATACTAAACGATCAAATGCTAAGCTAACGGAATGGGTCAAGTCAATCAAATCATTCTCTAATGATGTGATCCCGTTAATCAAATGACAACTCATGTCCACGACTAGGAAACTTAACCATCTTTGATTCAACGAGCTAGTCAAGTAGAGGCATACTAGTGACACTTTGTTTGTCTATGTATTCACACATGTACTAAGTTTCTGGTTAATACAATTCTAGCATAAATTATAAACATTTATCATGATATAAGAAAATATAAATAACAACTTTATTATTGCCTCTAGGGCATATTTCCTTCAGTGTCCCACTTGCACCAGAGTCAATAATCTAGATTACACAGTAATGATTCTAACACCCATGGAGTCTTGGTGTTGATCATGTTTTGCTCGTGAGAGTGGCTTAGTCAACGGGTTTGCAAAATTCAGATCTGTATGTATCTTTCAAATCTCTATGTCTCCCTCCTTGACTTGGTTGCGGATGGAATTGAAGCGTCTCTTGATGTGCTTGGTTCTCTTGTGAAATCTGGATTCCTTTGCCAAGGCAATTGCACTAGTATTGTCACAAAAGATTTTCATTGGACCCGATGCACTAGGTATGACACCTAGATCGGATATGAAATCCTTCATCTAGACTCCTTCATTTGCTGCTTCCGAAGCAGCTATGTACTCCGCTTCACACGTAGATCCCGCCACGACGCTTTGCTTAGAACTGCAGCAACTGACAGCTCCACCGTTCAATATAATACGTATCCGGTTTGTGACTTAGAGTCATCCGGATCAGTGTCAAAGCTTGCATCGACGTAACCATTTACGATGAGCTCTTTGTCACCTCCATAAACGAGAAACATATCCTTAGTCGTTTTCAAGTATTTCAGGATGTTCTTGACCGCTGTCCAGTGATCCACTCCTAGCACTACAAAAAAAATACACTTCCGTGATGATACATGTTTGTCACAGTAGGTCGCGTTTTCTGTCATGCATGTACATCCATGACAAATTTATGACAGAATCAAGATAGTCATACCTGTGCTGTCGTAGAAGTGTTCCATGACATTGCCAAAATTATCATCACGGAAGTGTCCACTTCCATGACGATAAATCGCGCGTCACAGAAGTGCTTTCGTCAAGGGTAACCAACACGTGGCATCCACCGTAACGGAACGCCGTTAAGCTATTGGGTCGGATTTTGGATCCGATAACCCGTTAACAGCCACGACCAATGCCGATTTTCCACGTGTAAAATTCTCATTGGCTGACGGATCCACGCGTCAGCTCCGCATTGGCACAGGTGTCACTCATCCAACGGTCGAGATGGGCCTATGATATGTTGACACGTGGACCGGCCAAAAAGTGGCCCACAAAGTTTAAATGGGCCGGCCCAACCAAAGGCCCATAAGATTTAGCGGACCATAATGGGCCGGCCAGCTAAAGGCCCACAAAATTTAGCAGACCATAATGGGCCAGCCAAGCTAAAGGCCCACACGATTTTGTAGACCATAATGGGCTGGCCCAGCTAAAGGCCCACAAGATTTTGCGGACCACAATGGGCCAGCCCAGCTAAAGGCCCACAAGATTCTGCATACCATAATGGGCCGGCCCAGCTAAAGGCTCAACATTCTCTGCCAAATTGGCCCGTCAACAGCCTATCCTAAACTTGTCATCAACACGGCCCATCGTCACTTCTGGCCCGTTAACAGTCCGCTAAGTAATTGGGCCGAATTACGGCCCGGTGTATTTCCGGCCTGTTAAAGGTCCGGCTTCATTTGGGCCCATTTACAGGCCATCAAAACTTTCGGCCCATAAACGACCGTGAAGGATTTGGGTCATACTCGGCCATGTCTAACATTCGGCCTGTTAGAGGCCCACTATAGCTTTAGGCCACTTTCGGCCTGTTGTCATTTTCGGCCTGTTAACGCCGGACGTAAACCATGGGCCATATGTGGCCTAATGTCATATCGGGCTCATTAATGGCCCATATAAAAATGACGATAATCTAGCCCGACCGAAGTTCCGGCCTGTTAAAGGCCCGTGTATTAGGTCGACGCATTTACGGCCCGTCCCAATTTCGGCCTGTCAAAGATCCGCATCGTAAATGGGCCACCATTTCGGCCTACTAAGTACAGTGGGTTATTTGGCACAATCAGGGCTCAATCTCACTTTCGGTCTATTAAAGGCCCATGTTTTTTATGGGCTCGAGATATTTACACCTATAAACGGCCTATTTTTACTGAGGGCCCAAATTATGTTTAGGCCTGTTAAAGGCCCACTATGGGCACAGGCCTACCAGAAAAATATGAAAGCTTATGCTGATTTAGGTCCAGATATTTTTAGTGGGCTACATGCCAATTTCGGCCCGTAATCGTTTTTAGCCCAATTGGAATGGGCCCGACGAATGTTGGCATGTTGGGCTCCTACGAAGCTTTCGGACGAATACATTACTAAGATAAACCTACACTATACAAAAATAGCGTCGTAATTATTGTAGCCTGAGGCAGCATCATAAATGTTGTATCACAACAAAATAAATTCCAACCATACAACAAAAGGCCTGTTGGCATAAAGTTTACAATCCTTCCAAATAAAGGCACCATTAGATGTATAGAAGCACATATCATTTGACCTGAGTGCTAATGTTTCAGGTTGTAGAATCTGATGGAGCAGCACGATCTCCACCTTTTTCCGCCATTGCTCTTGAACAACGAAGTGAATGTCTGATAGTCTGGTTTTAAAACCATTCATATCCTGACGACATTTCTCAACCACTATTCTTGTTTCCGAAACAACGTCCATTAGGGATTGGACTTGTGTCTGGAGCACAAATATATCACTCTGTCTAGCAGGAAGATTTTGTTCAGTAGGTGATTTGGACGAGGTTACCTTGACAACAACCCAGAATTACGCAGGAAGGTGCTTTTTGCACTGTTAGTGGAGAGATACTGACGCACTGCAGCAAGAGGTGACATTGTGCCTGTAGTAGCCTCGTCACCTTCAGGTGGTTGTGGCTGTTCAATCATTTGTTCCATAGCTTCCTGAAAGTTTGAACTTGTAGATTAGTGTACCAGATAAGTTCTAATGAGACAAAAACAAACAAAGTAGGTTAAACGTTTATACATAACTTATTTTGCTGAACTACTGTAATACATTAGCATGTATTGTAGTGCCAACTACATAATAAAATCACTTTCGGAACATATGTCCATGTAGCATGCCTACTGTATTGTCTATTTCCTCACATTCGTTGACATCTAAGGATAAAGAGACATGGTTTAAAGTAGGATGAACATAGTATGACATCATTCATATCATGGGCAAACAGATATAAAACAAACAGGCTATTTTATCATTGTGTGCGCACGTGAACATCACAACTAGATTACAGATCAAGACCAAAAGAATATCCTTCATCTCTTTTAAACCATGTAAGGTGAAATGATACATTAAGACAACTGTGAATAAAAGTGAACGGAGTAACTGACATTGGCTGCAAACCAAGTAGTTAAATGAACACATCACAGTACTAATCAGTTCAAGGCAGGGGGAGTAAGGACTTACAACAGCGGCTTGAACTGGTGTGCTCATGCCCTTCATCTTGCTGGTGTGGCAATCCTTGAAGATTTGCACTGCATTCGGTTCAGGTTCTTTTTCGTCCGCACGGGCTTTCCTCTGTATTTGGAACAAGTCAATATAGATACGATAATATGGCACAAAAAAAAGAAGGAAGTAGCAGCTATTTACAAGAGCCTCACAGTGTGCAATATAGCTACGAGATCCTGTTCTCTGTTGAAATTTCACTTTAGAACGGTTGGTTTTGTTGTTCAAATAGTTAGCCTAGAAGAAGATACACTTGTAAGGCACATACATAAATACAAGTTCAATATGTGGTCCGATCAAATACATATAGCCTACCTGATACTTTGGATCCGACCAGTGTTTAACGAGAGTTGTCCAGTCTTCATCTGTAATATATTCCAGTGGAGATGTTTGGGCGATTTCATTGTTAGCCTTGCCTTCAAAGTGAGATTATCTAAGGTGGTACCGATACTGTCGCGGAGCAGACTGAAAAACATGAGTGCATGCTTGTTTAGTTGCATCATCTTTCGGATCCAACTTGAACCTCATCTGTTGAAAAAAGAATGTGAGTTTTATTAGGAGGAAGCTAGAAAGTATGGGACAGAGCAAGACAATATTACTAATTGCGATGAATAACATTACTTACGGATAAATGGTCAAGGAAGGTGTTAAACTAGGTATTGTCTTTCTCATTCCTGTACTAGATCCACGTTGGGAGGATACGTGCATGACACCTAACGGCAACGGCTGCCTCTGATACTAACTTGGTTGACTCTGTAGCATCACGTGGCCTTTTTAAACCTGCCTCAAAATGGATCTCCATTCTTCCTCCTTTAGATTTTGTTAATCTGTCAAGCATTATCCCCGATGTCTGTTTCCGCTTGCGCCGTGGTGCTAGTTCAACAACGAATATGGAAAATGTTAGTGTACATCAAACTATGAGAGTACATATAAAGGAGCATGCAACTGCAACTTGACTCGGTCAGGTACCGTCTTGGTGTTGATGCTCATGAGGTTCATCTGATCTTGCCAAGTCCTGTTGTGTCAGCAGTGCTTCGGAAGTAGTGTTAGGTGTGAAGGCAGCTTGGGAACTGGCCAGTTCCGGAGCAAACGAACGAGTAACTGGTTGAGATGCTGAAGCGGATGCTGCAGCTGGTGGAGCAGGTGATACTGTGTTTGTAGATTTAGCCGATGGACTTGGACCTTCTACTGCACTATAAGTACCAGCAGAATCTCGACGGCAGAAACTTTTCCGTTTCACCCGACGAGTAACAGCACTCCCTACTATATTATTTTCCTTGCTCTTTTTTGACTTTGCCATGTCAAGCTGTACCCACAACATAAAAGAATAAAATCACTCTTCAGAACTCACTGATGCATGATACAGACAAGAAATACTTTTGATGTAAGACAATCGTATGAGGATGGAATATGTAAGAAAAACAGGACGTCATGACATATTCACAGCTACGATGTGCAAACTAAGCAGAAGGATTTTCAAGAAAATAGAAGTAATGCAAGTTAGACACCATATGAAAGATGCAACTAATATTACTCTGCCAAGTTAAAAGTGTCTTGTCATAAGTGGCAATTCGAAAAATTAGAAGCAGTACAACGTTGAAATCAATGCAAGATGCAACGACTATCAAACTACCATGTTAAAAGCGTCCAATCATGAGTGACTGATGCGGGATACACAACAGCAGTACTTTGATGTAAGAACATGGTACGATAGATAGATGCAGTATATTCTAGACACAGAAAGCCATGTCATATGCACATGTATAACGTATAAACTCAGCAGGTGCAATTTAATCAAAATAGAAGAAATACAGGCTAGACAACATATGCAACATGAAACCAATTATCACACTGTCGACTTAGAGCAAGCACCTGCGATGGTGGAGTATGGGAGATGAACTCATCATGTAGACTTGGGACTTCAACTTCATTAGCAGTAGCAGTGGCAAATCTAGAGAGTCTCTGTTTGCGTCGGTGCGGAGGACCACCAACATCCCCTAACTTACTCTTTTCCTTCCTATTTTCTGATATTGCCTTATGAAGTCAAAACCACAAGAAGATGAAGAAATTAGCTCTGCATAACTGGTTGATGCATGATACAGACGAACACTACTTTGATGTAAGGCAAGTGCGGGATAGGAGGATGGAATATATACAAAAAAAGACAGCGTTTCATATTCACACGTACGATAGGAGGATGGAATATGTATGAAAAAATAGTAAGCGGAAGGCATTTCAACAAAATTAGAAAAAATGAAAGCTAGGCACCATATGAACATGCAACCAATATCAATCTATTAGGTAAAAAGTGTCTCGTCGTAAGTGCCATTTCAAGAAATTAGAAGCAGTACAAGCTAGAAGACAATGCAAGATGCAACCTACATCACAGTCCCAAGTTAAATGTGTCTTATGGGAAAGTGATCGTTGCAGGTATAAGTTGTAAGCTACGCAGATGCAATTCAACATAATCAGAAGCAATACAAACTAGACATCATACGGAAAACGCAACCACGTATAACAGTTCCAAGTAGGAGCAAGCACCTGTGATGGTGGAGTAGGGGAGATGTGCTCATCATGTACACGTATGTTCTAGAAACAGGAACACATGTCATATTCATAGGCATTATGTGTAAAGTAAGCAGATGCAATTCAAGTTAGAAGCAATACAAGCTAGACATCATACGCAACATGCAACCACATATAATAGTGCCAAGTTGGAGCAAGCACCTGTGATGGTGGAGTAGGGGAGATGTGCTCATCATCTACACAGCTACGTTGACTGTCCAGCCTTGTGTTGTCTTGCGAATCTTGTTGGGAGGATGGCGGAGTAGAATCTGTAGAGACCCCCTATTTGAGTTGCTCCGAAGGACCACCATCATCCACTGTCGGACTAATTTCCTTCAGCTGTAATGATTTTGCATTGTGAAGTCAAACCGATAAGAAAAAGGAATAAAATTCGCTCTTCAGAACACATTCATGCATGATACTGACGAACACTACTCGGATGAAAGGCAAACACATGATGCGAGGATGGAATATGTATGAAAAATAGGGCGGTGTGACATATTCACACCTATGATGTGGTAACTAAGCAGAAGGCATTTCAACAAATTAGAAGCACTGCAAGCTAGACACCATATGAAAGATGCAACCAATATCACTCTGCCAAGTTCAAACTGTATGGCGTTTCAACAAATTAGAAGCAGTACATGCTAGAAAGCATATGCAAGACACAACCAATATCACAGTGGCGACTTAAAGGTGCCTTATCATAAGTGACTGATGCGGGATATGCAAGAATAGTAGTCTGATGTAGAAACAGGAACACATGTCATATTCACAGGCATTATGTGTAAAGTAAGCAAATGCAATTCAACAAAGTTAGAAGCAATACAAGCTAGAAATCATACGCAACAGGCAACCACATATAATAGTGCCAAGTTAGAGCAAGCACCTGTGATGGTGGAGTAGGGGAGATGTGCTCATCATCTACACAGCTACGTTGACTGTCTAGCCTTGCGTTGTCTTGCGAATCTTGTTGGGAGGATGGTGGAGTAGAATCTTTAGAGAACCTCCGTTTTAGTTGCTCGGAAGGACCACCATCATCCAATGCCTTGCCAATTTCCTTCAGCTTTATTGATTTTGCATTGTGAGGTCATACCGACAAGAAAAAGGAATATTATTCGCTCTTCAGAACTCATTCATGCATGATACTGACGAACACTACTCTGATGAAAGGCAATGTCATGATACAAGGATGGAATATGTACGAAAAAATGGACGGCTTGACATATTCACACCTATGATGTGGTAACTAAGCAGAAGGCTCTTCAACAAATTAGAAACACTGCAAGACACCATATGGAAGGTGGAATCAATATCACTCTGCCAAGTTAAAACTGTCTCATCATAGGTGGCGTTCATCAAACAAGAAGCAATACATGCTAGAAATCATATTCAAGACGCAAACCGATGTCACACTACCAACTTAAAGGTGTCCCATCATAAGTGACTGATGCAGGATACACAAGAAGAGTAGTTTCATGTAAGAACATGGTGTGATAGACAGATATAGTATGTACCAAAAACAGGAAAGCGTGTCACATTCACATGTATCATGTGTAAGCTAACCAGATGCAGTTTACACTAATTAGGAGCAATACGAGCTAGACACCATATGCAACATGCAACCAGATATCACACTGCTAAGTTAGAGAAAGCACCTTGGATGGTGGAGTAGGGGAGCGGAGACTTGGACCTTGTAATGCACTATCAGTACAAGGAGAATCGGTACAGATGCTCCGTCTATGTTGCTGCAGAGGACCACCATCATCGCCTTCCTTACTCTTTTCCTTCCTCTTTCTTGATTTTGCCTTGTCAAGTCAAACCCACAAGAAAAAGGAATAAAATTTGCTCTTCAGAACTCATTGATGCATGATACTGACGAACACTACTTTCATGTAAGGCAGCCGCATGATAGGAGGATGGAATATGTATGAAAAACAGGACGGCGTGACATATTGACATGTATGATGTATAAAGTGTAAACTAAGCACAAGGTGCTTGAACTTGTTAGAATCGATGCAAGCTAGAAACCATATGAAAGATGAAACCAATATCACTCTGCCAAATTAAAAGGGTGCTCTAACAAATGTATTTGACCAAATTAGAAGCAATACATGGCAACAGGCTAGAAATAATATGCAATATGCAACGAATAAAGGTGACTCATCGTAAGTGATTGATGCAGGATACAGAAAAGAGGTAGTTTCATGTAAGAACAAGGTTAACACATAGATGTAGTGCGTACCAAAAATAGGAAGGCATGTCATATTCACAGGTATAGTGTGTAAACTAAGCAGATGCAATTTACCCTAATTAGAAGCATTACAAGCTAGACACCGTATGCAACATGCAGCCACATATCACACTGCGAAGTTAGAGCAAGCACTTGTGATGGTGGTGTAGGGGAAGTGCGGTCTTCAGGTACAGAGCTACGTTCAATATCTTCATTTAGGCTTGTTGTTTCTTGAGAATCATGTGGAGAGGATGAAATTGCATTCTTTATAAGAGTATTGCGTCTCATATTAACTCACGCGCGTGACTGTCTCATCATAAGCGATAGACGCAGGATACACAAGAAAAGTAGTTTGATGTAAGAACATGGTGTGATAGGCAGATGTAGTATATACCAAAAACAGGAAGGCGTGTCATATTCACATGTATAATGTGTAAGCTAAGGAGATGCAATTTAACAAATTAGGAGCATTGATGAGGGATACACAAGAAAAGTAGTTTGATGTAAGAACATGGTTAATAGAAAGACGTAGTATGTAACAAAAACAGGAAGGCATGTCATATTCACAGGTATAATGTGTTAACTAAGCAGATGCAATTTACCCTAATTAGAAGCATTACAAGGTAGACACCATATGCAACATGCAACCACATATCACACTGCCAAGTAAGAGCAAGCACCTGCGATGGTGGTGTGGGGGAATTGCGGTGATCAACTAGAGAGCTACATTGACTATCTTCATTTAGCCTTGCTGTTTCTTGAGAATCATGTGGGGAGGATGACACTGCACTCTTTAAACGAGTAGGGCGTCTCACAGTAACCCACTCGGGTGACTGTCTCATCATAAGTGATTGACGAGGGATACAAAAGAGCATTAGTTTGATGTATGAACATGGTTAATAGACATATGTAGTATGTATCAAAAACAGGAAGGCATGTCATTATCAAAGGTATAATGTGTAAAGTAAGCAGATGCAATTTAACCAAATTGGAAGCAATACAAGCTAGACACCATATGCAACATGCAACCACATTTGACAGCGCGAAGTTAAAGCAAGCACCTGGGATGGTTGTGTGTGGCAATTGAGATCATCAACTGCAGAGCTACGTTTACTATCTCCAACTGCTAACATTGTACCCATTAGAGCGCTGAAACGCTTAGTGCTTATCTTCGAATTACACTGGAGCGACTTCTGTCTTTTCTTTTCTGCATTCATCAACACTGCGTCAGAGTCTGAAATACCCATGCATAAAAAAACAATAGTGTGAGTATGGGTGAAGTGTGTGCACAATTAGTAGAGTGTAAAGGTAGCAGATAGCAGGTCGGTGAGAAATAAATGACGGGAGACATATGATAGCTCTACAACATGCATGGCACACTAAATTACTACAGGATTCTATGAAAATAACAGTTGACTGAAAGGAAATAGGTCAGTCCATTTTTTCTGCACCATCCAATGTACAAAGAACGGGCAGATCGCCTTTATCTACCTCCAGCCAGTCAGTGTTGACGATCTTCCTCGAAACGCCAGCGACCACCGGCCCAGTATTCGTCCCCTGCCTGCGCCCTCCCCTCGACCTCACCGCACTGCCGTGCTTGGCACCGCCCCCCGGCCATCCACTCAAGCCCCGCCGACCTCCAGATCGGGCGCAAGCAGCTCCTGCACCCCACACCCCTATGATAGACACTGATGCGCCGCTTCCTCGGGGAACAGGCGGACTAGGTGCTCCGCACGCCTAAGCGGGTGCTACTTCTTTTAATTGCGGTTCGACTGACCCTGAATTGAAATCCAGGCGGGCTACTGACCTCTAGCAAAGCTGAAATAGTAAAAGGGAGGAAACCTTGTGCATTTAGTATCACGAAGAAGATGCAGTAAGAAGCGCTCAACTAGTTTCTTTCGTGGGATGAATACGGTGTGAGCGGAGACGTAAGATTTGCACGAATAAGGGAAGAGGAGTACCTCTTTCTGCTGGCAGTGTTGTGTCCTCCTTCTGTTTTTCCGACGATCTTCTTGTTGTTCGCCGGAAACCAGAAGTTGTGGAGGATGGTGCAGCCTTGGACGAACCCATGGCCAAGTTGTTGAGTGTGGTGCGGTGGCCATCTGTCGGCGGCGGGGAAGCAGATCCGAGGCGGCGAACGATGGCGTAGCGGGAACAGCTCCGGTGCGGTGGACGGTTGCGACAGTGGAGCCGCAGCAGTGAGGCGCAGGACGGCATGGTCGGAGTGGTTCTGGTACGGTGCACGTCGGCGTCGGCGTCGTGGAGGCAACTCTGCCTCGGCTTCAGCTGTTAAGTCCTTGAAGGCGTTGCGGTTGCGGTTGCGTTGGACGACGACATCGGGGTACCGGCTCCGGCGTGATGGAGGAGGGCGGCGGTGGATTGGCCGCTATGGGGTGGAGGATGGAGGAGGCTGGGGTTTCGCGGCTGGTGGAGAGGACGTTTTCGCGCCCACGGAGTATGAATGGGGAAACGGAGGGAGGTGGGGAACTAAGGGGGAACAATGTTTCGGTTTGAGACGCGCTTGTTTGAAATTTGGGGAAAGTTACAAACTTTGCCCCCATCTAAAATTTCAGACATATTGCGGGTTGGGGGTAGGACAGTCATGTCAGGTGTCCCAAATGTGAGCGGGATAGATTTCGGCCGAGCGCATGGGTAGGCGCCCACGGCGTATGAATGCTTCTTGGAGGCGGTTGAGACTGGCGTCTTGGTGAAGTTACAAACCTACCCCGGTTTAGACCTTTGGACATCGGGCCGATAGGGTACACGGGCCAGAGTCAGGACCATAATTTCCTACCACCAAAACATTGGTCTCGCGCGGTTTCGGGTGACCAGAGGCCTATTTGGCGCTTCGTTCAATATTTGGGAGCAGAAGCATTAACGTTTTCGGTTCTCTTGAATTGAACTTTCAGGATTTGTCAAACTTCAGAAATCTTTACTCTTGAAAATCCTAAACTACGATTATATTGGAATGGAGGGGGTACATTTGAATATACATTGTACACGAGTATATATTAAAAAATATGCAACTTACCTCAGTTCATGCATGGTTCCAGATATAATCTCCTTGGTTGCAAAAAAAAAATTAGATATGCGTATGAATATATATAGCATGTTCAAACTCACAACAAAGATTGATGCCCCCTTTTACATCTGATTTACAAATGCCATTATCTGGGGTTCAAATAGATGAATGCACTTCCTATGAATTCGAATCTTCGAAACCCCCTTTATGTTGAATTCGACATGTATTCTATTTCGTAGCTAGCAATTTGGAATGTATCCATGCAAGTGACAAATGTATAAAGTGCTTCACACTAACAACATGGAGTGCACTAATTAATGTTTATATATGAATTGCAAAAGCATCCATTACCTGTATTTCAAACCGCTCTCACTCTATGGATCGATAATATGAAATAAACACATGCACATGCTATAATTCAATAGAGTATGGGTGTCTGATAGACCGATTTTCGTCCATACGCAATTTGCAAAATTCATGATCTCATCCAAAAATCATAATGCCATTTATATTTAATTTAATGCGTAGAACTGCCTTTTACATGTAGATGCACTATGCCTCGCCCTATTCTCACAAACGCGTTATATATCTCTCTATCTAACGCATAAGTGCACACACTTTATATGCATCGGCATTTCTCTTTCACACATGCTCACAATCTCTCTCAGGGTGTCGGAGTGTCTCACGCACATGCTCTCTATGTTTCTCTCTCTCTCTTTCTGACTACTATGTACCACTTTTCACTAATCTCAGTTGGAAAACACTATTTCTCTGACATGCATATATACACATGCACGGTCTCTACTAGCCCTCTATACGCACATATATGTGCCTAGTGTCTCCCGCACGCACATTATCTTTAGGCCTCTCTCGCACACATTGCCCCCCCCCCGACACACCTCTCTCTGAGTAGTTGGCAGATATGGTTTCATCATATCATTCGGTAGGATATCCCTAGCTGTTAGGCTGGATGGTAATACGAGGCAAAGTTTTACCCTAGTTCGGATCGGACCCTTGCAGTTGAAGAAAGAGCCTACTCCTGGTACTGTATATTAGTGATAGGGGTGTGTACAAAGTACACGTGAATACCAGGCATTGTGCGTGTGTGTATACTATCGACGAACTAGCCCCCAAGCTTGTATAACATACTAAGGGCCTAGGGTTACAAATCATATATAGTCGGCTTATCACCAGTGGGGATAGAGTCCTCCGCGGCTCTGGTAGCTTCGTGTTGTATGCCGAGTCCTCCACATGGGTCTTCATATAACACGTCTCGGTCCAACCTATATGTGGCGCAGGATGGAACCGACCCATGAGTCTTCATGTTGACCCACCACAACTAGAAATGATGTGCCCACCACACCACACACGCAATCAGCCACTGAGAAAATAAGCATATACAATAGTACAACGGTATCTAGCTCACGATACGTCTCCATATTTTGTTGATGACACTGGCGGACTTTGCATTTGATGCGTGCTCCGTATTTTATTGACGACACTTACGGTCATTGTATTTGAAGCCAAAGCACGATATGGTCACTGGACTTCAGAATAAACTCATCACGGTCACCACATACATTTTGTCGTGCTAACCAACATGTGGTTGGATGGTTAGAGGACAGTGGTTTCTCGAGCCCACCAAGGTTAAAGTCCCGGTGCTCGCATTTATCTTGTGTTAATTTCAGTATTTTCCGGCGATGTACGTTCAGTGGGAGGAGACGTTCCACTCGACTACGAGGCACCTATGGTGACTTCGTAAAATCTCAAGATCATATATGCTGGCCCACTCTCTCGAAGGTGCTCATAGGGGTAGGGTTTGCGTGTGTGCGCTTATAGCGGTGAGTGCTTGCGCGTATATATGAGCCCTTGCATCTGTACCATGTTAAACAAATACATATCATGATTATACAGTCACGGGCTCACCCGTACAACTCCGTATTTCGTTGATGACACAATCAATTGACCAGTCAAACGTTCCACGCGGCGCAACTAGTGTTGCACCATCGGGGCGCGTAACCGTGGGGCCCACCTGTCAGCCCGTATATGAAAGAAAGAAATGGTAGTTTGAGTCTGTACTGTGTTAATAAAATAGGAGTACATTTTATGGTGATCATACGGTCACTGGCTCACCATACAGCTCCGTAATTTGTTGATAACATGATCAATTGACCAGTCAAACAGTTCACATTCAGCAGCGCACATTACCATAGGGCCCACCCGTCAGCGCGTATATGAAGGACAGAAATGGTAATAAATTAGTGGTCGGTGGGTATTCGAAGTCGTGAGACCTCTGGTTGGCAGTCACCGGCGGTTGGGGGGCGTTCATTGGGCGGTGGGGTGGGGA